>NC_142615.1:7880511-8211166 GCF_059453375.1 Lepisosteus platostomus | reverse complement strand
GGTACAGGGGGTACTCCTTAGTCTTATTTAATTTAACTCACCTGACACAGTGTCTGGACTCTGGGGCACAGTGATGGCATCATCATAGTACTCAGGGGCCTCTTCTTTCACAGAGGACATCATCTCTCCTAAAGCACGCAGAGCACAGCTTCACTGTCACACATCAGCACACTGAGTTATCTAGAGCACAGGACTGCTGGAGCTCATCAGAACACACTGATTAACTCAACATCACACAGGAACTAAAACTCCAGGCTCTAAGTACAGGAGTTCAGGGGGAACCTGATTTCCAGTCCTATTCACAACTGTAATAAATGTAAAACAATTCCTAGATTTTCAAATAAGATGTTGAAGGACAACAGGGCAGAGAATGTTTGGCTGTATTTGGACAGACAGGGTGATGATGTGAACCCTATGAGATACTGAAGAGGAGCTGGACACTGGCAGCAGTGACCCAGACTGAGTGTGCAGGGCTGAGATCACAGAGAGAGAGTCAGATTCATGTAACTGGTGCAGAATAGTACAGACTCCGTATTCAGAGGCTGAGATAGAAGAGAGAGTAGAGAGATTCAGACTCAGTGGGATTGGTGCAGAGATTCCCCATGTGACTGGACTGAAATAACCCACCTGACAAGGCGTGTGGACTCTGAGGTACAGTGACTGCATCATCATAGTACTCTGGGATCTCTTCTTTCACAGAAGCTATTGAGTCTCCTGAACCACACAGAGAGACAGAGAATGTACACTTCAGGACTCAGACTTAGTTTGACCATAGAGCTGCAAAGTAATTGTAAAGTGTGATCTTAAATGTTTTGTGGTGTATAGTTAAGCCAAAACTCTAGGGTCGCTGATTAATCTGATCTGAAAGGCAGTTTTTACAGCATGCTCTTCTGCAGTCTCCTTTTCTATCAAAACCAATTAAAGTAGCACCCTGTTTACCACCCCAGTATTGACCAGATCTAGTTTTGCTCAGCATCTGTGATTTGCTGAGATAAGGCTAGTGTGAGGCAACACTGAAGAGCAGACTCCCCTCACCTGGTATTGGGTCTCCCTCACTGTCCTCCACATCATCGTATCCAGAGGGCAGCTCGTCAGAGAGGAATCTCCCTGTGAATAGGAGGACAGATCAATAATACCTGCAGTCAGACAGCAGACTCATTGTCTTCCACTGGCTGTGGAAGAAGCCAGGGTGTGAACAGTACCTCAGAGTTTGTGTGTATAAGGCAGATCAGGACCGGAGCAGTGCTGATTTTCTTCAGTTACTTTAACACCATTTGAGAAAAAAAATCCCATGGGTTTTAAACCAGTATGGTGAGATTTTCTACAAGTGTTAAGTCCTCAGATTTTCCTTAGAGGGTGGAGACTAATCACACCTGAAGACTCTCTCCACTCACCTCTCCTGGGGGCGCTGTAGGTTCCCTCTCTAGCCAGTTTGTACTCTATTTCCTCGTAGACAGCATCATGATAGTGGGCAAGTGCTCCCTTAGATAGGGCTGTGTGAGGAAAAGGTAATTATATAAATATCAACTCCATGTGAGTGACAGAAATGACCACTAGAGGTCACTATGTGGATGGCGACTTCCCTCCCTACCTTTCCTCAGCTTCCTGTTCTGGATCAGCTGCCCCACTAACAGGGCCAGCACCACGAAGAGCAGAGCCCCCAGCAGCAGGAGGACCAGGGGCGAGGCAGATAGACCTCCCAGTGGCTGTGTCTGGGGTGTTGTCCTGGTTCTGCCTGAGAGAGGGGGAGACAATAGATGAACAGGGATCAGGAGAGGTGCTCTTGGGCTCATATACACTTCAACACATGTCTTGTTCTCCTCCTGTTCCCATATGGGGCTATCATGGCTTCAGGGTTAACCCAAAATCAACGAAGAATATAAGGATTCCCAACCTTACCCATCAGGACTGTCACTAAATCAGTGAGGAAAGAGATGACACTAGCACTAGATCTACACTGGGAAGATGAAATTACTGATTTTCACCCTGAGAGAGGAGAGGAGACACTACAGCTACAATGGGAATCTGAAGAGACACTGATCTTCACACTCAAGGAGGAGAGGAGACACTACAGCTACACTGGGAATCTGAAAAGACTGATCTTCACACTGAGAGAGGAGAGGAGACACTACAGCTACAGTACACTCAGAATCAGAAGAGACATTGATCTTCACCCTGAGGGGAGGAGAGGAGACACTACAGCTACACTGGGAATCTCAAAAGACACTGATCTTCACACTGAGGGAGGAGAGGAGACACTACAGCTACACTGAGAATCTGAAGAGACTGAGCTTCACACTGAGGGAGGAGAGGTGACACTACAGCTACACTGGGAATCTGAAGAGACAGAAAGACAGGAGTTATCAATGACAAGGAGGATTTCTGTTCACCTGTAGCTATTGTTGGACTGGCTGTTGTCTTTGACAAACCTGTAAAAGAGATAGGAGAACTGTCAATATATTGACTTTGGTTTTACAGCAGGTTGAATCCACAGTGGTCTTAATAAAAAAACTTTACATTTGTTCCTTGAGGTCAAATGTAGGATTGCAGGATGAAAGGTGTCTTGTTCTGAATTAAAGACTAGTGTTGTTCACATACACAGGGCTACACAACATCCCAATCTTTTGACTGATGATTTTAGCTGGTTCAGTTAGATATTAAGCAGTGATAAAATAAGTGTAACAGTGTATCTTCTCCATCAATATGCTACTTTGTTCATCTACAGTTCTAAGACTCTCCTCACCTGTACAGGTAACCCCTGCATCCTCCTTGTGCTGACAGTCGGTCTGATTCAGTCCAGAGTGACAGCAGTCCCACAGGTGAAGTTCACTGCCTGTGCAGTTCACCTTGTCCAGCCAGATGGTGCCGTTTCCTGGTCCGAATGAGGCCTCTATTGCTGCACTCACTGCGTCCCCACAGCCCAGCTGTCTGCAGACCACCTGGGCATCCTGCAGGTCCCAGGAGTCGTCACAGACTGTCCCCCAGGAGCCCTCGTACCGCAGCTCCACCCGGCCAGAGCAGTTAGTGCCTCCAGCCAGGCGCAGAGCCAGTGGGACTGAAAGTCAACAGAAAGGTTATCAAGTGTCATTAGATCTGTGACTGTAGACGAGAGCAGAGAGGTTACTGAGTGTCTTCAGCTCAGTGGCTGTAGTAGAGATTAGTGAGGTATTGAGTGGCTCTAGAAGAGAGCTGTATGGTTACTGTTCCTCAGCTCAGGGCTGCAGTGTCTCTGACTGTTTTACACACTGATCTCACCTGGGCAGTGCTGCTGAGGCTGCTGCTCCTGAGGAGCTGGAGTGCTTCTGTCAGCTTCTTTTCTAAGACCTTCAAGAATTAATAGTCATATAAAAACATTATTATTATAAAATGAATAACAATGACATTGCTTTCATTTTTATACATGTTTGGATATAAATTGATAATAATTCAGTTGAAAGCTCTTATTATGTTCTGAACTTGGCAAAACACTAGTCCACAGAGCTGCTCAAGATAAAGACAATCACTGCAGAGCTGTTTAAGAGGAAGGCAGCATCACTCTTCACTCTCTACCTGAGCAGGTGATATTAGCCACTTCTTGGTCTGTGCAGTCATTCTGACCCCAGGGGGAGGAGGGACACTGCCACAGGGTGGAGTCATGTTTGCGACAGGAGACAAAGTCCAGCCATTTGGGGTCCGGGCTCAGCCTGGAGTTTGTCTCTCTGACGGTGCCCTTGTCTCCACAGCCCAGCTGTTTACAGATCACTGCAGCTGTAATGTCCGTCATGCCGTTCTGACACACACTGCCCCAGGTGCCATTGTAGTAAACCTCTGCTTGTCCTGAACAGCCTGCAGACAGTCTCAGCAGAGTGTAATCTGTCAAGACAGCAGGGAAAGTTAATGGAAACAAACCCTGACAAGACAGCCCAACGTTTCATTCTGAACAATGACAGCTGTTCAATAACACAGTTGACATGAAGGTGACAGGCAGGACTGTGTGGTTCTGTTCATTCAGAATCTGGACAGTGCATCACACAGAACTTTAAAATCCAATTACCTGATCAGGTTCTGACCCAAAACGTCATTCTGATCAGCTTGGCTATTCAGCAACAGCACAACTAAGAGACTGAGGCATGAAAGTAGAACTCTTGGCTCAGGATGAGCAGTGCAGCGTTGTGAATGGAGAAAACGTGGCTCAGGTTGACATTTAACACTGTGTGGGTCATCAGGATCTGACCAGAAGCCATTCTTGGAACAAATCAAAATGAAACATTTGAGGCAGAAAATCATGAAAGATAATGGCCAAGACAAATACACCCAAATAGACAACAGGTCTTATTGATGTGAGAAGTTTAAAGTTTGGACCCTAGATTTTACTGGAGGACTGAGATGAATATATCCCCATTCACTAGTGGAGGGGAATTTATCTTGAGTTTCTTTCTCTCTATTTATTTTTGCTGGGATGTGAATATGTGCATTCACAACTGTATCATAAATATAAATATTTATTTTAAAATTAATTCTGCATCCAGCTCAGTCTTTTCCTCAACAAGATGTATTTAAGCACTCCAGATGCAAACCGTATCCACAATGTGGAATTCCAGTATGTGGATTATTTTATTTAGTTAACTTACTGAACACAAGATCCTCACATTCTCACAAGTCAAACATATTTAGGGACTCTAGATGCAAGCCATATCCACAATGTGGGAATAAATAATCTGAATCATTGTAATTTTAATTATCTCCCCTACCGGAACACAGGATTCTCACATCCTCCTTGTGTCCACAATCATGCTGTCCCCACCCTGCTGAGGGACACTCCCACAGAGACGACTCGTTCCCCAGACAACCCAACTCGTCCAGCCAGATGGGTCCAGTTCCCTGGCTGAAGGAGGCCGGCACTGGGGCACTGAGGGCCGTCCCACACTGGAGCTGCCTGCACACCACCTGGGAGTCTGCCAGGTCCCAGGAGTCATCACAGACTGTCCCCCAGGAGCCATTGTGATAAACCTCCAGCCTCCCAGCACAGTCGCCTCCTGCACCAACAAGCCTGAGAGACAGCTGATCTAGGAGCAGAGAATTAGAGGTCTAGGGTCAAAGATCAGGAGTTCTTAGAGATTACCATGACCCGCTGTTACAAGTTGAAGATTATCTCGGCCCACTAGGCACAGCAGATTCATTTCAAGTACAGTGTTTCTTAACTTTTGATTAATTTAATATATACACTTATTGTAACAGATTATTTATAAGCAGTATATATGTATATATATATTTAATATATACAGTAAGTTTAACATATTCCACATTGTTCATAAACAGTATACCAGATAAGTTATTTTTTCTGACACACTGTTGGGCATAGAGACAATAGCTCCACCAGTGTCAAATTGCAGTATTCAGATAGATGTGTTTGCCGTAGATACCAAAGACTCGAGTGTGTTTGTGACACACAGAAAAAACTGCACATACACAGCTGTTGCCTCACTGAGTGATCTGGGATTCCACTGAGCAACAGAGACATCAACACAAACTGAGAGCCCTGGAGATACAGAACAGGGGCTAATTCATACCTGGTGTTTTGGAAGGGGGTACAGCTGAAGAAGGGAAGCCTGTGAAACAAACAGAGAGAGAGAAATCAGACTGTGAACTGTGTGTGAGAGGAGCAATTTAACACCAGAAATGAAACTACAATTAAAACAGTACTGATGTCACAAGACAGTACTCATTCTCTCTTTACCTGCTCCATGTGAATCTCTGGTCATATTTGATTCTGTAAAAGAGAAGGAAGGAGCTCATTTCTGTCCACAGGAGTGATGTTTCACCAGTGGAGTGTCAGCTGTGTGTGGGGCTCAGCTGTACATAACACCTGTAAACCTTGACTTTCTGAGACTCACTTTCTTTTCAGGCTCCTGTGTAGTTGGGCTATATTAATTAAACTAATTAAGTAGGTCAGATGTTAATTACAGGATACTAAGTTACAGAACTTTCTTTCATCTTTTAGAACCATCAGTGAAATCAATATAAATATAAAACTGATTTTTAGTCCTCAGTGTATTTGTGTATCTATCCATCAGAAAGAAAATGACAACCTAATAATCCCTTGAGGGAATATTTGAGATAGATATGACAAGGTTGTGTGTTTTCATCTTTGCATCTCTTACATAACTGGCAGTGTGTAACAGAGCAGATATTCAGTTAATCATGAAAACAGTGTGCTGCTGTGTGTAAGCAGAGGGAGTGTCACTGTGTTTTAAACACATGATTCTCACCAGTGCAGATGACTCCTGCATCCTGTCCATGAGAGCACCCTGCTCTCCCCCATGAAGAGACAGTGCAGTGTGAGAGACGGCTCTCGTTCCCCCTGCACTCAAACACATCAGCTCTTACTGGTCCACTGCCCTGTCCAAACCAGGCCTGTCCTGGTGCTGCTACAGCCTCCCCACACCCCAGCTGCTGGCAGAGAGCCCTGGCGTCTCTCAGGTCCCAGTAGAGATCACACACTGTCCCCCAGTCCCCGAAGAGCCACTGTAACTCCACTCGGCCAGAGCAGGAGTCAGAGCCGTTCACCAGCCTGAACTCTGTGTATCCTGCAGATAGGATAGGGGAGAGAGCAGAGAACCAGCTTCACAACATAACATAACAACCAGCAATTACCCTCAATGGCATCTTCAAGTATACTTACAATACTGAGCTTTAAATTACTGTCATATAAGTATCTCACTAACGTGTTACTGTTCAATCCAATTCAATCTGAAGTACTTTATTCATCAGCAAGGCTGGTAATTTATGGTTTAATTAAGTTACTGTTGATCAGAAGATCATCGTATTGAGTTTTCATGGTTAAACACCAATCCCCAGTATTGAATCAGAGCTATAGCAACACTTATCTGTTTCTCTTCTAAGCTTCAGTTTTGAGCTCCATTAAAAACAAAATGAAATGAATTATCCCCCTCTTACCAAAACACTCCAGTCCCACATCGTTCTCATGGGTGCAGCTCTGTGTCTTTGTGGAGGACTTTGGACAGAAGGACAGGTGAGATTCACTTCCCTGGCACTGGAGCTCCTTTGTCCAGACCTGTCCCTCTCCCTTCCCGAAATGAGCCCCCTTCAGCACCTGTGAGGGAACCCCACAGTCCAGCTCCCTACAGACAACTTCTGCATCCTGCCAGCCGAAGTCAGAGTCACACACTGAGCCCCAGGTCTCTCTGTGCTGCACTTCCAGTCTCCCAGAGCAGAGATCACTGCCACCAACCAGTCTGACCCCTCGATGAGCTGGAATATCAGAACAATAACAGAGATCACTAACCACTCAATATGTTTGAATATCAGAAAAGATAGGAAGAGAAAGCAATAATATTCATTATTTGAACACATTTCTGAGGAATTATAAAGAGTATTAATGCTATTCACTGTGCTGGAATCTTAGAAAATTACTGAGCAAAACTTAATTTGCAAATTATTAAGAACACATTCAACACATTCATTGCAGATCAAGTCACTGTCACAGAAACACTGAGAGATCTAAGAAAATGAATTAAAGTGACCAGTAAGTCTGGACCCCCCCACATTGTGACAGGACTCTGGGCTTTGTCACAAAATATGAACATAATACTTCTCACAGACAATATCCTAGTGTATCCTAGTTTAGGATGATAGAAAACAGGGAAATAGATTGATACATGTGGTATTTCAACTTAGACCTAGTTGGAAAGAAATTAATATAAACTATCCTACCAGAGCAGAGCACACCGGCATCCTCGTGATGGCCACAATTTTCCACTCTCCACCCAGGTGATCTACAGTCCCTGAGTGCTGACTCCTGCCCAGTGCAGGAAACATCATCCAGCCAAATTGGTTCACCTCCTGGTCCAAAGTGAGCATCTCCTGGTGCTGAAAGAGCAGAACCACAGCCCAGCTGTCTGCACACCACTGCAGCATCTTTGAGATCCCAGCTATCGTCACACACTGTCCCCCACTGTCCCTCATGATAAATCTCCACTCTCCCAGCACAGGGACTGGCACCGTTCACCAGCCTCACATCAGCACTGCCTGCAGAGATTGAAACAATATACATTTATACATACAATGTACAATGTTATACAGTACAATGTACAATGTACAGACTTATAAACACATCTACAGGATACTTCACATTTACACAGAATCAAACCTGGTATTTATATTTTTATGTTGTTTTTCCTGTTTGACTTGACTGTGTATGAGATATTGGAGAGTTTAGCAGCAAAGTGTCTGTGAGATACTGGAGAGTCTACCAGCACAGTGACTGTGTGTGAGATACTGGAGAGGCTCTCTGTATTTACACATTTATGACTCTCTTTAAAAATGTTGTTTTTGAAAGTATGATTTATGAAAATACAAAATGAAAAAAATAAAATGTGTATTTTTCAGATAGACAAGAATATAACATATCTTTTCCATCATTATCACAATTATTTTTAATAATTTTTCATTTATATAATTTGTTTTGCTCTCGAAACATTAAATATTTAAACAGTGTATTTTTATTTTAGATTTGACCTTTAAAGACCTTAATTAAAGCTTGATTCACAGATTAAATTATATTTATTTAAAATAATATATAACATTATAATTTTAATAAATATCCATAAAGCTGAATTTAAATCGGAACATAAAAACTCTTAAAATACAATTCTTCTGGGTGCTGTGTCACTGCAGTGGATATTGTCTGCAATTACTGTATGGCTTCAGTTGGCTTTGTCTTGAGTTCCTGTATATTTTCTAGGGCATATGGCCACTACAGTGGACAGTGTCTGTAATGCCTGTGTTCCTGTGTTATTGGGAGTTGTGGTCACTACAGTGGACAGTAACTGTGGTGAGTGCATGACTTTAGAGAGCTGGGACTTGTCTTCTTGTGTTTCTGGGAACTGGGGTCAGTGGCTGCCAGGTGCTTCACTACTGTGCTGCTGTGGTGCTGAGATGCAGTGTGAACTGTGAACAATGTATTTCTTGCCTTTACCTCTCAACATCTAAATTGAACACATGATTGTCTGATTAAATTATATTAAAGCACAACATTTTCACCAAATACCAGATAGGTTTAACACAGACAGGCATACTGTGACTATTTATATTATTGTGATGTTGTCTTGAAAAACTGCTAAAAAACAAGTCCTGTGGTTATAAATCTCTAAGTGAAATCCTGTTTAATATTTATATTTTTTATGTCATATGATGTTATGTACCTAATATTTAATTTGTATTAGCCTTACTTAGGTACTTGCATTTTATTATTCATTTCTGATGCACACAACAAATTAGAATACAAATGTTAAATAAAACTTCACAATATACCAAAAATAAGCCCTGTCATCCTGTCCTTACGTAACTAAGATAAATCTAAAACACAAATTAAAATATATGGCTGTGAAATAGCAGTCAAATCCTGTATAAGTATAAACCACAACTTTCATTTTTAAATTCTTGTTGTAATATGACATTGTCCAACAACTGTTAAATTATTGCTTTTACACATCAGTTACTAATAAGACCCCAGTTGCTAATAATACACCAGCGAAACTAAGTTTTCACAACTTATATTAAATTCCGCATTTTCTAACTTCTACACCAGTAAAGAATGTGACCTTTACGGTACAGCATGTCTCTCCAATGTCTTAACACAGCAAACCTTGTCTGCGTGAAGCAGATAATACTAATATTAATTTTATTTTAACCCTTTAAAAACTACAAGAACCAATTGTCCTAGGATTCCACTATTTTACGTTTTCAGTATTTTAGATTTTTCATGATTATATCTCTGTATAAGGAAGAATATTGTAACGCTTACGGCCGACAAGCAGTGTGTAAGAGCCGGCGTACCAGAGCGGGTGACGTCACCGCCCTTCCCTGTGATAGCACGACCACAGCTACTGGGCTGTGAAGAGATCTCTCTTTGGCTCACGGGGCTAGGTTGCTGCAGAGAGACGCGGAAGTCCTGGGTTTGAGCCCCGGACGGTGCAGGGGCCGACCTAATGCGGCAAGGGCGCCCGCCTGAGCCCCCGTTGCGTTACATTGGTGTCAGAAGTGGGGCGGGATAGCCCTTCGCCGGGGACGGCGATTTAAGCGGGGGAGAGTGTAACGCTTACGGCCGACAAGCAGTGTGTAAGAGCTGGCGTACCAGAGCGGGTGACGTCACCGCCCTTCCCTGTGATAGCACGACCACAGCTACTGGGCTGTGAAGAGATCTCTCTTTGGCTCACGGGGCTAGGTCGCTGCAGAGAGACGCGGAAGTCCCGGGTTCGATCCCCGGACGGTGCAGGGGCCGACCTAATGCGGCAAGGGCGCCCGCCTGAGCCCCCGTTGCGTTACAATATACACTAATAACGTTCTATCACAATAGAACATGAGTTTTTTTTATAAAACCTAGAAGAAATACTTGTTTTCACAGCAACTGAATGTCATACAGCTTAAAGACAGAACACACAAGAGACATAATATCTGCATTAAAACTTAAAACTTAATTCTCTAGCACTTTAATCTTTAATGACACATTTACTGTATGTATATCTGTTAATGAAAATATCAGAAACTTAAAAGTACTCCAGCCTTTAATAACAAACTTATTTCTATTAGTGCATCCGTCTGTAATTATACAATAATTGATAGGTTTATTCCGTGCTGAAAGAAAGAAGAAAGAAAACACGTTTTGGCCGTGGAGCCTTCTTCAGGTGTGGAAAACAAGTATTCCTTCTAGGTTTTATAAAAACTCGTGTTCCATTGTGATAGAACGTTATTAGTTTACAGTATTGTAAATTATACAATTATACCATATAGAGGAGACAGAGTTGAGCAAATTAAAGCAAAAAACAATCCAAGGTAAATATTTCTGAATCACCCTGTGTGATAATGAAACAATCAACAAGCTAAATATTTCTGAATCAGCCTGTATGCTATTATATTATTATGGAATACTTTTTCTAATTTGTCACATATTCCAGCATATCACTCAAACTGCTGCTAACATATGAATAATTGTATTATTATCAGTGCAACAGATTAGGATTTGTAAACAACTTTTTAAATAGATTTTATATACTAATTTTCATGTAACATTTCTACATAAAATCACAAATTATCAAGAGAGTGATAATGACCAGTGTAGATGATTAACATGGTAACATAAAAAACACTCTTGACCCAGCCTGACATAGACATGTCTTATACAGCATCGTTTCTAAATGTGTATAAATTATGTATTAATAACATGTTATTATACCAACAGGTGTACAAGAGAGATGAGTGTAGTACATGTAGCATCCATGGTGTAAATATTATTAATGCTGATTTATTGAATAGAATTACCATAGATTGTATTTTTTTCTGAACTTGCAAACTCAAACAAAAATCATTTTGAACAATTTTTGATAAATTCCCGCAAAGCTTCATTTAAAATAAAATCTCTCAACCACAGTCCTCTTGCTCCGTTTCTATCGAAAACTATAACCTTATGATTAAAAGTACATTGATGGATGTGGAATTATTATTAATATGGGTGATTTAAAAAATAAAGTGGGTCTAGGCAATTGAATGAAATTAATAATACCAATAAATTTAATAAAATATTTGAATAATTTTAAGAATATTTTAGCATTATTCTGTAGATTAATAAAATACAAAGATCTCAAACTAAAACTATTCTAAGCAGCTAATTATGTTTCCTCAATCACACACTCAGAAAAAAAGTTATAATAACTTGTATAGTTATTTTAATTTTAATAATTTAATAACCAGAAAAGCTGATTGTCAAATAAACATGAAACAATTTTCAACCCACTTTTTTCTCATTTTCCATCTAAACTTTAATTTAAGATAATCTTACATTTCAGACATGACAGGAAAATACTGGACACTTACTGGCTGAGCTGTGCAGCACCAGGACAGCGAGAGAGAAGATGTGCAGGCAGCTCTCCATTGTCATCAGGACAGAGCTCAGTTGAGACCCCTGTCTTCACCCCTGAGCCCACAGGACAACTGAGCTGCTGCTCCGCACCCCAGACCCCCAGTAACAACACAGCCCCCCGCCCCGCCAATCACACACAGCACTGCCTTTTCAGACTGACAGCAGGAACTTCTCACACAGGTGGGACAGCCAATCAGACAGGGTCCTTTTAGTCTTCTCCATATATATGAGAGCCACATCACTGTTTCCTCTCCTGAAGACACTCCCAGCACTGCGGAGGGGAGGAGAGACAGGAGCAGCTTTGTGTCTCACAGGGCTGCAGGTGCTGCAAGGGCAGGAAGAGATCAGATATTGACCTGAAAAAAATTGTAGACAAGTATTATATTTGTAAATCAGTATCAAGATAATCAATTATATTTATATGGTCCTGTAATTCTTGCTGTCTGTATCAGGCAGTGTCTAGTGAGTGGTGTCCTGAATATGGTCCTGTGTGTCTTGCTGCCTGTGTCAGGCAGTGTCTAATGACTGGTGTCCTGCAGTGAATCATAAAGAAGTTGTTGTGTCTCCGGACAGCAATGTATTCTGGTCCTGGTCAAGCACAGTGTGAAGAGAGCCTGTTCCCATGGTGGAAGTGAGGTCACTCAGGTCATCACAGGATTACAGAGACAAGGACTGAATAAGAACTGGCTGTCCTGTGGCTCTGATCAAAAATCAATAATTTAAATGAAAAAGAAAGAAAAGCCCAGCAGTGATTGTCCCCTCTGTACTGAGCCTGGTGGACAGCAGCTCTTCCAGTTGAGTCCCTCAGACCCTGAGTCTGTCCCTGTGCAGCTCCAGCCCACACAGATGTTCCAGCCCCTCCAGCTGTGACCCAGCATCTCTCTGTGTGGAGCCAACTGTGTGACTGATTAATAGTAGTGGCAGTAGCAGTAGTGTCAGTGGCAGCAGTATTAGTAGCAGTAACAGTACTACTAGTAGCTTTAGTAACATTAGTAGTAGCAGTTGGAGTAGCAGTAAAATCTTATGTTGCAGTTGTATCAGTGGCAGCAGAAGTAGTAGGTGTAGTAACAGTAGTAATACTAAAAGCATGAGCAGTAGTAACAAAAGTAGTATTGTAGTTATGCTGTATTTAAACTCTTTAGTTCAACAATATAGCAAAGCTGTGTTGCAGCTTCACTATAAGAACTGCAACAGCAGGAGCAGAAGAGCAGGAGTCAGTTTCAAAGTTGGAAAAACAACAAAAAGAAAAAATCATCACTTGTTAATAGACTGAGGCTGAACTGTGAGAACACAGCTCACATCCTCCTTATTAATAGTAGTAGAAGTAGTAGCAGTGGCAGCAGTAGTAGCAGTAACAGTAGTACCTGCAGCAGTAGTAACAGTAGTACTAGTAGCTTTAGTAGTAGCAGTAAAATATTACTAGTTGCAGTTGTATCTGTAGCAGTGATAGTAGCAGCTGTCATAGTTGTAGTAGCAGTAGTAGGTGTAGTAATAATAGCAGTATTTGCAGTAGTAGTAATAGCAGCAGTAGTATTTGTCACCATAACAACTGCAGGAGAAAAAGAGCAAGAGTCAGTTTCAAAGCATAAAGAAACAACAAAATGATTAATAATGATGATGATTAATGATAATATATGATTATAATGATTATTAAAAATAATCAGTCCTTGTTAATACAGCCTAACAGTGGTGATTTAAGGCCACAATCCCTGCTGGGCCAGCATGAAAACTTTTCACATAATGACATGACAACATATTTTTACAGAAGGACATATTATCTTCAGTAAAATTGCACTATCTCTTCTTTAGGAAATGGGTCTGTTTCGTCAGAGCTTTACTGGAACTGCAGGTCAGACTCCACAGTGAGTCTGTGGTTTATGCTGTGATGCTCAGTGCAGTGTGATGAGGCAGCTGAGAGCTGAGCTGTACAGGAAGACAAACGGAGGAGCCCAGTGTTCAGATATCTAGTCCTGTACAGAGACACACAGGGAGTCCAGTCAGAGCTCTGTTGCTGTATAGTGAAGCACACAGGGGAGCCCAGTGCTCAGAGCTCTACAGGGTGACAGGTCTTCTCCCTACACAGATGTCTCAGGGGTCTCACAGCTCTCTCGGGGTGTCTCTCAGGGTTGAAAAGGAGGGGCTGTTCCTGTCAGAACGGAGGCTCTCTCAGAGCTCCAGTGTCAGTATCAAAAGAAGCCCTCAGACCTGACTGCTGCCAGAGCCTCTGAGCCTGAGTGGCCATGAGCCCTGAGCTCCTCAGCAGCTGAGAAAAGCCTCCTGTCTCCTGTGGTCACAGTGTGGTTGAACACCTGCACTGTCTTCCTGCTCCTTCTCCTCTCTCTCCCACTTCCTGTCTCTCTCGCTATGTGTGCTCTTATCTGTCCATCTCTCTCTCCTTTTCTCTCACTCTGACAGTCTGTGCAGAGTATCTGAATGGGATGTAACATTGATTGGCAAAGGAAAAGACTTTTCACAGGCAGAATAAAAAATGTATCTCCTCTCAGTCAGATTCACAGCTCAGACTCACACACAGAGCATTGGATCCCTCAGTACTTTACCAAAACTCCTACCTCCTGAACAGACAGAAGCTCATCTCCATCCTTCTCTTTATCCTGACAATCTGAGTTCTTCAGTTGAATTGTATTCTAGATATTAAAAACAGGGTCAAAATGGGAAAATAATTCGTTCTCACCAATCAGTGAAGTTAATCGATTATTCTACGGTTCTTCAGTTGAATTAATTGGTTGTGAGTATTGCCACTCTTACCAGTGCATTATGATTCTCAGCAGCAACAGACCAATGGTTGTGTTTACAATAGTGACCAGTTGACCAGTCTTTAGCTCTGAGCAGTGGGACTCAGATCACACAGAAGACCTGTCTGTGTGTGATTCCACACCAGCCCTGGGATTCAGCGTCTCCCACACATCTCTCGCAGACAGTCTTATAAATATACAGTTAAACAGAGTCTGATAACAGTTATACAGTTAATTAAATCATCAAACCGGCTGAGGAGCTGAGAGCTCGGGTGGAAATAAAACCAGGAGATACTCTTCAACCTTCAGGATCAGGTGTCTGATCCTCCTGGCTTCTATTCTGTGGAGATTCGTTTAAAATGCTTAAAAGAGCTCATTACAGGGACTTGTGCCCTTTCTCTTCTGCTCTCCGGGAGTATGCTATACAATTATTTTAGTCTGTGAAGTAAACTATTTTTTTTGGTTTAATGAATTTTATTCCTTGGTTTGTCGCTCTCCATTTCCAGCTGTTACGAATCGCCTTTATTTTTGGAGATGTTGTATCTGTAAGAAAAGCCCCCTGGGCTCCGGACAGGAGTCTCCTCCAGCGGAGACATGTCTGCTCCATCAGAAAGAGCGCTGTGACGTCACGGACCCCAGCCAGAGCACCAGGATCAGAGAGCGAGACCGCGGGAGGTGAGCGGAGCGCACAGAGGAGAGTTATTGATCACTTATCTATCGACAACTAATTAATTCAACTGAAGAACCGTAGAATAATCGATTAACTTCACGGATTGGTGAAGTTTTGACCCGTTTTGACCCTGTTTTTAATATCTAGAAAACATTCAATAGAGCCTGTATCGATCAATTACCATAGTGCCTTTAGTGTTAATAATGTTCAATCTGAAATTAAAGAATTATTATTCAAATGATTGTTTAGGAATTGTATGCTAGAGCTTAAAAATTATGTTCCAAGTTGATAAATTTGTGTAACAGTTTAAATGCATTTTTCCACTGTTTACAAATCATCAGTATGGTAACCACAGCAACAGGCGCCACGTCACTGTCCACGGCTAGGTGTCTCGCCTTCGTCACAAAGAGTGGTGTGACGTCACGGACAGCAACTAATACTAATATTAGTGTCTTCATGTTAATATTAGTGTGAGTACAATCGGTACTTTTAATATTAATGATAGTTTTCATGTGAGTATTAATGATGATAGTGCTATTGATTGTTTTAATGCTAGTATTCCTGTTAATATTAGTGATAATTACAGAGCTGAGGTTAGATAATTTACACTAGTAGTCATGTTAGTTTTAGTGATAGCATTACTGTTATTATTAGTATTATTAGTGTAGTAGTATTTTGTGTCAGTGTTAGAGAGGATGATAGTGTAAGTCTTGGTGATAGTGTTACTGTTGCAATATTAGTGGTATTTGTATTAGTGTTTTTTATAGTGTATTTGTAGTTATGAATGTACAGATGCAGCCATTCAAAATGAGTGGTTAAAACCCGCGGTGCAGTAACCAACCCGCAGGGCACCGTAGGGCACCGCAGGGCAAGTGATTGGCTGGCCAAAATGACCGACAGGGGCACTCGTGGTGCATTGGTTGGTAGTGAAAAGATTTAATCATTTAATGTCTTTACTGTGCACATTTCAATCCGCTTAGTTTTGAATATTTATATGGAATTTTACCACTAAAGGGAAATTTTAATAGCTGAGCATAAAAAGAAGAGGAGCATAACGCATCTGAAGGTCATAAACGATATTAATTTTGGAACATAAACATACAGTATATAGCTGGTCTTGGTACTTTAAAGAAAAAAATACACACCAGTATTCCATTTCTCCCTAAACATTTTAAGCTTCGAAGTCTTTAACTAACGTGATACCGGAGTCAACAAGCATACTTTTAGAATTTGATTAAAAGGGAATATAATATGGAATAGCGTATCTAAAGAATTTAGTAACTCCCTCAATAGAATCGCTTTAACATGCCAATGCGTTGGTTTAATAGTACGCTGGGCAAACGTTCCGAGGTCAAATTCTTCCAGCACGGGGGTACCTTTAAAGCAGAGACGACGGCACCGAAATTTTTTGGCGCGCCTTCTCTTTAAAGCCCTGGCCAAATATGAAGACAGTACGTACAGTTATAATTCAAACAGAATTAAAAACTACACATCCCAGTTACCATGGTGGTGCTTGTGATCATTGCGTTTAACCAATGAAACAGGGCGAAAAATCAGTCACATGACTTTGGGGCAGAGTTTCGAAAGTCCCTTAAAAACATTGAGCACAGCGTTCTCACCACCTAAGATTGCTTTTGATACCATCCTTACACAAAGCAGAAGGGAAATCTTAGTGCCTGAGCATAAAAAGAATAGGAGCATACTGCAACGCGTGTGAAGTCCATAAACGATATTAATTTTGGAACATAAACATACAGTATATGGCTGGTCTCGGTACTTTAAAGAAAACATACACACCAGTATTCCATTTCTCCCTAAACATTTTAAGCATCGAAGTCTTTAACTAAAGCGATACCGGAGTCAACAAGCATACTTTTAGAATTTGATTAAAAGGGAATATAATATGGAATCGCGTATCTCAAGAAATTAATAACGATTTAATTATATTCAAAAGAACTGCAACGGACATAAAAACTCCCTTGCTTTTAACAGAGCGTTCCATAATTTCTAACTACGAAAACGCCAGGTGAAAGGATTTGTAAACATTTTTCCGCAACACATAAAAGACATTTTTCCAAGAAAGTTTAGCCTTTGTGAGGATTGTATTTTCGATTTTGTGTAGTTGCTAGCGTTGAACTGTGTGTTGGATGCACATGAATTGAAGGAATGGGCAAACATAGCTGATGCGGATCCACAGAGCCAGCATATTAAGATGTTTATAATTAGAGGCAATTTGTTTAAATAACAAGGTATGGATACTGATGTGCAAGAGAGGTGGAAAGGCAGTTTCCTTAAGCCAGCACTATAAAATATTTTATTCTCAGTGAGATGCTGCCATTTCATAGTGGGTTTCTAACACTGTGTATAGTTCCATCCACACAGTGCCTTTACTTCCATCCATTTCTAATCTCTTTATCCAGTACAGTGTCACGATATTAGTTCCCCCTCCTTAAGGGTGCTCCAGCCCTATCACTCAAGACTTTATTCCATGCACCTGCTCCCTATTCCCTGCCCACCTTAAAAGCCAGGCGCTGACGCTCTTCCGGGCTCTGCATCTGATTTCCATATCGTGCGAGTCCGGGACCAGGAAGCGCCTGGTCCCGTTAAGGTTTTAACCCCTGTTCCTTGTCCCTGTCCACCGGTTCCGACCCGGTCTTCGTGGTTTTTATCTTGTTCTGATGGATCTTCTGGTTTTGGACTTACTCGTGTGTTTTTGGATGTTCCCTAAGGATTACTCTTGGATTGTTCGCCTCGGCCACACCTCCCCCGTGCACCAGCGCACCTTGGACACGCCCCCCTGTCTTCAGCCCCGTTTTCCTGCATGACGTTTCCCCAGTGTTCCCCCACTTCGTCGGATTGTGTCGTCCGCATAGGGTCCGGAAAGAACTGTTCGTTACATACAGAGGATTTGGAGCCTATCCCAGTAAGCGACGAACACAAGGCAGAATACACCCTGGACATAGCGCCAGTCCATCACAGGACAGACAGACACAAACACACACATACACCAGGGCCAGTTTAAATCTAACCTCAGAACCTTTCTTTTCAGAAGACTTAGTGTCTGTATCTGCTTCATTTTCTAATTTTGGTAGCACCTCTAACTGCTTGTCTTTCTTATATGCATTTACTTTGTAATCTGTGGTCCTTTTATCTGTTTTTACATCTACTGTATTGCTTTGAGATGCCACCTTTAATGGTGATATATCAAATAAAGTTTTTTTATTATTGTTATAGGGAAACATGATCAGATTTTCCCTGGTTCAGAAAAAAAGATCTAAAGTATACTAGTTTGTCACTCTTCTCATTCCCTTTGCTAAATGACTTTTCATACTAATCTGATCAATCTAACTGCCAGTGTTCTGTGCTTTCTCTATCCTGCTAGATTTGCAATTATTCTGAAAATTTTCATCTTGAAATAACTCATTTCTAAATACATTTTTCACTGTTAACATCTTGCAGCAACTCTGAGACAAAATAAACACTCAGCTCAACCTGGCAGTTCATCCTGCTACCAACATTAAATAAAACAAATCTTAAGATTTCTATATTTATGTCTTTATTTAGTGGTTTCATTAGTGACAAAGGCTAAACTTTCTTGGAAAAATGTATTTTATGTGTTGCGGAAAAAACTGACTTGCTTTAACAAAATATGTTTACAAATCCTTTCACCTGGCATTTTCATGGTTAGAAATTATGGAACGCTCTGTTAAAAGCAAGGGAGTTTTTATGTCCGTTGCAGTTCTTTTGCAACACTTAACACTGTACTTCCTACTTTGAATGCCTGTGAAACCGGTTTAATTCGTCACAGCACTCCGGGAGAGAGGGGGTTGAGTACAGTAGTGGAAGCAGGCGAGATTTCCAGCGAAAGACACCTCCCCCTCAAAAACCCAGTAAGCAGTAATGCTTTAAGTTGAAAATCGAGGTAGATTTTGAGGATGATAAAGAGGGTAAACTGGGATGGGAGGAGGGTTTGGTTTTGCATAAGGGTTTTGCATAAGGGGCAGCAGATTTCCCTTCTGCTTTGTGTAAGGGAATTGAGTGTAAGTAAAATTACCTTACACTCAATTTAAACACAAGCTGTCTTTCTGTATGAACCTCTAAGCTGGTTCATACAGAAAATGTAGAAATGCATTAGCCTGATTATGATTAAAAAACACATAATTAAACACGCGTTTGCGATTTAAATCAGAACACGATTTAAATCAATATAAATGTTTATATTGTAACGCATACTGTCCAGCCTCCATTTCTCTATAAAAATTTACTCTGTTGCACACACACACACAATAGAAGCAGGAACCGCTGCCAGAAGGGAAGAAGGTGACTATTCATTGTTATCAAAAATGACTTAGAATCGATCATGTTGCGATATTTTGAAATATAAAAGTCAATTGATTGTCCATAATATCGCTATTCTATTTTTTCGAAGAAATGTTTGTTAAAGGAGGAGTCCAGCACCAGCTGGATTCAAACACACAACCTGTGCATTGTTAGTCACGCACCTAGACCAGTAGGCTACAGGTGAAGTCGCATGATCAGGGAGGCAAAACAGCCTTACACAGCCCTGTCGCAGTACACAAATATAATCATACCATTATTAAATTCTTTAGATACGCGATTCCATATTATATTCCCTTTTAATCAAATTCTAAAAGTATGCTTGTTGACTCCGGTATCACGTTAGTTAAAGACTTCGAAGCTTAAAATGTTTAGGGAGAAATGGAATACTGGTGTGTATTTTTTTTCTTTAAAGTACCAAGACCAGCTATATACTGTATGTTTATGTTCCAAAATTAATATCGTTTATGGCCTTCACACGTGTTGCAGTATGCTCCTATTCTTTTTATGCTCAGCTACTAAGATTTCCCTTCAGTGGTAAAATTAGATATGAATATTCAATACTTAAACGGGCACAGTTAAGACATTAAATATACATATACATACTGTATACAGTACAGTTTGCATACGGTAATATGTTTATGTTCCTAAATCAATCTCTTTTATGAGCATGTGAAAGGCATCGTGAATCACTGTACTTTGCATGATTGGAAACAAATGCGTGATTGCGAAATGCTGTGGTGTTACTTTTACAAAGACGGTCAATGAAAAAAAGAATGTTAACCAGGGCAATACTTTGAGTTTACACTTACAGCTTGTCCAAGGTCATTCATTATTAATACTATTAGTAATATCTTCGTTAAAGACTGATGGCCACAGCTCAAACATGAGAGGTTGAGCTTTATTAGCTCCACCTTGCGGAAATTCTAGATACTATTATTTTGCTTGTTGTATTATAGGAGAATTTACGGTAACTAGCGGTATTTACCGGTAACTCGCGGTATTTACCGGTAGCTTGCGGTAGACTGCGTACAGCGTACCGGAAAATAATGCGGTATCGCCCACGCATTTTGAATGGCTGCATCTGTATATATCATTACTGTCCAAAATTACAAATTAAAATTATACCGTGATTTAAATTGTAGGCCACATAGCCCAGCCCTACATTCAGCACACACCAGCTCTCAGTGGGGAGGAGAGCAGTGTGATGAAGCCAGTTCAGAGATGGGGGTTATTAGGAGGCCATGATGGGTAAAGACCAGGGGGAAATTTGGCAAGGACACCAGGGTAACACCCCTACTCTTTTCAAGAAGTGCCCTGGGATTTTTAATGATCATGTAGAGTCAGAACCTTGGTTTACGTCTCATCCAAAGGACGGCGCCTTTTTACAGTACAGTGTCCCCGTCACTATACTGGGGCATTAGGACCCACACAGACCACAAGATGAGCACCCCCTACTGGCCCCACTAACACCTTTTCCAGCAGCAACCTTAGTTTTTCCCAGGAGTCTCCGATCCGAGTGTTCTGGCGCACTATGGCTGCCGTCGCATCATCCAGGTGGGGCTGCACATTGGTGGTGGTAGAGGGGAGTCCCCACTACCTGTAAAGCGCTTTGAGTGGAGTGTCCAGAAAAGCGCTATATGAGTGTAAGCAATTATTATTAATAATTATTATTATTATTTTTATCCAGGTACTGACCAGGCTCCCACCTGATTAGCTTCAGTGGGTTGCCACTGTGGCTGCTGGCTAGTAGCTAATAAGGCTTAATGCTAATGGTGTGCTCTGAGAAAGAGAACATTTGCTTGCTGTGTACATAAATAATAAAGCACTCTACAGTAAAAAAATACACAATGAGAGGAGACAACAGAATTACACCATTACAATAAGGGTTTGGAATACAGTGGAAGAGCAAAGCAATTGAATGAAAGTTTAAGTCTTGATTTAATTGTGCTCAGGGAAGGTGACTCTCTGGTATCCTTAGGAATAGAATTCCAGAGCTTTGGAGCATCACACCAGAAGGCCCTGTCACCCATAGACAGGCTTGGGGGACAGACAGGAGACCAGAATTAGAAGAGCGAAGGTTGTGAGGTGGGGAGTAGGACAATACTAGCTCAGACTGGTACAAATTCAAGATGGCGCCGTGTTAGTGGCAGCCTGCTACAGCAGCTCTGTGTCTTTTTGTTTCTTTCAGTTAGTTAATGCTAGTGTGTTAGTGTTTTTTCTTCATACCTTTGCCGGCAACTAGATTTGCGATCACAACATAATGGATACTAGGAAGCTGAGAAACTTTTTCTTGTTTTTTCTGATACTCGGACCTCTGTTTCTATCTAATGCCAATAGCTACAGAGGCATTGTCTACACGCGGGACCAGCTGATCGCGCTAGCGCGTCCGGCTCTACTCACTGGAGAGAAGCCATTGGTGCCGGAGGAGCTGAGGAGGAGAAGCCGAGGCGAAAGGCGAAGAGAAGGAGATTTAAACCCTACCTTCCTTCGATCATCCTGGGAAATGTGAGGTCCTTAGCGAACAAGATGGACGAACTGGGAGCATTGGTGAGGAGCCAGCGGGAGTATCGTGAATGCAGTATCATGTGTTTCACCGAGACGTGGCTGCAGGAACTTATTCCGGACTCGAACGTTACCATCGGTGGCTTTCAGACGGTGCGGGCAGACAGAAACACCGAGAGCGGCAAGAGGAAAGGAGGGGGGCTCGCAGTGCTTGTCAACAACAGATGTTGTAATCCTGGACATACTCATGTTAAGGAGCACGTCTGTAACCCGGACATCGAACTGGTAGCCGTAGGACTGCGTCCTTACTATCTGCCGCAGGAGTTTACATGCGCCATCTTTGTCGTTGTTTACATTCCACCTACGGCAAATGCAGAGGTAGCGCGTGACGTCATAAACACAGTCACAGCCAGGCTAAAAACAAAGCACCCTAGCGCTTTTATAGCTATTTCAAGGGACTTTAACCACGTATCTATTTCCACCACTCTGCCTACTTTCCACCAGTTTGTTAAGTGCCCGACCAGAGAAAACAAAACACTGGACTTATTATACGCCAATGCTAAGGATGCATATAGTTCCACAGCCCTTCCCCCCCTCCTGAGAGACTCCTCTCTAGGTTCTTTTGGCCAGGGATCTATAAGGCCATCGAGAAGTACTGTCGGGAATGCCCTGAGTGTCAGAAAAGTGTGCCACAACCTTATTATAGGAACCCTTTGATTCCCCTCCCAATTATTCAAACCCCCTTCGAACGGATTGGGATGGATTTGGTGGGGCCCCTGATCAGAACCACCAAAGGTCACCAGTATATATTAGTAATAGTAGACTATGCTACCAGGTACCCCGAAGCCATTCCGTTGAGAGCTGCCACCGCCAAAAACATAGCTAGGGAGCTAGTACAACTGTTCGCTCGAGTCGGAATTCCTAAAGAGATCCTAACTGATCAAGGTACACCTTTTATGTCTAAAGTCATGCGAGACTTATGTAAGCTACTGGGTATACAGCAGATCAGAACCTCTGTTTATCACCCTCAAACCGATGGTCTAGTAGAACGTTTTAATAAGACCCTGAAAAGCATGCTTAGGAAGACGATGCAAAAGGATGGGAAAAATTGGGATCAGCTGCTCCCGTATCTCATGTTTGCGGTTCAAGAAGTACTGCAGGCTTCGACTGGATTTTCCCCCTTTGAATTATTATACTCTCGGAAACCAAGGGGCCTATTGGACGTGGTCAAAGAATTGTGGGAACATCAACCTTCCCCTTTACAAACTATCATTGAGCATGTGGAACAGATGAGAGAAAGAATAAATGTTATTGTTCCCATAGTGAAAGGAAACCTGGAGAAAGCCCAGGCTCAACAACAACAAATTTATAACAGGGGAGCAGTTGCGAGGGAATTTCAGATTGGGGACAGAGTACTGGTTCTAGTTCCAACCCCAGAGTGTAAATTCTTGGCATCCTGGCAGGGACCTTATGAAGTGGTGGAAAAGGTGGGGCCAGTCAACTATAAGGTCAAGCAACATGACAGAAGACGGCAGCATCAAATCTACCACGTCAATTTGCTGAAAAAATGGCATGGCTCCGAAGTTCTGCTCACCAACTTTTCCCCAGACCCTCTGGAAGAAGAAACGGGTGCGGTAGCCGTGGGAGACCTGGCTCCGGCACAGAAACAGGAACTACAAGAATTCCTAAACCAAAACAAAGATGTTTTTTCCCGGACACCTGGTCGAACCCACCTTATACAACATAAGATTGTCACGGAATCAGGGAAAAAGGTAAGGCTACCCCCGTATCGAGTACCAGAAGCCAAAAGGAAATTGATTAAAGAAGAGGTGGGAAAAATGCTGGAGATGGGAATAATCGAGGAATCCCATAGTGAGTGGGCTAGCCCGATAGTTCTGATCCCAAAGCCGGATGGAACTATTCGATTTTGCAACAATTTCAAAAGGTTAAATGAGATCTTGCGGTTTGATGCATACCCCATGCCCCGTATAGATGAACTAATCGAGCGATTAGGTAACGCTCGATACATCAGCACCCTTGATCTTACGAAGGGATATTGGCAAGTGCTGCTGGCCAAAGAAGATAAAGCCAAAACCGCTTTTGCCACACCTGAGGGACTATATCAGTATAGGGTCCTACCCTTCGGTTTGCATGGTGCTCCCGCAACATTCCAAAGATTGATGGACCGAATTCTGAGACCGTATCAGAATTTTGCAGCCGCCTACTTGGATGACGTCGTAATCCACAGCACGACCTGGGAACAACATCTACAACACCTGGAAGCACTAACTGGAGCGTTGCGAGCAGCAGGATTAACGGCCAACCCAAGTAAATGTTGTCTGGGGGCTAGGGAAGCCAATTACCTGGGTTATACGATCAGGAGAGGATTAATCATGCCCCAAGATCAGAAGGTACACTTAATCAAGAACTGGCCCAAACCAGCTACCAAGAAGCAAATTCAAACGTTTTTGGGACTGGCAAGTTACTATCGACGTTTCATCCCAGGGTTTGCAGCCGTGGCCGCCCCTCTACACGATCTGAAGAAGATGAGCTGTCCGGAGAAAATAAAATGGACCGACTTGGAAGAGAACAACGAACTACTGCAAGGAGAAAGGTTTATGATTTTGGATTACGGACACAGGTTTAGGATACATCTCAGATTGGCTTTATTACGAACTTTTGGAACTCGGAACGGATCAGGACTAAGGGAACGGATTACGGACTGTATTAGGAAGACAGTTATTGGAAGAAACGCCACGGATCTGAGTACAGTAAAGTGTGGTGTAAGTACTACCTTCGTTTACATAAACTATCCCCCGGAAACACCACACTACTTTCAGAGAGTCCTTTATTGACCTTGCTGAAGCAGAGAAGCGACATAATCACAAATGTGACCAGTTTTTCTGCTGTTTCTGGTTAATAATGATTATTATTTTGTATTTTGATTAGTATTTTTCATAGCGTTCTTCCTCAGCTTTTAAGTTATTTGGTGAGCAAGAACCACTGAGAACGAGTCTGAATCAATAAAGAACACATATGGTACTGCTGTCCTGAGTACTACTGCTTTGTCCTAATTGAGCTTTTCAGTGTTGAAGAAGACGTCTCCAGTTTCGATTGCTGGTTTCAGAGGATGTGCTACAAGATCACAGATTCATTTGAAAAGATTTGGAGATGCATTGGCTGGGATTCAAACCTGGCTCAATTGCATGAAGGCACCTATACTCAGCAATGTGAGGAAAGGAGAGGGGGCCAGAGGTAGTGTGGCTGAATGGTCTAATATGCTGGATTTTAGGCTCTACTTTCTCAGGCGTGTGGGTTTAAATCCCACTACTGCCCAATGTTTTAAGACCTTACTTCCTGTGATTTGTAATATGGTCAGTAAAAGCACTTTATGTGAGTATCTCTTACATTAGCGCTCCAAGTCACTTACTGCTCCACAGGCCCGGGGTTCAATCCCTGGCATCTTCAGGTGTTTTATATTACTGTACTCACATCGCAATCTTCTGTTGAGTGAGAACTCTTTGCTCATGTTCATAGAAAGCCAGGTTTACCTTTTGAATCTCACCTAGGATTTCCTGAGAGATCATTCAGCGAGCGAGTCCTCCCTCTGGACTCCGCACTGAGCTGAAAGCTGCACGAATTCCTCACTGTGTGTCCTGTACTGTTACAGGTGGTCAAGCGTAAATGTGCAGCACAGTGACATGAACACCTTGAACTTTTTCTGTATGTGAAGGAAAATGCAAAAAAGCATGAAAAATAATGATCGTTTAAAACATCCATGCTACAACTCGAGCAAAAACTGAAGCACAAAACAATGACTTTTGATGATTACAAGAGATTCAAGAAACACAATCGTCTGCAGATGGGTTCAGATCCTGAACACTTAAGTTAAAAGAACAAAAGCGAAGTAAACTCTCTTCATTGTCTTATAGTTTATGAAATAAAACAATTTCTTACTTTCTTAATAATTTCTTACTGTTGATAGACGATTTATTGAATTTTAACAGATTCACAATTACAAACATTTGGGTTAAACTGTAATTCACATACTCTAACGAAGAGAAACGTTAGTGTCTTCCGGTGTGTGAGCCCATTTCTCAAAAAATAAAAAAATAAGTTATATAAACTGAATTGTTCTACTTTCTAGGCTTGCATAGTCTTATTCATATTTCAGTTAAATCTTTTCTTCTGTAGTAATTTCAGTTGATATTATATTAATCCTGATTTACAATTTTTGGACATGGTTCATCTTAAATAATTTGTAATTAGTTTCAGTTTTGGAAAATCGCGCCCAGAAGCTACTAAAACTGGTAATGTTTGCATAATGTGTAATGTAATAGTAGCATTTGGGGTGGAAAACAAAGAGTACTTCTTGGTATGAATCCCAAAACTTCATAGGCAGCGTTCTAGGACTTTTTGCTTCAGATAAAGCTGTCAATACATCATAGATTTCTACTCCATCAATATCAGCAGTGTTATCACTCCCGAACGCTAAATATAGATCCTGGCAATACTTTGTGAGATCTTCGAAAGAAAATCCAAAATTCTACTGAAGCAATCAAATTTATACGTTTCTTTTCGATCGAGAAGAGGATCATTCCTCTCAAAACTCAAAACATGCCTGTCTTTTCTTTTTTTCAAGGACAAATGGATTATTGAGGTGTAAAGATGGATTCAAAAAACAAAATCATCTGCTATTGCTGCTGTTTCTTTGATAGTTTCTTCAAATCCTTCAACTGATCATTGATATCAAGGAATAATAGCATACAATTGTCGCCGTGCATCCTCCGCTAAAATGTTTTAAAAAGTGCGACAAAAGTACAAAATAACATTTATGGTTACTTCTATATTAAAATGAAGGTAAATATACCAAGATGTTAAAATACAATTGTACAGTGCTAACCTAATAATGCCTGTGAAGTTTTCCAACAAATTTGAACTGTAATTCTGAAATATTATATCTGAGAATTCAAAGAGAGTACAAAGATCAAATTCAATCAGCGAAAATACAACAGTAGTTCACTAAACTAAGTTTCTTCCCTGAAATGATTTGTTTGCGAAGCACCAAGCACCCTTGAATGGATGGCGGAAATCAAATATACAGATGGATTGAGAGTGTGCTTTCCAACTTTTGTGTAACATTTTCTTTTGATAAGGCAGAGTTGTCTTCACAATCTGGATTTTATTAAAAGGAGTGACATCAGTGTAAAACAGCTTTCCTTCTTGGGGAACAACGGTTGTGTTCCATATTTCTTATTATTTTAGTTTCAAGATCGCAATTTAGTGTGAAACATAAAAGCCAGCTGGAAAATCTGTTACACGTCATTTACAATGGCCTTTTAACTAATAGCCCGTGCAGGGATCAAACCCCAGCTGTTGGTATGAGTTTCGTAAGGCTCTGCAACATGCACATGAGAAACTAACCTCTGCTTCTTCATTATATACACAGCGAGCTATATTTGCAAGCTTACTGCCCCGTACAGGCTCTGTATTTGATTGCGGTACAAGACCGCCCGTGGAGAAATGAAGTGAGGAGGGTGTGTTCATTAAAAGGCTCAGCGTCCCTGGGAGGGCTCAAAACACCACCCTTTTGGTTAACACCCGAGCCACAAAGACTCATGTACAGCTTAACACGTCTCGGTCTTAGTGCAAGTGACACACTCCATAAACGTTTCGGAGATTCATTTGTTTTTAAAGGAAAATCACCAACAGCGGCCGAGATTTATTGGAGTTTTTTCATTCTATACTGCGATTTCTGAAGGGTACCCTGTGAAAATACGAGTTTTGACAAGAAGGGATGGACATATAAGGTCAGAAGGCTGGGGAACTGGACCTTATGGCGAAGGCTGCAGGTTCAGCAGCAGAACCTGTTCAGTATCAGTTGACTCCCATGTACTTAAAACACTCAATTTCCGGATTTAAAGTCAGACGTGCTACCGTTGCACCATGGGGTCCTTAATGAAAAACAATCAGTGTTCCTGGATCTGTTGTCGAGAACAACACCTGCTCAAGAGCTGCGCAGCAAGAATAAAATGTGGTCTGGGAAGAAGAGACTCTGTTTGGAAGAGCGGCGCTCCTCACAGGAGGAAAAAAAAATCGCGACGCTGATGGGGGCTTAAAAGTAACTCTTTGGCGTGACCTCGTGGCTCAACGGAAGCGCGTCTGACTTCACATCAAAAGGCTACGTCGAGGTTTTTCAGGTTCTGCTTATGCTTAACACGGAATTCACACCATGCAGTTGAGTTCTATCTGTACACCACATAGATTATCTGAACAAAATAGGGTAATACAGATCACGCATTTAGTAGCTCACGCAGCGAATACCCTTGCATACAGGAGAAAAGGCACGGTTCACATCTGCGAATCATCACCTCCGTCTTTAGAGACAGCTACATCAGATCTCAGTTTCAGATCTCCTTTATTACAGAGTAAAACAAACCTGAAAGTTGAAGATTTTAAGGACACTTGTGTTTTATTGAACAGTGTCTTAAACCTGAAAATGTAATTTGAAAAAAAAAAACCGCTATTAGACATTAGCTGGTGCCTTTTGTAACGATTTGTTATTTCATGCTGGAAAACAAAGGAAACAGACCCAACGTTCGCTTTCAGGTGCGGTTCATTACATAATCTATTACTGAAGAGCCTGATTAAAATTTACACGAACCAGCTAGAAGTCGAACCTACAATCTTAAGATCCGAAATCAGATGCGTTATTTATTAAAACTCTAGTATATCACATAACCTGAATTCCCCCATAGTGTGCTCAGCGCCGCTACTAGTAATACACCGCCCCGATTTCAAAGTGAGAAACATGTTTTCTGATTTATTATGAGTTTTAAAATATAATATATTTAAATCAGACAAAGGGTTTATATTTCGCACTGAAATTCCGATTGATTGAGAATTCAAAGAAAGACTGTTTTCTTCCACAATACCGTGAAATTATCACATCCACCAGACTCTCCAAGTTCTCCAGACCTTGCTGGGTGAGCATTTGCTCCGTTAAATAAGGTCACGTATCGTGTTAAATCATTTCTTCTCAACACCACAGTTCCTGGTGCACGTTTTCTCTATGAAAAAAGACATTTTTCCCCTTGCACGATTTCTCGTTTTTTTATCAAAGCGTACAGAAAGAAGATAGAAGTAGAAACAGTGTCGCAAAAGAACTCTGTCGCTGTTGGGATATGTCAAACGCATTGAACATGAAAAATGCTAGATAAAAGTAATTTTCTCTTCGTTTCTCAGTGTCGGGGCTGCTACAGTACATCAGGAAAATAAAGTATATGCTCAATAGAGGGGTTGTCATATTTTGTCTGATAATCAAACATAAAAAACAATTATGGAATATGGACAAATTCAAACAATTTATGAAATATGAAATAGAAATCTTGCTTATCAGTGCAGAAGAAATACTGCCAGTTGGCAAGAAACGACAGCATTGTTTTTCTCTAACCAAAAACCTGCATAGGGAGATCAAAATCCACTTGAAAAAACGGCTAAGGTCGCAGGTGATTCACTCCTCTTGACTAGGTCGCGCTAGGAGGTGCAGAGAAGTTTATATCCGGCTGAAGAAACTCCTCTTTCTCAGCTCCGCTTCTCTATTGTTTTGAAGCTGTGGCCGCGCTAACGAATGACGTCATTATACTGCGCGACCCTGCATGTATTTCACCCACGTGTGGATGACTGAATAATTTTCTTTAAAGAAAGTTGTTGTTTTTCTTTAAAATAACTTCAGGTTCTGAATACGTAACGTCTTGTCGACTGTGTTTATGCTTGAACAGAGCACAGCCCTGACAACAGGATCTGTGAAGAATAAAAAATAAGTTGTTCTGTTTAAACTCCGGAAGTCAGCCTTTGTTTCTGACCGACTCTGAAGAAGGATGGCGGAGTGCTTGTTAAATCTGCAAACCCAGCTTGACTCTTTCATGCACGTTTTGCTCAAATCGATCGTGTATGAAGTGTCAGAAGTTTTTGGAAACAGGATGTGTGATTCGGAGGACGAGTTTCAAGACAAACTCCGCAGCGTCTCCCAGATCCTGGAGAGACGGGCCGTGTTTAAAATCACACAGTGTGTGGAGGACAGTGTCGGGAGTGAAATGGCGCAACTGAAGAAGGAAAACGAGAGCCTGAAGTGGAGATTGCAGCTGAGGGAGAAGGAGTCTGGAGCAGGAGGAGATCAGGAACCGACAAACAGTGTTGGACACACGCTTCCCTGTGAAGTCTCTGCAGAAATAAAAGAAGAAATGGATACGGAACTGCAGCTTTCAGGTCAGTGTGGTGACATGTATGAAGTCAGTATGTGTGTTTAAAACCAGTGTCTATAACTTCCTCACTGGTGAGATTTTTTAAATAACAAACTTTATTTTAAAGAAAACATCTCGCAAGAGTAAACATTCTCGTTATCTAACAAACTATCAAACTGTCATCAAAAAACTTTCCTCACTGGTGAGAATATAGTGGAAAGATGCAGAGTGAAGTGGGAAAGACTTGTGTGATGTAGCAACGGGATTCTTTACTGGAAACTGAACTGTTTTGTCCGGTTACGGTGCTGAAAACACCACGTTCACATTTAACAATTGTTCCACTGAATCAATTTGTAACCCAACATCATTATGAAACAACATTTATAAATATTGTATTTACGTTGTATTGGTCTAGATTTTATATGTATACTAATGATTGTGTATATAAAAATTATTTCAATTGTATTACCGTCCTCCACGGTCTGTGTCTGTATTAACTCGTCTGGAATATTGATCCAGTGTGTCTGTATTAACCTCTCTCTCTAAGTGCATTGTTTATGTACTGTACTGTGCAGTAAGTGTGTGTGAATCAACCCCCCCCTCTCTCAGTGCAGTGTTAATATACCGGAGTGTCCAGTCAGTGTGTCTGTATTAACCCCTCTCTCAGTACAGAGTTAATGTACTGTAGTGTTCAGTCAGCATGTCTCTATTAACACCTCTCTCTCAGTGCACTTTTAATGTACTGTTATGGCCAATCACTGTCTGTATTTACCCCTCTGTCTTAGTGTAGTGTTAATGTACTGTAATGTGCAAGCAGTTTGTCTGTTAACCCACCTCTCTCTCTCAATGCATTGTTTATGTGCTATAGTGTACAGTCAGTGTCTGTATTAACCCCTCTCTTTCAGTATAGTGTTAATGCACGGTAGTGTCCAGTCAGTCTGTCTGTGTTCACCCCTCTCTCTTACTGCAGTGTTCATGTGCTGTAGTGTCCAGTCAATGTTTCTGTATTCACCCCTCTCTCTCAGTGCAGTTTTTATGTCCTGTAGTGTCCAGTCAGTGTCTGTATGAACCCCTCTCTCAGCAGTGTTAATGTACTGTAGTGTTCAGTCAGTGTGTATGTATTAATCCCTCTCTTTCTCAATGCAGTGTTAATGTACTATAGTGTCCAGAAAGAGTCTGTATTAACGTCTCACTCAGTGTAGTGTTAATAGACTGTAGTGTCCAGTCAGTCTGTCTGTATTCACCCCTCTCTCTCAGTGCAGTGTTAATGTGCTGTAGTGTCCAATCAGTGTGTCTGTGTTAACCCCTCTCAGTGCAGTGTTAATGTACTGTAGTGTTCAGTCAGTGTGTATGTATTAACCCCTCTCTCTCTCAGTGCAGTGTTAATATACTGGAGTGTCCAGTCAGTGTGTCTGTATTAACCCCTGTCTCTCTCAGTGCAGTATTAATATACTGGAGTGTCCAGTCAATGTGTCTGTATTAACCCCTGTCTCTCTCAGTGCAGTGTTAATATACTGGAGTGTCCAGTCAGTGTGTCTGTATTAACCCCTGTCTCTCTCAGTACAGTGTTAATATACTGGAGTGTCCAGTCAGTGTGTCTGTATTAACACCTGTCTCTCTCAGTGCAGTGTTAATGCATTGTAGTGTCCAGAAAGTGTCTGTATTAACCTCTCTCTCAGTACAATGTTAATGTACTGTAGTGTCCAGTCAGTCTGTCTCCCCCCCCCCCCCCCCGAGCACTGTTAGTGTATGGTCTGTATAAATGCCTCTATCTCAGTGTAGTGTTAATGTATTGTAGTGTCCAGTCAGCATGTCTGTATTAACCCCTTTCAGTGCAGTGCTAATATGCTGCAGTGTCCAGTCAGTATTTATCTATTAACACTTATCTCTCAGTGCAGTGTTAATGTACTGTTATGTCCAATCAGTGTCTGTATTTACCCCTCTGTCTCAGTGTAGTGTTAATGTACTGTAGTGTGCAGTCAATTTGTCTGTTAACCCACCTCTCTCTCTCAGTGCATTGTTAGTGTGCTGTAGTGTCCAGTCAGTGTCTGTATTAACCCCTCTCTCTCAGTATAGTGTTAATGCTCTGTAGTGTCCAGTTAGTCAGTGTGTCTGTATTAACCCCTTTCTCTGATTGCAGTGTTAATGTTCTGTGGTGTCCAGTCAGTCTGTATTCATCCCTCTCTCTCAGTGCAGTGTTAATGTACTGTAGTGTCCAGTCAATGTGTCTGTATTAACCCCCCTCTCTCTCTCAGTGCACTGTTAATGTAAATGTAATGTGATTGTGATATTATTACAGTAGACTTACTTTTTACATGGTAGTTAGGTTTCTGACAAAGCTAAATCAGAACACCCCCTTATACCCACTTATTCCGCTGTTTAAACAACCCAAATTGATCGTCAGTGTACTAGTACGCGTTTGTGTAGTTTAAAGCTTTTTAGATAACATGGCCTCAGCTATCACTACTATGCTGATGATACTCAAATATACATCCATACCAAACCTGACGCTGATGTGTCTGTCTCTATTCTATTTAGGAACAAGTAATAGGTTTATTCCATGCTGAAAAAAAGAAGAAAGAGAACACAACGTTTCGGCTGTGGAGCCTTCTTCAGGTGTGAGAGAGACAGGGCAGTAGGCAAAGGTAAAGTAGCGGGAGAACAAAGGTTGGGAGGTAGGAGGAGTGAGAGGCGGGAGCAGGGGACAGAAAGAGAGGCCAATCAAGAGGTGTGAAGTCAGAATGGGTGCAGAGAGGTGTGAAATGAAACTTCCAATGAATGGAGAAAATTTAAAAGAACAGTAATCTGTCGTTAAGGGAAGGGAGAATGTGTGATCCTAACTGCAGAATAATTTTAGTTTCAGTGGTCTTTCTGATGTATGAGTTCGGAAAACCGTCTTTGAGAACACAGACGGAGAGATTAGTGTGGTCGTGGCCGTCAGAGGTGAAATGAGAAACAATGGGCTTGGAGAGATCTTTGATCTTCACAGCCCTGACGTGTTCTCTGAAGCGGTCTCCGAGTCTCCTTCCTGTTTCTCCAATGTAGATGGCTGGGCATTTACTGCAAGAGATACAGTAAATAAGGTTGCTGGAGGTACAAGATGCTGTCTGGGTGATCCGGAATTGTCCTGAGGGGCCTTGAATGAGTGTGGTGGTGGCTGTGTACTTGCAGGTGATACAGCGAGCTCTGTTGCAAGGGAAAGTGCCTGGTGTGGATGGTTGTTGAGGGCGGTCAAGGGAGCTGTGAACAAGGAGGTTACGCAGATTAGGTGGTCGGCGATATGAGATGATCTTACTCCCCACCTCACAACCTTCGCTCTTCTAATTGTGTTCTCCTATCTGTCCCCAAGTCCGACTACAATCAATGGGTGACATGGCCTTCTCCTGTTATGCCCCCAAGCTCTGGAACTCTCTCCCTAAGGATATCAGAGAGTCACCTTCTCTAAACTCCTTCAAATCCAGACTCAAAACCTTCTTCTTTAGAAGACCCTTCATTGAACTATTCTTTACCCCTCTGCTCCTACTGTATTTAGTACCACCATCTACTGTCTCCTCTAACTGTGTGTTCTCATCATGCTTATTTTGTGTATTTTTTGTTGTTGGCATTCTGTAAAATGCTTTGAGAAGCCACCTTTAAAAGTGCTATATAAAATAAAGTTTTTTATTATTATAAAGATTTTGTCTTGTTCTGTTTACAGGTTCAGAGGCCAGTGCTCTCTCTGAGGCTTGGGAAAGGGCTCCTCTTGAACAGAAGCACAGTGAGGAGGAGTGGGGCTCCAGTCTGATGCAGGAGACAGAGCTCACTGCTCCAGAAGGGAAAAAGACTCTCAGTGAGCAGCACACAGAGAGCAGACAGATTGTTGAGGTTCTGGACTCTGTGCCCATGATGAAAATGGAGTCTGAGAGTGAGACACCTGGGCTCTTAGTATGTGATGATTTTACAAAGAAGATGAATAATCTGGACTCAAACAATATTAAACAAGGTTGTAATGAACTGGGCTGTGTCTCTGTACAAGAGCACAGTGAAGAACTGGATGTCTTTAATCTTACAGAGCAGGACATGGAGCCCCAGTTGATTGACTGTACAGAGCAGCAGACTGATGTACCTGGTGAAGAGAACATTGTTGAGATACAGCACCGAGAGGAGAGTCAGTACAGGGAGGAGCAACAGCAGCTCCTACAGGGCTTGATAATTAGGCCTTGTTCTGTTCAAGTGGAGAGACTGTCATTGCACAGTCTCAAACAATCATGTAATCCCTTAGCATCTGATGACTTTACACACAGGTTTAATAATCTGGTTACTGAGAAAATTGTTGAAAGTTTTAATGAACTGGAGAGTGTGTCTGTTCTTGGGCAAAGAGAGGAACAACTGAATGAACTGGGCGGTTTTAGTCTCAGAGAGCTGGAGAAGGAGCCCCAGATGATTCACACTGCTGAGCAGAAAAGTGAGGGACATAATGAAGAAAACAAATCTCACTTTCATCACACAGAGCAAGACCATTCCATGGAGCATTTGCAGAATAAGAGACCACAGGACGATCAGGGGATGAGGAAGAATCACTCAAGGCCTTGCTCAGATGGAGTGGACAAACTGCCATTATGGCACATGGAGGAGCAGTGTTTCTGTCAGTCTAGCATTTCAAAACCCTATCAGCACCTTCACACAGGAGAGAAACCTTTCAGCTGTAGTCAGTGTGGGAGGAGTTTTAGGCAGTCACATGACTTAAAAAGGCATCAGCGCATTCACACAGGAGAGAGACCATTCAGCTGCAGTCAGTGTGGGAAGAGTTTTAGTCGGTCAAGTAACTTAAAAACCCACCAGCGCATTCACACAGGAGAGAGACCGTTCAGCTGCAGTCAGTGTGGGAAAAGTTTTAGTCAGTCAAGTAGCTTAATTATCCACCAGCGCAGTCACACAGGAGAGAGACCATTCAGCTGCAGTCAGTGTGGGAAGAGTTTTAGTCGGAAAAGACACTTACAGTCACACCAGTGCATTGACACAGGAGAGAGACCTTTCAGCTGCAGTCAGTGTGGGAAGAGTTTTAGTCAGTCATATGACTTAAAAAGGCACCAGCACATTCACACAGGAGAGAGACCATTCAGCTGCAGTCAGTGTGGGAAGAGTTTTAGTCGGTCAAGTAACTTAAAAACCCACCAGCGCATTCACACAGGAGAGAGACCATTCAGCTGCAGTCAGTGTGGGAAGAGTTTTAGTTGGTCAAGAGGCTTAATAGCCCACCAGCGCATTCACACAGGAGAGAGACCATTCAGCTGCAGTCAGTGTGGGAAAAGTTTTAGTCAAATAAGCCACTTACAATCACACCAGCGCATTCACACAGGGGAGAGACCATTCAGCTGCAGTCAGTGTGGGAAGAGTTTTAGTCATTTACAACTTTTAAAACGACATCAGCACATTCACACAGGAAAGAGACCATTCAGCTGCAGTCAATGTGGGAAGAGTTATAGTCAGTCAAGTAGTTTAATAGTCCACCAGCGCATTCACACAGGAGAGAGACCGTTCAGCTGCAGTCAGTGTGGGAAGAGTTTTAGTCAGAAAAACCACTTATATTCACACCAGCGCATTCACACAGGAGAGAGACTTTTCAGCTGTAGTCAGTGTGGAAAGAGTTTTAGTCACTCACACCTCTTAAAACGACATCAGCGCATTCACACAGGAGAGAGACCATTCAGCTGCAGTCAGTGTGAGAAGAGTTTTAGTCAGTCAAGTGACTTAAAAACCCACCAGCGCACTCACGCAGGAGAGAGACCGTTGTAGCAACAAGGTTTATTAAAATACAAGAATTAAGTTTGCTGCTCCCTTGCCAGTCCCTCTCTCCTTCACCTCAGTGGTGCTTGATACAGAGTCCATTCAATTTGGTTCACAATTAAGGTGTTTTTCTAGCCGATAGAGTGTCCTGCTAAGGAACAGCTCCCAAAAGCTGGTACACATCAACCACCTTAACAAATGTCATTACTAGTGACTAAAAGTCTGAGATTCCAAGGGAAAATGTCATTCAAAGTTGGTTTATGACCCTAAGGTCAGAGTGCATTATTACTCATCATCAGCCAATCAGGAACTGGTAGCGCAGGTTAACCCCACGTGGGTCTCTGATCCCCATAAAACTTTCAACCAATGAGCGACCTGCAGTTCCTCCAGGTATAAACAGGCAACAAAGAGCCTCTGGGCCGGCTGGACACCTCTCGAGCACAGTTCCCAAGAGCAGGACATTCTCGCAGCACGCCTGCTGGACTTTCAGCCTTGGAGCACGTCCTGAACATCCTCCGACTCGGTCCGGACCTCCACATAATGGCCACTGTGTCCGAGTGGCAGGACTTTCCTTTGTTCTAAGAGTCGAGGGCGAAAGTTGCCAGCACGTAACCAAAGGATCCACCCGAAGTTAGCATCAGCAGCAAGCCTCATGAACAGGTCGGAACTGTGGACAGCTGAATAAGAATTCAGGACTAGCGCTTCATCAGGAACAAACCAGTCTTCATCCTGACCTGCTGGGACCCGCAGTCACTTTTCCTCCTGTGCACAAACTTTGCTAGTTTCAGCCAACACTAACTAGCTGGTCTTCAGAGAGCCCACTGCTAGAGCTTTGCAGGAATCTCTCCCACGATGTCGCAAGCTGCACTGAGCACTGCCTGGCACAGAGCCAGAGAGTGCCGATTGGACACAGGAACAGCCTGCCACTGCTTCTTTGTGTCCACGGGAGATCTGAATTCCCACAGATTGGATGAGTATTCAACATTCTGCATTACAGCTCGAGAATTCAATTGTTATCCCAACCAGTTGATATCAATTTAATTCCTATGAGTGATGTACTTGTTTTGAGTATCTAGTGTAGAAGTTGTTATCCAAGTTCATTTACGAAACGGTCTAAATGAATGATATACTGAATGTATGTCCTCTTGGTATCTGTAACTCTTCATGATTAAATATATACCTTTTGTATTCTGCTAATCCTCACGATAAGATCTGTTATGTTTATATGCACATTTTATGTATTAATAAATGTATCCTCGTGTATTAGTACCCGTGTGTGTGCGTTGTTCGAGTTATCCCGCAAGGCTGGATTCTAATACCATCAGATTACAGATTAATGTAGCCAATTCATAGAGGGGTTTTAGTAGGAGGCCATGATTAGTAAGGGCCAATTGGAAATTTTGGCCAGGACACCGGGGTTACACCCCTACTCTTTTCGAGAAGCGCCCTGGGATTTTTAATGACCACAGAGAGTCAGGACCTCGGTTTTACGTCTCATCCGAAGGACGGCGCCTGTTTACAGTATAGTGTCCCCGTCACTATACTGGGGCATTAGGACCCACATGGACCACAGGGTGAGTACCCCCTGCTGGCCCCACTAACACCTCTTCCAACAGCAACCTTAGTTTTTCCCAGGAGGTCTCCCATCTAGGTACTGACCAGGCTCACACCTTCTTAGCTTCAGTGGGTTGCCAGTTGTGAGTTGCAGGGTGATATGGCTGCTGCCTTATCCATCATGGCCTCCTAATAACCCCCATCTCTGAACTGGCTTCATCACTCTACTCTCCTCCCCACTGAGAGCCGGTGTGTGGGGAGTGGACTGGAGCATCATCATCCAGGTGGGGCTGCACACTAGTGGCAGTAGTGGGATCCCCATGACCTGTAAAGAGCTGCACACTGGTGGCAGTAGTGGGATCCCCATGACCTGTAAAGAGCTGCACACTGGTGGGGGTAGTGGGATCCCCATGACCTGTAAAGACCTGCACACTGGTGGCGGTAGTGGGATCCCCATGACCTGTAAAGCACTTTGAGTGGAGTGTCCAGAAAAGCGCTATATATATAACACCTCCGGCTGATGAATCTAAGGTAGAGAGAGAAAGAGAGAGAGAGAGAGAGAGAGATCAGGCAGGAGAAATGGAGGAGAGAGGTGATTAAACTGACCCATGTAGCCTCACACAAACTTAGCCCCTCAGTAGTCCAGGGGGACAGCAGAGGACATCGGTGCCCTACGAAGCTTCTGTCACAGTCAGGGAGACACACACACACACACACACACACACACACACAGGTGGGGCTGGACAACACAGGATGTTTAAGTTGCCCTTTCCCCACCCCAGCCACCCTTTGTGTAAAGAAGCGCTTCCCTGTCCCGTCCCGACTGGAGGATCTCATCCAGCTGTGTCTTGCGAGGCGCCAGGCGATCCTCTTCAACACCCCAGCTGGGCAGCTTGTTCCCGACCCCTGCCACCCTTTGTGTAAAGTAGCGCCAATCGTTCTCCTTTCCAAAACGCACACCATCTGAGTGTCCACTCCTGCCCCCTGATTCCCATTTCACTGCTGTTTCTGGAATACGACTAGCAAATCTCCACCAGGGGAGAGTGTACCTACACACACGCACACGCACAAACCCGTTTCATGTACATGACCAGATCTTAATATTCGTCTAATCCCCCCCCCCCCCACGTATTTCTCTATGGCAGGTGGCGAAGACTGCAGCAAGGTCTTTCTATGACGGCAACATCCTGTTCACAGATGCCCCAGTACAGTGCAGAAAGGCGCGTTCGTACACAAGGGTACCTGCTGCAAAACACAAAACCACGCTATGTTCCACCCGCACGCCGCCATAGTTCACACCTTGGTGAGAATGCTGCATGCGATTTTACTCGAAAAGACATCGCTGCTCTGGGATCACATAGGATACATTTCTGTGCTGAAAAGAAGGGATAAGTCACTAGATCTCTTTATTCTCAAACAGAGGAGAATGGGGGGAATGTGATACAAATTTTCCAAATCCTTAATGGTCACTGGCCAAGTCAGTCCAGCTGGCTTCTTCAGAGTGAATACTGAATCGTGGACCAGAGGGCACAGAGGAAGGGCATTTCAGACAGAGAACAGGCAGTGCTACTTTGCAAAAAGGGGGGTGGAGGTGGGGAACAAGCTGCCCAGCCCTGTGGTTGAAGCAGATACCCTGGCTTCTCTCCAGACACAGATGGATGGGACCTTCCAGTCAGGACAGGAGGCACATCTTTACACAGTGGGGGGGTGGGGGTGGGGAACAAGCTGCCCAGCCCTTTGTTTGAAGCCCAAACCCTGGGTTGAGATGAGCTCCTCTAGTCAGGACAGGAGGCGCTTCCGTACACAGAGAGGGGTGGGGGTTGGGAACAAGCTGCCCAGCCCTGTGGTTGAAGCCCATACCCAGGCTTCTCTCCAGACACAGCTGGGTGAGCCCCTGGAACCAATTAACCACTCACGACCCCACAAGACAGACAGGAGTGATTTGTTGTTTGTTTTCTGCGCACAAGAAAGCCCATTTTGTTTACATACATCGGTCATGTTTATTTTTCACGTTTTAATTGGAGGTTCAGTCCTTTTGCATTTCCGCGTGAGAAGCGTTAAAGCATTGGCGGTTTTGTTTTGGTACACGTCCAAACTACCCGTTTTCAGCCACAGATGAACACAGATAAACACGTGCTCCTTTTTTTCATATGACATCTTGCCAGCGGCTCAAAAGTAACAAGAAGTAAAGATTCTCAGGGGGGGAATTTAATTTTTTTTCCCAACGTCAAAAAGTAAGGAACAGGAAGGAGCCCACAATAAGCGAGAACAATTACTGCAGACCCCCCGGAACAGCGCCTTAAAAACCGCAGAGTAACATCCTGACTGCTTAGACCACGACAAAGCTCTTCTGCAGAGCGAAAGTCTCCTACAGGCAGGTATTTTTTTGTTTTAAACAGAACTGAAGTCCGTCTCTCCTGCAGCCGAGCCTGTCGCGACATTGGGTGTTTCATTTCACACGGAAGGAGCGCGTAGAATCTATAGAAAATGCAGGAATCATAGTAGTAGCACGTTATTGTGTTAAAAATAATCCCCCCCCTTTGACACAACCAGGGCCAGCGCGTCGTGCTGCTGGACGAACCACAGCGTCTCGTAGCGTGGCTCCAGGTCGCAGGGCAGGGCGGCGGCGGCGGCCCCGCCCGTGCAAGGGACCCGTGTGGGCGCCACGGGCCTCCCATCACCTAGAACCAGGAGATGGGAGGAAGAGCTGAGGTCACGATTTTGGCGAAATAACTTCCTCCACAAGAGTCAAGGGTCCCAGCACTGCTCTCTCTATTCATGCTTTTTAGGTAGGATTCCTTTTTTTTTTAAATTGATCCTGTTAGAAATGTAAAGGATCAAAAGGCAGGGCCTACGATGTAAGCCTCATTTTCAGCTTTTATAATGGGGAAGTCCTCTGGCTGTGAAGTCTGTCTATTTCTGGATCGGTTTTAATCTTCTGTCTCCTTTTTTTGTATTTCTGGTGTTTAAATTTAAAAAAAAAATAAAAAAGAGCCGCAAAAGGAGGTTTTATAAAAAAACTTTTTAAAACTTTTACAGGATATCACCTAATATGAACATAATGAAGCATTCGACTAAATCCAGTGTTAACACCGGTGTCCTGGCCAAATCCCTCCTGGTCTTTACCCATCATGGCCTCCTAATAACCCCCCTCTCTGAACTGGCTTCATCCCTCTGCTCTCCTCCCCACTGAGAGCTGGTTTGTGGGGAGAGGACTGCAGCATTATCCAGGTGGGGCTGCACACTTGTGGTAATAGTGGGATCCCCAGGACCTGTAAAGAGCTCTGAGTGGAGAGTCCAGAAAAGCGCTACAGACGTGTAAGGATGATTGACTATTCATGTTGTTATTTCAATACAAAACAAAACAGAAGAAGTATGTCAAAAAGTATAAACGCACACACAAAAAAAACAACAATAACACACAACACAATACATTATTATTATTACAAATCAGGACAATGTTGTTTTTCGCTTGCTTAATGTTTATTTTTTAATGGGGTTGAAATAATATTGCATTTCCACCTCATACACATGAAAGGACGGAGTAGCGGCGCACTATTTCGTTGTGTGAACGCGACATGAATCCACACGGTGGAAACAAATATAACATATAAATATAAACTATATAAACAAATTATTTCTATTTCTTTCCCACATTAGCTTGCGAGTTATAATGTGATATCAAGCTCCTTATATCGAACACATTTACCTGCTTGAAGGTAAAGGTTTGCAAAACAGCGTTGTAAATGTTTCTGTTTTCGGCTCCACGGCCGAAAAGCTATGTCTCTCTTCTCTTTTCAGCACAGGAATCAACCTCTACTTCTTCCTCGGACGCAGCTCCCTCCTTGAACTTTGTATGTTTATATACACACACAGCGCAGGTGCTCTTGTCCAGCCGAACAGAGCGCACAGACGTCACCTTGCTCACGTCTGCACCCAGAAAGCTGCCCGGTTTTGAGGGGATACAGTTTTTGCACTAAACAGTAAACTCTCTGCTTACATCTGTTTTTTTCCCGTTTACAACTTTTTTTTTTTAGCAATAGATGCCAGGGACTTGTGCAATATATTTATAATGTGCAATACAACTTTTTGTGTACTGTTCTGGTTTGTTCTTTGTGTATTCTGGACTGTGAGCGACTCTTCTTTGTGCACTTCTCACTGACTAGACTGATTGGATTGGATTGTTGTATTATTGTATCATTTCGTTACACTGTCGCTGCGTTGACAGTGCTGCTGTCGCAGTGCAATTTCCCTCACGTGATCAATAAAGTATCTATCAGTTCACACGTAACAGGTTTAAATTCCCTGCTGAAGAGAGAAGAAAGAAAACAACGTTTCGACCATGGAGCCTTCTTCAGGTTCGACTCGACTACAGACTCCACACAGAAGGATCGCCGCCCAGTACTTGACCACTCGGGGAAGTGAAAACGGGTGGCAGCCGTAACACCCCCTGGTGACACGCCACACCGTCTCCGTCTGCGACTCGACCCCGCTCTCAAAGGCGGGGCGCCAATGAAAGCGTGTCGATGCGTTAGCGCGTTATCTTCCCGCACCGGTGCGAGCTGACCACTGCGGAAAATCTCTTCTGAAAAGTGTCAACACTTGAAGCCCGACGTTCAAACACGAAAAGTCCCTGCCGTGATCTATCGACAACCGGCGCTCGGCACGCTCGGCGGCCAGGGGCTCTGGCAGCGGCGACGGAAAAGCCGATTTGCGTCTTGGAAATGACGCGCCCACCCCCTTCCTCATCCACTCCCCTACTGCTCTTACCGCGTGTTACAACACTCATTCCCGCGCCCCTGCGTGACCTCACATTTCCACCCACCCACCCCAGTCTTCCTCGTCTCGCCACCTGGAGCAGGCCAAGTGCCGTGCGTCACGTTGTCAACCAGAGTTTCGGAGTCCAGCGAGCCACCGGGGTAAAGTTAGCTTGAAGTTTGAAAACAATTTTGGCATGCCTGTACCGTATACACGAAACCTCTTAGAGTTGCGAGAATACTTGCTTTGTGTATAAAATACATTGTGAATGCTTTCTCAGCCTTTACTTTTTAGTTTTATGACATTTTTTTGACCAAGCACGAATATTCTTTTGTCCATATCTTCGCAATGGAAGCACAGAACGACGTCAAACCAAATGCATTTTAAAGACCAAGACTAGTGGAAATTTCCACAGCCTCTACGTAATTACACACTAACTGGAACCTGGGGGACTGCTGTGTGCACGTTCACAACATGAGAAATACTGTTCAATACGGCTTCGTGCGAAAAACCCATATATGACCATAGGAAGCAGAACAGCGCAGTCTCCAATTACCCAGACTGTAAGCACGGGAATAAAGCTTTGTTTGATTTCTGAAACCCTTCCTTTACGTCCTGTTTTCATTCAGGTAAGGGTCAACTATATTGACAATACTACTGACAGCAGGAAGATTAAAATATTCTTTACTCAGCAGCTTATTAAAAACAGCTCCCATGATGTTCAAACCGACTTTATACACAGAACACTGACAGAGCTTTTGTGTTCTGAATCTCTTTTTCTCGGGCTTTTATTTAATGTGGCACAATGCACTGGGATAGGGGTATTCTGTTCACAAACCAATAGGATTTAAACCACAGCACCCACAATGCTGCAAGTAAGTGTTTTGCACACTAAGCAGGTCCTCTGACTTTTCCCAGCTTTGTTTTGGGTTGTGGAACCTTTATTTTTTTATGCTTTTTTGAAAACACTACAGGTAATACACTGGGACAGGTCGTCTTCATGGCTCAATAGCATTTCAAATACAACAGCCACACTGCTGAAACCAAGTGTTTTACACACCAGATAGCCCCCTTAACCTTGTACAACCTTGCTTTGAGTTGTGGACCATTTCTTTATTTTTTAATTATTTTCTGACTGTGATCAAGTGTTGTGCTCACTAGGCAGGCCTCCTGACCTTTCACAGTCATGCTTTGTTGTGTGAAACTTTAATTCTCTTTTTAGGATTTTTTGAACATGGCAACTTCCACTGAGATGCGTGGGGGGTGTGGGGGTGCTCTTCAATAGCTTTTTCATCTATACACACAAACGGATGTAACCAAGACACTCAGAACCCGTCACACAGGGGCTGACTGCTGAGGATAGGGATCCAATGCGGTGCCCTTGGTAGGGTTGGAGCGAGACGCAGGCGTAGTCGGGGTAAACAGGCAGGGGTCCGAGTCCGGGAAGGCGTAGTACAGGCGTAGGCACAGAATCGACAGGCGAAGGCGTAGTCAAGGGACTGGCAGGGGTCGGAGTCCGGGAAGGCGTAGAAGTTGCGTCGGTAGGCAGAGGCGTAAACGAAGAGACAGGCTGGGGTCAGGATCCGAGAAAGCGTAAAACAGGCGAAGGTACAAAATCGAGTGGCTAAAGCGGTAGTCGGAAAAGCGGGGTCGAGGTCCAGGGGAGAAGTCATAGTAAGGCAAAGGCGTAGTTAGTAGGTAAGCTCCGGGAGAGAATCTCAATCGTGAGCAATGACCGGGGGACAGATGAGGGTTTAAGTAGAGGACTGATTGACGCGTGGACGTTTGGTACGGGGAGAGCTCGAGGGAATGGGGGAGCGCTTGCCTGCGTGAGGGAGATTCGTGGCAAAACCAACAGAATCAACCTGAACTCACAGAAAAACAAGAATGCCCCCGAGACACCTGCACCCCCCCCGGACCACTCTGGTATCGACACCCCCAAACCCATCCATACCAGCTAACAAGACTCAGAATCGGTGCAACCCTCCAACCTGGACCAAGAGCAGGATGGGACAAGAACCTGCACCACACTACGCACCCCTCATCCAGACCAGCAGGACAACCAGACCACAGACAGCACCATCATGTAACCCCCCTGTTCATTCCAACAGAAAAGCCGAACTGACCCCCACCACCATGGCGACGCTGCAGCTCTGGTCACACCAGCAGGCCCAATGGGCTCAGAGCTGGGGGACATACAGATGCAGCCATTCAAAATGCGTGGGCGATACCGCATTATTTTCCGGTACGCTGTACGCAGTCTACCGCAAGTTACCGGTAAATACCGCGAGTTACCGTAAATTCTCCTATAATATGACAAGCAAAATAATAGTATCCGGAATTTCGGCAAGGTGGAGCTAATAAAGCTCAACCTCTCATGTTTGAGCTGTGGCCATCAAAGTCTTTAACGAAGATATTACTAATATTATTAATAATGAATGACCTTGGACAAGCTGTAAGTGTAAACTCAAAGTATTGCCCTGGTCAACATTCTTTTTTTCATTGACCGTCTTTGTAAAAGTAACACCACACCATTTCGCAATCACGCATTTGTTTCCAATCATGCAAAGTACAGTAATTTTTTAGAATCGATTCACCATGCCTTTCACATGCTCATAAAAGAGATTGATTTAGGAACATAAACATATTACTGTATGAAAACTGTACTGTATACAGTATGTATATGTAGGGAAAACCGGTTCAGGGACGCCAAATATGTAATCATAGTGGCTCTCTGAAGGCACCAGTTCTGTAGGGTTTGGGCATTTACTGAGACAATTATTAATTGTAGCAGTAAATCACAAAGTTGATTCTTTTGGTGGCTTTAGAATCCAACCATGCGACATAACTCAAACAACGCGCACACAGGTACTAATACACGAGGATACACATTTATTAATACATAGAATATGCATATAAACCTAACAGTTCTTATCGAGAGGGTTATCAGAATACAAAAGGTATATTCGGTCAGTTACAAAGAGTTACACATATCAAGAGGACATACGTTCAGTATATCATTCATTAAGACCGTTTCGTAAATGAACTTGGTTATAACTTCTACATTAGATACTCAAAACAAGTACATAACTCTTAGGAATTAAATTGATATCAACTGGTTGGGATAACAATTGAATTCTCGAGCTGTAATGCATTGAAGTTGAATACTCATCCAATCTTTGGGGATTCAGATCTTCCTGCGGGCACAAAGAAACAGTTGCAGGCTGTTGCTGTCCAATCCGCACTCGCTGGCTCCGTGCCAGGCTGTGTTGTGCGGCTTGCGACGGTGCGCTGCTGATGCTCACTGACTGGCTAGTTAGTGTTGGCTTTAACTAGCACAGTTTGCGCACAGGAGAAAAGATGACTGTGGGTCCCAGCAAGTCAGGAAGAGGACCGGTTCGTTCTGGCACTTGGACCCATTGGCCGAAACCTTAAATCAGCCTGCATGAATAGTTTCTCTGTGGCTGCACCACAGAGATGAACAGAGAAATGGGGCTTCATTTGGGAAAGCTCCAAAACACTTAATTCTACCTTATTAATAAGCCTCGCCGCTACATGACCGATTAAGCAGGTTTTTTGGACACGCACGAAAAAGTAGGGTTTTTGGAAACTACTTTTTCGTGCGTTTCCCAAAACCGTACGTACAGATACAGCCATTCAAAGTGTGCAGCACAGACACGTACCGCGGGTAATTGGCTACGTCCTCGCGCATCATGATGTGAAATACCGCGGTACGTGATTGGTTGACCGTCAGGGGCACTCGTGGTGTGTTGGTCGGTCGTAGAAAGATTTAAATGTCTTTACTGTGCCTGTTTTAGTATTGAATATTTATATGGAATTTTACCACTGAAGGGAAATCTTAGTAGCTGAGCATTAAAAGAATAGTAGCATACTGTAACGCGTGTGAAGGCCATAAACGATATTCATTTTGGAACAAAAACAAACAGTATATGGCTGGTCTCTGTACTTTAAAGAAAAAATACACACCAGTATTCCATTTCTCCCTAAACATTTTAAGCATCAAAGTCTTTAACTAACATGTGAAATAGCACGTATAAAAAGTGGTAGTTTTAAGCTTTTCTGCTAATATAATATGGAATCGTGTATCTAAAGAAATTAATAACAATAAAATTATATTTGTGTAGGGCTGTTTCACCTACACTCATGTGACCTTCCTGGTAGCCTGGTGGTCTATGTGCTGGATTAGTAACTCACAGGTTATATGTTCAAATCCAGTTGGTACTGTAACTTTCTTTTTAACAAACATTTCTTTGAAAAAATAGAATAACAATATTATGAACAATTAATTGACTTTTTATATTTCTAAATATCACAACATGATCGAATTTAAGCCATTTTTAATAACAATGAATAGTCACCTTCTTTCCTTCTGACAACTGTCCCTGCTTCTGCTTCCTGCTTCTATTGTGTGTGTTTGTGGGGGGATCCCTTTACATCTCCCTTCAGATTTAAAAGGTTATTAATCATATCTTCTGTGTCGCATCTTCCCAGTGTAGCTGATCTTTTGCTGCCTGGGTAAAGATATCACAAAGCTTTAGAAAACTTAACATTTCTATTATCAACAAATTGTAAATATGACGTTTACATTGGCATTATTAATTTTTCACTTGAGTGTATGGAGGATTGTCAGCTGTCACCGAGAGTAGACCCCCCCTCTTAGGCTGTGCAAACGATCTTTAAATTTTTATTTTGTCTTCTAAGTATCTTAATAAACTTTCAGCATAGCTTTCTCCCTATTTAGATGTATTTTTCTTGGGATTTTTGGATCAAACGTGGAAAGATTAGATTGTAATCATTTTTATTTTTAAATACATTTTAGAAAAGTGTAATCTATACTAAAAAGCTGTATTTATTTAATACCACTAAATACTTATATTAATACTAATTAAAAGACCGCGGGCACTTTCCCCTTTGACAGCTGGAACTCCTATTCTTACAGTAGCTCAGCAGCTCTTTGCAATATAGGGTGTTCAAACCGGTTTTTTTTACACAGTGACACAGCGTCGCGGTGTGAATCTGTTTTTCCGTGTTTAGAAAAAAGTGGAATATAGTGAGACTTCCTGCTATATAGATACATATGTTTAGATATTTAGACCCGGTGCAGCACCGAGAGAGGGAGGAGGCACGGTGCTCAGTTCTGCTGCCTGGAGCAGTTAATGGCACCGATTATTCTGAAAATTTTCTTCTGGAAATAACTCATTTCTAAATACCTTTTTTCACTGTTAACATCTTGCAGCAACTCTGCAACAAAATATACACTTAGCTCAACCTGACAGTTCATCCTGCTACCAACATTGAATAAAAAAATCTTAAGATTTCTATATTTATGTCTTTATTTAGTGGTTTCATTAGTGACAAAGGCTAAACTTTCTTGGAAAAATGTATTTTATGTGTTGCGGAAAAACCGACTTGCTTTAACAAAATATATTTACAAATCCTTTCACCTGACAATCTACCTGAAGGCCCAACTATCTGAGAAGCCCTCCATGAAACCATGTTTGCTATTAATTCATTTAGGGCTCACTGACAGAATTGCTGTTTTTTATGCATGCCAAAAAATGTCTGTGCCGTCGTCTCCACTTTAAAGGTACACCCGTGCTGGAAGAATTTGACCTCGGAAAGTTTGCCCAGTGTACTAATATAGGCACATCCCGGAATTTTGACTTCACTGTGTACTGAAGAAATTTTAAAGTCTACTTCTTAGCGTAGATAAAAAAGTTTGGATTCCCATGGACAGTATCTTATACACATATCTTTTTCTGTTGTCTTTGTTGATCTCTTGAGGATCCTTGTGATATTTTGAGCTTTCGTTGAATGATAATGTCGCAGTTTAATAATTTTCGTTGTTAGAAATTATGAAACGCTCTTTTAAAAGCAAGGAAATTTTTATTTTTTGTTATAGTAAAAAAAATGCCAGACGAACTAGGGATTGAACAGTTTTTGTCCCATGTCCCATCCTTGTTAGTTAGATCAACGAAATGCTGTGGTGGGTGTTACTTTTTGTCGATGAAAAAATAAAGTCTTTTCATTTAAAATGATGGTTGCAAATAGTGTGGACCAGCGTAATACTTTGAGTTTTACTGGTGGAGCTCATACAGCTGTGTCTGGATATCTTGGTCAAATATTCGGCTAGTGTGTATTGTCTGTTTATGGTTCTGTAGTATTCCACACGGCTGGGCTGATTGTTCCCCCCTCCTGCTGAAGACTCGACCCCTTCTACTTTGAAAATACCTGTGAAACCGGTTTAATTCGTCACAGCCAGCACTCCCGCAGAGAGTGATGAAAACCACATGGAGTATTGGTGTGTATTTTTTCTTTAAAATACCAATAACAGCAACATACAGTTTACATAATATGTTTATGTTCCTAAATTAATATCGTTTATGAACTTTATGACCTTCGTTATGCTCCTCTGCGTTTTATGCTTAGCTACTAAAATTTCCCTTTAGTGGTAAAATTCCATATAAATATTCAATACTAAGTGGATTAAAATGTGCACAGTAAAGAGATTAAATGATTAAATATTTTCACTAACGACCAATACACCACATTATCTTCCATGTCGCATTAACATTGGAATGTTTTTTTTTTTACGTTTTAATCACTTTTTTTACGCGTAAATACGTTTTAGCAAAGTCATGTACCATAAAGTATGGTAATTAAAAACCATTAATACTTTCGCTGTAGTTTAAAGTCGATGTTTTCTCTTTTGGCTAGACTTGACTATTTAGCCATGAGATAAACAATAGATTGTCATTAGACAACCTTATGTTTATTAATCTTCCTTGTTATGCACAGTGAGAATGATAATGTAACGAGAATTAATTTAATCACAGAGTGCTCATAAATTGTGCCAGGAAGAAAACAGATAGGTGTTCTGAAAGGTCACATATAAACAGGTTTTCGATGGACAGAATAATAGTGTTACGATTTTGGGTTCGGAAAGGACGGACCCAAAAACTCAGACTTGCGGAGTTAAAAGCTGGCTTTATTTTCTTCTCCGTCACCACCTGCCAGGGAGCTCTCCCACGCCCCGACCAGAGAGAGACACATGACGAGCCCTGCTAATAAAGCACCTTGAATTGAATTGAATTGAGAGAGGGGGGAGGGGGTGCAGAACCAGGGAACTATTAACATATTAAAACTATTTCCAAAATTTAATATGTGCTTTTCGATATTTATTGTAAATTTATTGTCCATAATATTGCTATTCTATTTTTTCAAAGAAATGTTTGTTATAAGAATCACTAGCTGGATTTGAACACACAACCTCAGGTTTACAAGTTGGGAACATAGACCACAGTACCACCAGCAAGGTCACATGAGGAGTTGTGAAACATGCCCTACACATACAGAATCAACAGACATTGTACAGCGTGTACTACTCTGTTGCAGTACATGAATATAATTATATCGTTATTAATTTCTTTAGATACGCCATTCCATATTATATTCCCTATTAATCAAATTCTAAAAGTATGCTTGTTGACTCTGGTATCGAGCGTATTCGCAGAAAAGCTTATAACTACCAGTTTTTATACACGTTATTTCACATGTTAGTTAAAGACTTCGATGCTTAAAATGTTTAGGGAGAAATGGAATACTGGTGTGTATTTTTTCTTTAAAGTACCGAAACCAGCCATATACTGTATGTTTATGTTCCAAAATTAATATCGTTTATGGCCTTCACACGCGTTGCAGTATGCTCCTATTCTTTTTATGCTCAGGCACTAAGATTTCCCTTCAGTGGTAAAATTCCATATAAATATTCAATACTTAAAGGGCACAGTTAAGACATTAAATATACATATACATACTGTATACAGTACAGTTTGCATACGGTAATATGTTTATGTTCCTAAATCAATCTCTTTTATGAGCATGTGAAAGGCATGGTGAATTGATTCTCAAAAATTACTGTACTTTGCATGATTGGAAACAAATGCGTGATTGCGAAATGCTGTGGTGTTACTTTTACAAAGAGGGTCAATGAAAAAAAGAATGTTGACCAGGGCAATACTTTGAGTTTACACTTACAGCTCGTCCAAGGTCATTCATTATTACTACTATTAGTAATATCTTCGTTAAAGACTTTGATGGCGACAGCTCAAACATGAGAGGTTGAGCTTTATTAGCTCCACCTTGCGGAAATTCCTGGATACTATTATTTTGCTTGCCGTATTATAGGAGAATTTACGGTAACTAGTGGTATTTACCGGTAACTCGCGGTAGACTGCGTACAGCGTACCGGAAAATAATGTGGTATCGCCCACGCATTTTGAATGGCTGCATCTGTATGTTCCAGCAGTCAAACACTAGGGTGTCAGCCGTCTCCAAACAGACCTTCATCTCCTGAAAAGTGCCCCTCCCTGCCACACAGGTTGCTGTACCTGGTGCAATGCGTATCTCCATACAACCCTCCGCCCCCAGCAGAGCACACCCCCTCAGGACACTCCATCCTGTCCTCTCTGCTCACCACCACTAATGAATTGGCTGGTGCCGTCCCCACTGTCTCTCTCCCCTCAGGAAGCACCATCTACACAGCAGAACTCACAGATGCCACGTACAGTTCTCCCAGATGTCCACCTTTTGCCCATCAGTCAAGAGAAGGAGGGATTGAATGTGCAGTGTGTCGGCACAGAGGGGACAGAGCCGACCGCTACGCCACTCTTCCGTTTCGCAATTTTGGGACTGGGGGTGAACCACATCCATAAATTTTGACTGGGCCAGAGGCAAAAGGGCTTTGCATTCTCCAGGAAACCATAGGTATGTTGAATTGGAGATTCTCAGAACTTACTTTGTATGATTGGAAACCGATACATGATAGGATAAACAAAATGCTTCAAAGAAAGAGGTGCTATTTCTCTCTGGTTTTAGTCTGTGCAGCAATAAAACAATCAGATTAAACAAGAGAGAGTGCGACATTACTTTTCGTCAATGAAAAAATAGTTTTTTCATGTTTATTTAAGTGTCCTTCTTTCGTTTGGATTGCATTAAACAACCCGGGAGTTATTGTTATGATTACTCTATTATCGAATCCTCAACTCGTTCACTTTTTGTTATTTTGGGAACATTTTGACATGTTGCTTTTAGCCATCGATTCTGTTGAATTCACTCAGTTTGTAATGTAGGGTAAGTTAAACTTTGATACAGGACAAATGTATTTCCCACAAGCTGTACTGTAGTAGCATTAAAAGTATACAACATGACACTGTATGCACGTGGCACATCTTTGTTCAACTTAAGAAAAAACAGGACATTTGATTGTTGGTTGCCTTATGTTAAAGGCCAACAATGACACCAGAAAACTGAAAGTTCCTTCCCCTCCCCAAGTAGAACTGTCTAATCTACATAAACACAGTGGGGTGTAACACCTAGCCTAGACTTTGTGAGAAGTATGGAGCTGCGTTGCATTGGAATATACATAGTAGGCAAAAGTTAATTTCAAGCTGAAAAGAAAAGACTCAACATGTCTCCTCTATACATCTTCCATTTAGACCATCCAATCATTTATCATTAATATCTTCCATATCCCATTAAAATCAGAAAGTTTCTTACAAGTGTAAATCCAACTATTTTCGAATCGCTTTATCCAGGACAGGTAACAGTTTCACCAATACTATTTGGCAACTTTTTACGATTGTCAGACTTCAGAATGCTTCAACTGATGTTTAAAGATATGACATAATGTGCACTGTGTTAAAGAGCTATTGAGCACAGAACATCTTTACACTTGTGAAAAGATTTGCACGTGCAGTTTATTCTTATCTGTGTGAAAACAGGAAATATCGATGGAGTTTCAGAAAGTAAACAGAGGTATAGAACACCATATCTCAGATGTTTAATAAATTCAAGATTGTGAAAACAGTGACAAATCACCCCAAACAAGATACAATTTTAGAATACAAGCAGTTTGAAATTATTAGTTGTTATTAATAAATCACTTAACTTTGAACATGTTGTGATATTTAGAAATAGCAACAAATCAATATAATTTACTATTTTAGTTTTTCAAAGAAATGTTTTTGTTAAAGGAAAACTCATGCCAGGAGCTGGGTTCAAACAAAGCTATAGCTGAAAAGGGCAGGCAGAATGTTTAAGTAATCGTGGGTGAATGAGACAAATTGATGCAGATGTTTAGAAAGAAAGTGGACTACAGTAATATTTTGAGCTTACAGCCTATCCAATGTTATTCATTATTAATCTTTCATATCACATTAAAATGAATGTTTTTTTTAATGCAAGACGAAATACACAATTTGTGTCCTCTATAACACTTCAGTGTACTGTTTAATCAGTTTAATGTTTAACAATGTAATACAAAGCTTAAACTTATTAAATTGTATATAGTTTTTAATTTAAGAATTGCATTTAGGCGACAATTCACCTGATGAGGCTACATAGTTATTAATGAGATACCCAATTATAATCAGTCATGAAACAAATGAGAACAGCAGCTGTGCATTTGAAATTAAACACTACTGTATTATTGCAGAATTAATTTTGTTAAATACTCCAGATGAATAAGCAGACATCATTACAGCTAAATCGTTACAAAGGACACCGACTAATAATCAGTAAAGTTAAGTTTTATTTTTAACAGAACTGGAAATTAAACTTATGAAAATACTTGAGCAAAAAAAAACAACAACACAACTATTGTTCCTCTGACCTTCTAAGCATTTTTTTAAAGGCAATACATTTCTTTAGCAGGGTGTGCCTTGTGCTTACTTTTCAGAACTTTGATTTTCTCTCTCTCCTGTGTCAGTTCAGATTAAGCTCTTTAATCAGTTCCAACATCTTCCTTTCAAAGTGGGGAAGTGCTTGCTGGCGTGTTGTTTTGCTAACTCATGCTTATCCTTTATAACGGTATCTTCTGACACCTGTGCACAATCCAACAACATTACAAGACCAGCACTATAACAGGAGTCATAAAAACACAAGAAGCCACATTGAACGAGCTTTCAGAATTGTAAAACATTGCTTTGCTTGTCTGTCATTTGGTTTGCATACCAGTCCATCAAGAGCTAGCACAACCCTGGCTGTTTCAACACAGTCATTGGATCACAGCCACAGGACAGAAAAGGGACTGTAAACCATAATAAATCACTTAAGATGCCGAGTTTTTTCCTTTAACATGCTTGGGTGCCACCTATTTCCTCCTCATCCCTGCTTTCCTCTGATAACCACAAATACGGAGACCCATCACTAAAATATTTAACAAATCTATCCAGTTGACTCCTCGATTTTATAGAACACATTAAAGCCTCACGCTACATTTATATAAATAATAGTTTAAGTTCTGTTCTCTTCACTCCCTAGCACCTTAAACTTCACAGCTACTAGTAATGATTAACATTCAACATAATTAGTAAATGTCACTTTTGTAAATACACATATTAATCAGCTTCATTATGAATAAATGTGGTATGAGTGTTAAGCAATTTTAATTAAATATTACAATGTTTTCAAGCGACGGATGCATAAATTCAGTACGTGGTAACGATATTATTTCCACTATATTCTGGAGCCTTCTAATGCAATTCATCGTTACACCAAGTATGGTACTAAGTTGCTCAAGCCATATTAAGAGGTGGTTTAAAATAATTCACTAGTTTAGTCACTTCTAGAGGGCAACAACTATTACTCTGTGTTCGTTGCAATTGAGAACAGGTTTAGTACGGTGCTGGACTAAGCACAATAGCAACGTTCATTGCAATTGGACTTAAGGTGGAGCACAACTTCAGACCACAGCTGCGTACTAAACACGGGTTGAACGCCTGTTAGTACTTCACTTTCAGTTTGTTGCAATTAACCCCTAGACTTTGCACTACTAAGGTCTAAATCAAGCTCAAGCAGAGACAACCCATTAATGGCTTTCATAACTTCCATTAGTCTCCACCTCTGTCTTCCCTAACTCATTCTTGATCTTTCTAAACTAGGCGTTTAACTGAAATTCAGCCCAATGATACTGTTTAGCCTGAGAAAAAAATATAATAAGCGCTATTCCTGACAGCCTGAGAGAAACACAGATTCCTATAGCCTCAACTGAGCAAAAGAGTCAGTTCCTGCACTTTCTGAAGTATTATTTAAAAAAAAAAACTCCAGCACTGGCTGGAGAGGCTGTGTCCGGGCTCAGCGGTTATATAGGACAGGACTCAGCGCGCAGCAGGTGTGACTCATTGCTCTGCGCTGCCCGTGCGGAATGCGCGTCTCCTCCCTCCACACGCCACCGCCTCGCTAAACCGCCTTCATACTCCCCAGCAGCAATAACATCTCCATTTATTACATTTATTCTTCCATCTTAACCTAGAAAACTGCTGGGACGTTTCTGTGAACCGATAAAGCTCTCTCTGTTGGTTTTCACACGTAGAAACAATGCACGAGCTGAAAGCAGGAAGTCAAGCACTCCTCCCTCACTGTATATCTGGGTCCAGACTTCCGAAAACTCCTAAAAGTGAATTTCCAGAACGCCATATTAAAGTCTCCCACCCGTTCGTTTCAAATACATCAATTAGATGAGTTCGGGTTCTTTTCTGATGTATTTTAATAGTTTGGCACTGTGCCTTGTTAAATATGTTACAAGCAAAGTTTATCAACTTCATGCGAGATTTTGCGTGGATACAAAAACATTATATGATATCTATAACACACGTGAAGAGTGAATCTGAATTAATCAGAATGCTTTGCTGCACCAGAATTGTTATTTACGTATTTTAAAAATACATCTGGAGCATCTGAAGACAGAATAAAACCCAGAACTGTAAAAGGACGACAGACCATTAAACTGTCTGGTGATATTGCTGCATGTATAATAGAACACGTTATTGTAAAAAATGTTTACATTCGTGAATGAGTATTTTTTTAATTATACCAAATGTCCGTTAAATAATGAATTACGTTTATCAGACCATAAACACTATTATATGAAAAAAAAACATTTACTATACATGCATTTAACTTGCTTTTTTAAAAAACATGACAATACGGTAGATGAAAATTGTTGTTCAGCGCTTTTGTATTAAATATACTCTACCAGCCTTTTAAGTCATGTGTCAGAAATAAAGTGTATAAAATTCGCTAAATCAAACAAAACACAAGCGCTACGAAAAAGAAAAAAATGTGTTTACCCTGCAATTTTATCTTGCTGAAACGTTTTTTTTTCTGTGGCACTAACGGGCTAACGGTTAGGATTCCTGGTTTCCTGATTACATAGAAATGTGTCTCTCTTGTCTTACGGTGTCCAAATGACCAGTTCAGTGTAGAAAGGAGCAGCGTAAAACACCGGGGGTAAAGTTAGCTTGAAGTTCGAAAACGATTTTGCCACGCCTGTAGCGTTTACACGAAACCTCTTAGATTCGCGAGAATACTTGCTTTGTGCATAAAATACATTGTGAATGCTTTCTCAGCCTTAACTTTTTCGTTTATATTACAGTTTTTGGACCAAGCACGAATATTCTTTTGTCCATATCTTCGCAACGGAAGCACAGAACGCCTTCAAACCAAATGCATTTTAAAGACCACGACGTGGATATTTCCACAGCCTCTACATCAAAGTATCAGTGAGCTAATTATCTTTTTTTAAACCTCCGGTTTTTCATCGATGCGTAATTACGCACTAAGTGGAACCCGGGGGACCGCTGTATACACAAGTTCACAACGCGAGAAATGCTGTTCAATACGGCTTCATGCGAAAAACCCGTATATGACCATAGGCAACAGAATAGCGCAGTCTCCAATTACTCGGACTGTAAGCACGAGAATAAAGCTTTGTCTGAATTCTGAAACCCTTCCTTTACGTCCTGTTTTCATTCAGGTAAGAGTCAACTATATGCACAATACTACTGACAGCAGGAAGATTAAAATATTCATTACTCAGCAGCTTATTAAAAACAGCTCCCATGATGTTCAAACCGATTTTTTACACAGAACACTGACACAGCTTTGCGTTCTGAATCTCTTTTTCTCGTGTGTTTATTTAATGTGGCACAATGCACTGGAATAGGGGTATTCTGTTCACAAACCAATAGCATTTAAACCACAGCACCCACAATGCTGCAAGTAAGTGTTTTGCACACTAAGAAGAGAGCGATGTCTTCCTCATTAGTATAGTGGCAAGTATCCCCACCTGTCACGCGGGAGACCAGGGTACATCAGGACATGCATTGAAGTGAAAGCAGGATGCGCTGCGACATCCACTGTGCAGATCCCGCCACACTAAGAGGTGAGTGGGTCTGTTCGATCACAGCGCTAGGCGAATCCCCAAACAGTGTGCATGGCAACAAACGAAACGGGCCTGTGTCCGCCCGGTTTCGATCCAGGGAAATCGGGCCCAGTAGTGGCGGGATCTGTACAGTGCATGTCGCAACGCTTCAATGTGCTTCCTGATGTCCTACCCCGAGAACAGAAAAGACAGCATCCACAGCAACAACAGCTCAGGTCTCTACACGGGAGCTAAGCTGCCCCCATCTCCTCTGCTCTGCGGCTCCTGCGGAGCGGAGTCCTGCCTGGAGCCGTGTTTGCAGGCGGCGGCTCCCCGCGCCCTGTCTGTGCGTCGTGTCCAAGAGCTCCTGGGAGGAAGAGAGAGCCCTCCCACTCGGGGGCTTTTCCACGGTCTGTGTGAGGAGGGGCGGGTGTGTCCAGTAGCTTATCGAGCGGAAGCCTGGGGCGGCGGAGAGCTGTGATCGTGCAGACCTTGAGGTGTCACCTCTTTGTCTACTTTCCCGCCCCCCCTCCGCCCAAGCTCTGCTCAAAAGTAGCCCGGCAACCCCTCACACCTGCACGTGTCACAACCTAAGGTGCGGTCATGAGACACCCATGGGGTGTCGTTCTGTTCTTGCTAATTGTTTCCTGCCCCTCGCAGGCAGGAGTCCATGCGAGGAAGATGTGCTGGACAGAGCTCAGAGGGCGCACCTTGGTGGCTTTCCTTCTGAGTGACGTTCCTGCAACACTCTCCCGCTACTCTTGGTGCGCTCATGCCACAACACAGGAAGGCTGGAGCAGGTGGCTGCGGGCTTTGCGCACTGCCGAAATAGCTCAGTTGGGAGAGCGTTAGACTGAAGATCTAAAGGTCCCTGGTTCGATCCCGGGTTTCGGCATTTTGTTTCATCGCGCCCTTTGTTCCTCTCTCCAGCGCCCCCTGCCTAAAGTGACGCGTCCCTTTCTCAGCCCGAAACGCAAGCGAGACACCAGCAGCGGTCCCAGCAGGTTTCCGTAGTGTAGCGGCTATCACGTTCGCCTAACACGCGAAAGGTCCCCGGTTCGAGACACACAGAGGTCTTGAGCGACCGGTCATTTGTTCCCAATGTATTTCCGGTGCCTTCGTGCACTCTTGTACCAAACGCACGTTCCTTCTGTACGCGGAGCCGATCATTTGCAATTGGGCTGTGCCGACAGACCAGGACGAGCTCTGTCGGCTCAAAAGCAGCGCAGGACCTGCAAGAACAACAGAAAGATTAGCATCCAGCGGGGGCCTCTTAGTGAGCCCAAGAGCTCATCAAGAATCGGCTCCAGCAACAGGGCTGGGCGCATTGTTCCATTCTCCGCCCACTCTCGGTGTAAACAAGTCCCTCCTGGTCTCTGCTTGAAATGCACTTTCCTGCGTTTGCTTTGGTGTAACTGGCTTCCCCTGCATGGGCGAATGTGAAGAAGATCCTTAGTAAGTCATTGAAGAAAACCGAGAAGAGCTCGGAGTGGCCTCTGTCGTTCATGAACGATCCAGTCAGGCAGTACTCCTCTGTAAAGCGCCGTTCGTTCACATCGATTGGCTTTTTTTTGCCTTCATTCGTGCGAGTAGTAAAAGCAGACGCCCCTATTCTGCCGTGACCCGGATTCGAACCGGGGTTGTTGCGGCCACAACGCAAAGTACTGACCACTATACGATCACAGCGAGTTACCGAGACACACGCGGCAGGGCAGAAAGGGCTGTGCTCTCTTCGTGTGACATAATTCGGAAAAGTCCTGACGTTGCATTTCAACTGAGCCCCAGTATACATCGACCCTTCGACACTCTGAGTGACAACTCTCTTGCGTGTTTTCTCATATTTATGTAGTTTGCTTGCATGATGCCGGGAACAGCATGGTTGTTCGCTGCCATATAGTCTAGCGGTTAGGGTTCCTGGTTTTCACCCAGGCGGTTCGACTCGGTTTTGCCTCCTGCTTTCCAAAAGATCAGCACCGTGTACGAAAGAGCCACATTAAAACTACTCGAACGTGCAAAACGTGCGAGAAGAGGGGGCGCTTGTTTCCAACCGAAACTTCTCGCGTGTGAGACGAGCTGATCATCGCTGTGGGAGGGTTACTCTGGTAGACAGGGCTAACCTTCGGCAATAGGATTTATAGTCTCCAAGATGATATTTGCACTTTCTGGAGAGGCGATTTTCTCCACTTCAGTAGCCCGATTTCGTCAATTGCGTGGAGAGGGCTGTAGAATGTGGCGCCGCCTTTCCTGCTCCGTCCATGACAGGCGTGCTGGTCTCTGGAGAGAGAGCACGGTCCATCAGCGCACTCCAATAAAGGCACTGGAAGCAGCTGAATCGCATTGGCGAAGCTCAGCACTGGGCCGCTGGGCATGTCTTACCACCGTTGCTGTAGTGTAGTGGTTATTACGTTCGCCTCACACGCGAAAGGTCCCCTGTTCGAAACCGGGCGGAAACAGATATCTTTTGTCGCCAGGCACAAAAGGGGATTGGGGATTCGCCTAGCGCTGTGATCGAACAGACCCACTGGACCCACCTCTTAGTGTGGCGGGATCTGCACAGTGCATGTCACAGCGCATCCTGCTTTCACTTCAAGGCGCGTCCTGATGTACCCCAGTCTCCCGCGTGACAGGTGGGGACAGGTGACAGGTCCTATACTAACGAGGAAGACATCGCTCTCTCCGACCCCCGGCATCGTGTCCCGACCCACCGTGCTGGAAGCCGACGCGTGCTGTGATTCCTTTACGGAGCAGAAATGACAACCGAGGAGCCGAGAGATCATTTCAGCATTTCGCGTCTGAACGGAAAACACAAACGACCAACTCGGAATGACTTGCCTTTGACGCTTCTCAAAGCGTTCTTTGTGCATCGAACAGACCCACTCACCTCTTAGTGTGGCGGGATCTGCACAGTGCATGTCGCAGCGCTTCCTGCTTTCACTTCAATGTGCTTCCTGATGTCGAGTCGTGTGCCGTGCGGAGGCTCTGAAAGCGAGAGCAATGAAAAGGTGCACGACGCTGTGAAAGAAAACAGAGAAGTGAAAGGCAGTCATTTCTCTAAGGAGGTGAAAGAAAAGCTACCCCCCGTCGGGGAATCGAACCCCGGTCTCCCGCGTGACAGGCGGGGATACTTGCTACTATACTAACGAGGAAGATATCGCTCTCTCCAATCCCCGGCATCGTGTCCCGACCCAGCATGCTGGAAGCCGACGCGTGCTGTGATCCCTTTACGGAGCAGAAATGACAACCGAGGAGCCGAGAGATCATTTCAGCATTTCGCGTCTGAACAGAAAACACAAACGACCAACTCGGAATGACTTGCCTTTGACGCTTTTCAAATCGTTTTGTGCACGACGACTGCGCCGCCTAGCAGATACAAATGGGTTGTACAACTTTGAACTAGCAAATGGAAGAGGGCTAAGCCCCCTCTCTTTTAGCCCAGGTTCGATCTGTCTCCCAGAATCACCAGGGCGCGCACACACACACACCCGTGCCGTTGAAGTGCTCTGCTTCATTTCTAAGGGCAACTCAACATTCACTCCTACCCCGAGTGCAGAAAAGACAGCATCCACAGCAACAACAGCTCAGGTCTCTGCACAGAAGCTAAGCTGCCCTCATCTCCTCTGCTCTGCGGCTCCTGCGGAGTGGAGTCCCGCCTGGAGCCGTGTTTGCAGGCGGCGGCTCCCCGCGCCCTGTCTGTGCGTCGTGTCCAAGAGCTCCTGGGAGGAAGAGAGAGCCCTCCCACTCGGGGGCTTTTCCACGGTCTGTGTGAGGAGGGGCGGGTGTGTCCAGTAGCTTATCGAGCGGAAGCCTGGGGCGGCGGAGAGCTGTGATCGTGCAGACCTTGAGGTGTCACCTCTTTGTCTGCTTTCCCGCTCCCCCTCCGCCCAAGCTCTGCTCCAAAGTAGCTCGGCAACCCCTCACACCTGCACGTGTCACAACCTAAGGTGCGGTCATGAGACACCCATGGGGTGTCGTTCTGTTCTTGCTAATTGTTTCCTGCCCGTCGCAGGCAGGAGTCCATGCGAGGAAGATGCGCTGGACAGAGCTCAGGGGGCGCAGCTGGGTGGCTTTCCTTCTGAGTGACGTTCCTGCAACACTCTCCCGCTACTCTTGGTGCGCTCATTCCACAACACAGGAAGGCGGAGCAGGTGTCTGTGGGCTTTGCGCACCGCCGAAATAGCTCAGTTGGGACAGCGTTAGACTGAAGATCTAAAGGTCCCTGGTTCGATCCCGGGTTTCGGCATATTGTTTCATCGCGCCCTTTGTTCCTCTCTCCAGAGCCACCTGCCTAAAGTGACGCGTCCCTTTCTCAGCCCGAAACGCAAGCGAGACACCAGCAGCGGTCCCTGCAGGTTTCCGTAGTGTAGCGGCTATCACGTTCGCCTAACACGCGAAAGGTCCCCGGTTCGAGACCGGGCGGAAACAGCCCTGTTTTGCACGCTCCTGTACTTCACAGAGGTCTTGAGCGACCGGTCATTTGTTCCCAATGTATTTCCGGTGCCTTCGTGCACTCTTGTACCAAACGCACGTTCCTTCTGTACGCGGAGCTGATCATTTGCAATTGGGCTGTGCCGACAGACCAGGACGAGCTCTGTCGGCTCAAAAGCAGCGCAGGACCTGCAAGAACAACAGAAAGATTAGCATCCAGCGGGGGCCTCTTAGTGAGCCCAAGAGCTCATCAAGAATCAGCTCCAGCAACAGGGCTGGGCGCATTGTTCCATTCTCCGCCCACTCTCGGTGTAAACAAGTCCCTCCTGGTCTCTGCTTGAAATGCACTTTCCTGCGTTTGCTTTGGTGTAACTGGCTTCCCCTGCATGGGCGAATGTGAAGAAGATCCTTAGTAAGTCATTGAAGAAAACCGAGAAGAGGTCGGAGTGGCCTCTGTCGTTCATGAACGATCCAGTCAGGCAGTACTCCTCTGTAAAGCGCCGTTCGTTCACATCGATTGGCTTTTTTTTGCCTTCATTCGTGCGAGTAGTAAAAGCAGACGCCCCTATTCTACCGTGAACCGGATTCGAACCGGGGTTGTTGCGGCCACAACGCAAAGTACTGACCACTATACGATCACAGCGAGTTACCGAGACACACGCGGCAGGGCGGAAAGGGCTGTGCTCTCTTCGTGTGACATAATTCGGAAAAGTCCTGACGTTGCATTTCAACTGAGCCCCAGTATACATCGACCCTTCGACACTCTGAGTGACAACTCTCTTGCGTGTTTTCTCATATTTATGTAGTTTGCTTGCATGATGCCGGGAACAGCATGGTTGTTCGCTGCCATATAGTCTAGCGGTTAGGGTTCCTGGTTTTCACCCAGGCGGTTCGACTCGGTTTTGCCTCCTGCTTTCCAAAAGATCAGCACCGTGTACGAAAGAGCCGCATTAAAACTACTCGAACGTGCAAAACGTGCAAGAAGAGGGGGCGCTTGTTTCCAACCGAAACTTCTCGCGTGTGAGACGAGCTGATCATCGCTGTGGGAGGGTTACTCTGGTAGACAGGGCTGACCTTCGGCAATAGGATTTATAGTCTCCAAGATGATATTTGCACTTTCTGGAGAGGCGATTTTCTCCACTTCAGTAGCCCGATTTCGTCGATTGCGTGGAGAGGGCTGTAGAATGTGGCGCCGCCTTTCCTGCTCCGTCCATGACAGGCGTGCTGGTCTCTGGAGAGAGAGCACGGTCCATCAGCGCACTCCAATAAAGGCACTGGAAGCAGCTAAATCGCATTGGCGAAGCTCAGCGCTGGGCCTCTGGGCACGTCTTACCACCGTTTCTGTAGTGTAGTGGTTATCACATTCGCCTCACAAGCGAAAGGTCCCCGGTTCGAAACCGGGCGGAAACAGACATCTTTTGTCGCCAGGCACAAAAGGGGATTGGGGATTCGCCTAGCGCTGTGATCGAACAGACCCACTGGACCCACCTCTTAGTGTGGCGGGATCTGCACAGTGCATGTCACAGCGCATCCTGCTTTCACTTCAAGGCGCGTCCTGATGCACCCCAGTCTCCCGCGTGACAGGTGGGGACAGGTGACAGGTCCTATACTAACGAGGAAGACATCGCTCTCTCCGACCCCCGGCATCGTGTCCCGACCCACCGTGCTGGAAGCCGACGCGTGCTGTGATTCCTTTACGGAGCAGAAATGACAACCGAGGAGCCGAGAGATCATTTCAGCATTTCGCGTCTGAACGGAAAACACAAACGACCAACTCGGAATGACTTGCCTTTGACACTTCTCAAAGCGTTCTATGTGCATCGAACAGACCCACTCACCTCTTAGTGTGGCGGGATCTGCACAGCGCATGTCGCAGCGCTTCCTGCTTTCACTTCAATGTGCTTCCTGATGTCGAGTCGACTGCCGTGCGGAGGCTCTGAAAGCGAGAGCAATGAAAAGGTGCACGACGCTGTGAAAGAAAACAGAGAAGTGAAAGGCAGTCATTTCTCTAAGGAGGTGAAAGAAAAGCTACTCCCCGTCGGGGAATCGAACCCCGGTCTCCCGCGTGACAGGCGGGGATACTTGCCACTATACTAACAAGGAAGACAACGCTCTCTCCAACCCCCGGCATCGTGTCCCGACCCAGCATGCTGGAAGCCGACGCGTGCTGTGATCCCTTTACGGAGCAGAAATGACAACCGAGGAGCCGAGAGATCATGTCAGCATTTCGCGTCTGAACGGAAAACACAAACGACCAACTCGGAATGACTTGCCTTTGACGCTTTTCAAAGCGTTCTTTGTGCACGACGACTGCGCCGCCTAGCAGATACAAAGGGGTTGTACAACTTTGAACTAGCAAATGGAAGAGGGCTAAGCCCCCTCTCTTTTAGCCCAGGTTCGATCTGTCTCCCAGAATCACCAAGGCGCACACACACACACACACAAACCCGTGCCGTTGAAGTGCTCTGCTTCATTTCTAAGGGCAACTCAACATTCACTCCTACCCCGAGTGCAGAAAAGACAGCATCCACAGCAACAACAGCTCAGGTCTCAGCACAGGAGCTAAGCTGCCCTCATCTCCTCTGCTCTGCGGCTCCTGCGGAGTGGAGACCTGCCTGGAGCCGTGTTTGCAGGCGGCGGCTCCCCGCGCCCTGTCTGGGCGTCGTGTCCAAGAGCTCCTGGGAGGAAGAGAGAGCCCTCCCACTCGGGGGCTTTTCCACGGTCTGTGTGAGGAGGGGCGGGTGTGTCCAGTAGCTTATCGAGCGGAAGCCTGGGGCGGCGGAGAGCTGTGATCGTGCAGACCTTGAGGTGTCACCTCTTTGTCTGCTTTCCCGCCCCCCCTCCGCCCAAGCTCTGCTCCAAAGTAGCCCGGCAACCCCTCACACCTGCACGTGTCACAACCTAAGGTGCGGTCATGAGACACCCATGGGGTGTCGTTCTGTTCTTGCTAATTGTTTCCTGCCCGTCGCAGGCAGGAGTCCATGCGAGGAAGATGCGCTGGACAGAGCTCAGAGGGCGCAGCTGGGTGGCTTTCCTTCTGAGTGACGTTCCTGCAACACTCTCCCGCTACTCTTGGTGCGCTCATGCCACAACACAGGAAGGCTGGAGCAGGTGGCTGTGGGCTTTGTGCACTGCCGAAATAGCTCAGTTGGGAGAGCGTTAGACTGAAGATTTAAAGGTCCCTGGTTCGATCCCGGGTTTCGGCATTTTGTTTCATCGCGACCTTTGTTCCTCTCTCCAGCGCCCCCTTCCTAAAGTGACGCGTCCCTTTCTCAGCCCGAAACGCAAGCGGGACACCAGCAGCAGTCCCTACAGGTTTCCGTAGTGTAGCGGCTATCACGTTCGCCTAACACGCGAAAGGTCCCCGGTTCGAGACCGGGCGGAAACAGCCTCGTTTTGCACGCTCCTGTACTTCACAGAGGTCTTGAGCGACCGGTCATTTGTTCCCAATGTATTTCCGGTGCCTTCGTGCACTCTTGTACCAAACGCACGTTCCTTCTGTACGCGGAGCCGATCATTTGCAATTGGGCTGTGCCGACAGACCAGGTCGAGCTCTGTCGGCTCAAAAGCAGCGCAGGACCTGCAAGAACAACAGAAAGATTAGCATCCAGCGGGGGCCTCTTAGTGAGCCCAAGAGCTCATCAAGAATCGGCTCCAGCAACAGGGCTGGGCGCATTGTTCCATTCTCCGCCCACTCTCGGTGTAAACAAGTCCCTCCTGGTCTCTGCTTGAAATGCACTTTCCTGCGTTTGCTTTGGTGTAACTGGCTTCCCCTGCATGGGCGAATGTGAAGAAGATCCTTAGTAAGTCATTGAAGAAAACCGAGAAGAGGTCGGAGTGGCCTCTGTCGTTCATCAACGATCCAGTCAGGCAGTACTCCTCTGTAAAGCGCCGTTCGTTCACGTCGATTGGCTTTTTTTTGCCTTCAATCGTGCGAGTAGTAAAAGCAGACGCCCCTATTCTGCCGTGAACCGGATTCGAACCGGGGTTGTTGCGGCCACAACGCAAAGTACTGACCACTATACGATCACAGCGAGTTACCGAGACACACGCGGCAGGGCGGAAAGGGCTGTGCTCTCTTCGTGTGACATAATTCGGAAAAGTCCTGACGTTGCATTTCAACTGAGCCCCAGTATACATCGACCCTTCGACACTCTGAGTGACAACTCTCTTGCGTGTTTTCTCATATTTATGTAGTTTGCTTGCATGATGCCGGGAACAGCATGGTTGTTCGCTGCCATATAGTCTAGCGGTTAGGGTTCCTGGTTTTCACCCAGGCGGTTCGACTCGGTTTTGCCTCCTGCTTTCCAAAAGATCAGCACCGTGTACGAAAGAGCCGCATTAAAACTACTCGAACGTGCAAAACGTGCAAGAAGAGGGGGCGCTTGTTTCCAACCGAAACTTCTCGCGTGTGAGACGAGCTGATCATCGCTGTGGGAGGGTTACTCTGGTAGACAGGGCTGACCTTCGGCAATAGGATTTATAGTCTCCAAGATGATATTTGCACTTTCTGGAGAGGCGATTTTCTCCACTTCAGTAGCCCGATTTCGTCGATTGCGTGGAGAGGGCTGTAGAATGTGGCGCCGCCTTTCCTGCTCCGTCCATGACAGGCGTGCTGGTCTCTGGAGAGAGAGCACGGTCCATCAGCGCACTCCAATAAAGGCACTGGAAGCAGCTAAATCGCATTGGCGAAGCTCAGCGCTGGGCCGCTGGGCACATCTTACCACCGTTTCTGTAGTGTAGTGGTTATCACATTCGCCTCACACGCGAAAGGTCCCCGGTTCGAAACCGGGCGGAAACAGACATCTTTTGTCGCAAGGCACAAAAGGGGATTGGGGATTCGCCTAGCGCTGTGATCGAACAGACCCACTGGACCCACCTCTTAGTGTGGCGGGATCTGCACAGTGCATGTCACAGCGCATCCTGCTTTCACTTCAAGGCGCGTCCTGATGCACCCCAGTCTCCCGCGTGACAGGTGGGGACAGGTGACAGGTCCTATACTAACGAGGAAGACATCGCTCTCTCCGACCCCCGGCATCGTGTCCCGACCCACCGTGCTGGAAGCCGACGCGTGCTGTGATTCCTTTACGGAGCAGAAATGACAACCGAGGAGCCGAGAGATCATTTCAGCATTTCGCGTCTGAACGGAAAACACAAACGACCAACTCGGAATGACTTGCCTTTGACGCTTCTCAAAGCGTTCTATGTGCATCGAACAGACCCACTCACCTCTTAGTGTGGCGGGATCTGCACAGCGCATGTCGCAGCGCTTCCTGCTTTCACTTCAATGTGCTTCCTGATGTCGAGTCGACTGCCGTGCGGAGGCTCTGAAAGCGAGAGCAATGAAAAGGTGCACGACGCTGTGAAAGAAAACAGAGAAGTGAAAGGCAGTCATTTCTCTAAGGAGGTGAAAGAAAAGCTACTCCCCGTCGGGGAATCGAACCCCGGTCTCCCGCGTGACAGGCGGGGATACTTGCCACTATACTAACGAGGAAGACATCGCTCTCTCCAACCCCCGGCATCGTGTCCCGACCCAGCATGCTGGAAGCCGACGCGTGCTGTGATCCCTTTATGGAGCAGAAATGACAACCGAGGAGCCGAGAGATCATGTCAGCATTTCGCGTCTGAACGGAAAACACAAACGACCAACTCGGAATGACTTGCCTTTGACGCTTTTCAAAGCGTTCTTTGTGCACGACGACTGCGCCGCCTAGCAGATACAAAGGGGTTGTACAACTTTGAACTAGCAAATGGAAGAGGGCTAAGCCCCCTCTCTTTTAGCCCAGGTTCGATCTGTCTCCCAGAATCACCAAGGCGCACACACACACACACACACCCGTGCCGTTGAAGTGCTCTGCTTCATTTCTAAGGGCAACTCAACATTCACTCCTACCCCGAGTGCAGAAAAGACAGCATCCACAGCAACAACAGCTCAGGTCTCTGCACAGGAGCTAAGCTGCCCTCATCTCCTCTGCTCTGCGGCTCCTGCGGAGTGGAGACCTGCCTGGAGCCGTGTTTGCAGGCGGCGGCTCCCCGCGCCCTGTCTGGGCGTCGTGTCCAAGAGCTCCTGGGAGGAAGAGAGAGCCCTCCCACTCGGGGGCTTTTCCACGGTCTGTGTGAGGAGGGGCGGGTGTGTCCAGTAGCTTATCGAGCGGAAGCCTGGGGCGGCGGAGAGCTGTGATCGTGCAGACCTTGAGGTGTCACCTCTTTGTCTGCTTTCCCGCCCCCCCTCCGCCCAAGCTCTGCTCCAAAGTAGCCCGGCAACCCCTCACACCTGCACGTGTCACAACCTAAGGTGCGGTCATGAGACACCCATGGGGTGTCGTTCTGTTCTTGCTAATTGTTTCCTGCCCGTCGCAGGCAGGAGTCCATGCGAGGAAGATGCGCTGGACAGAGCTCAGAGGGCGCAGCTGGGTGGCTTTCCTTCTGAGTGACGTTCCTGCAACACTCTCCCGCTACTCTTGGTGCGCTCATGCCACAACACAGGAAGGCTGGAGCAGGTGGCTGTGGGCTTTGCGCACTGCCGAAATAGCTCAGTTGGGAGAGCGTTAGACTGAAGATCTAAAGGTCCCTGGTTCGATCCCGGGTTTCGGCATTTTGTTTCATCGCGACCTTTGTTCCTCTCTCCAGCGCCCCCTTCCTAAAGTGACGCGTCCCTTTCTCAGCCCGAAACGCAAGCGAGACACCAGCAGCAGTCCCTACAGGTTTCCGTAGTGTAGCGGCTATCACGTTCGCCTAACACGCGAAAGGTCCCCGGTTTGAGACCGGGCGGAAACGGCCTCGTTTTGCACGCTCCTGTACTTCACAGAGGTCTTGAGCGACCGGTCATTTGTTCCCAATGTATTTCCGGTGCCTTCGTGCACTCTTGTACCAAACGCACGTTCCTTCTGTACGCGGAGCCGATCATTTGCAATTGGGCTGTGCCGACAGACCAGGTCGAGCTCTGTCGGCTCAAAAGCAGCGCAGGACCTGCAAGAACAACGGAAAGATTAGCATCCAGCGGGGGCCTCTTAGTGAGCCCAAGAGCTCATCAAGAATCGGCTCCAGCAACAGGGCTGGGCGCATTGTTCCATTCTCCGCCCACTCTCGGTGTAAACAAGTCCCTCCTGGTCTCTGCTTGAAATGCACTTTCCTGCGTTTGCTTTGGTGTAACTGGCTTCCCCTGCATGGGCGAATGTGAAGAAGATCCTTAGTAAGTCATTGAAGAAAACCGAGAAGAGGTCGGAGTGGCCTCTGTCGTTCATCAACGATCCAGTCAGGCAGTACTCCTCTGTAAAGCGCCGTTCGTTCACGTCGATTGGCTTTTTTTTGCCTTCATTCGTGCGAGTAGTAAAAGCAGACGCCCCTATTCTGCAGTGACCCGGATTCGAACCGGGGTTGTTGCGGCCACAACGCAAAGTACTGACCACTATACGATCACAGCGAGTTACCGAGACACACGGGGCAGGGCGGAAAGGGCTGTGCTCTCTTCGTGTGACATAATTCGGAAAAGTCCTGACGTTGCATTTCAACTGAGCCCCAGTATACATCGACCCTTCGACACTCTGAGTGACAACTCTCTTGCGTGTTTTCTCATATTTATGTAGTTTGCTTGCATGATGCCGGTGAAGTGGAAATCTAATAAGTAAATTGATTCTTAAAAATGTAGAGAGCTTTGAAAAAATATATTGGTGCTTTTAGATAATATATTTCAAGGATGTAACTGCTGTGCTACAGTGCGTGCAGAATTTTAGAAAACAGTTTGTCAACAAAGTACACTGTTTAGGTTAGTTTAGAAGACAATGTACCAAAACAATATATGCTGTCTGGGTCATTAGAATTAGCTGAAAGTAACTGATAAGCTTTGAATAACAAATCTAGTTTTTCTTCTCTCGCTCTATGATGTAATCTGTTTTCTCTTAGAGAAAGGGGAAGTTTTAGAAGGGACCAAGTGCTGAACTTTTTTACAGCGCAACGTCTTATAAAAACCCTGTACTGCTTGTAACAAATTGAGTCTCTGGTTGCACTTTGCAGGGCTCCCAATATTGCAATATTGAAATAAAGACCTTACTCAGGTGAGAACTCTCTCTTGTGGCTTCCTTGATAGTTATATTTCCATGACAATTTGAGGGCTCGTCCGGGATCACAAACCTGAGCGCGAACGGCTGCTGAAACTCCATCCGGACCCGGACAATTTTAGCAAATTGGACGAACCTCGGAGGATAAACTGTTTATCCTTCCAGAGACGCGTCTGGAGAATTGGCAGCTGTCTGACGTCAGTAAGTGATCCTTTAAAATTAATAGTTATATTTCCATGACAAGAGAAAAACCATCAACACCCCTACCACCTCCACCAATCCTAACCTTGTTTTTACTATACCCTCTGACCTTTCCCTTTCACCCCTTTGCATCCTCAGCTAACATATTTTAAAATTACAATAGACTGTATAGTATTTATGTTTAAAATTAAGGTAAATATGTCAAAATATCAAAATCCAACTGCACAGTGCTATTGTAAGAATGCTTGTCAAGTTCTCAAACAAACCTGCATTGTATTTTTAAAATATTTCAGCAGAGGATTCTGGATAACTGGAGTATAAATGAAGATTCGACGATAATTTTTTTTGAGTGAATATGGTTTTCTGGGGAGTTGCAATGTTGGGCATTATTGGACATTTCCCGGTGACCCTGACACGTGTTAAACACTCGCATTTCCTGCAAATATTAAAATGGTTAAGGTTTCGCTGAGAAATCCAATCGACTGAAGACAATGTTTATATTGCAAAAGAACCCCGTCCCTGGGTGGACTCGAACCACCAACCTTTCGGTTAACAGCCGAACGCGCTCACCGACTGGTAAGGTCATTTCTCGAATCACAAGTTTTCGGTTAAAAAAAAATCTCTTCCCGTTTATTTTGCCAGCCTGTAATATTTCTTCTGCACTGATAACCAAGAATTGAATTTCATTTTTCGCAAGCTGTGTGAATTTCATCAAAAACAAGTTTTCCAGAAAGGAAATGAACACATGCATTTAACGAAATCAAGCCCTTTGTGATTGCCCGAAATGATACGTTCTGTACTACAAGATAGGAAGAAAGACACGGCTGGGATTTGAATCTCGGTTCTTTTGTTTAATAGAGAAGCGCTTTAACCAACTAGGCTACAGTGACAGGGTACCCATCACCTTTTACAGCCGCTTGGACACACCGCTCTGAGACATCTGCGTTCAGTAAGCGCTGAACCTGCGCTCAGAGCAAATTGCCTCTTTTACATAGCAGCCCCGACACTGAGAAACGAAGAGAACTGGCTTTTATCTGCCATTTTCATGTCCAATGCGTTTGACATCTCCCAAGGGCGACAGAGTTCTTTTGCGACACTATTTCTTCTTCTTTTTTATTTCTGTACGCTTTGATAAAAAACGAGAAATCGTGCAACGGAAAAATATCTTTTTTTCATAGAGAAAACGTGCACCAGGAAATGTTGTGTTGAGAAGAAATGATTTAACATGATACGTGACCTAATTTATCGGAGCAATTGCTCGACCAGCAAGATCTGGAGAGGTTGGAGAGTCTGGTGGATATGATAATTATACGGTGTTGTGGAAGAAAACAGTCTTTCTTTGAATTCTCAGTCAATCGGAATTTCAGTGCGAAACATAAACCCCTTGTCTGATTTAAAGAGATTATATTTTAAAACTCATAAAAAATCAGAAAACACATGTTTCTCACTTTGAAATTTTAGACGGAGCGGTGCATGACTAGTAGCGGCGCTGAGCACACTTTGGGGGAATTCAGGTCATGTGAAATGCCAGCGGTTTAATAAACAACGCGTCTGATTCCGGATCATAAGATTGTAGATTCGACCTATACCTGGTTCGTGTAAATTTTATTCAAGCTCCTCAGTAATAGATGTATATTATGTAATGAACCGCACCTGAAAGCAAACGTTGGGTCTGTTTCCTTTGTTTTCCAGCATGAAATAGCAAATCGTTACAAAAAGCACCTGCTAATGTCCAATAGCGGGTTTTGTTTTCAAATTACAGTTTCAGGCTTCAGACACTTTTTAATAAAACAAAAGTGTCCGGAAACTCATTAACTTTCAGGTTTGCTTGAACCTGTATTAAAAAAAGTTATCTGAAACTTCCGGGATTCCATTATCTGATGTAGCTGTCTCTAAAGTTGGACGTGATGTTAAGCAGATGTGAACTGTGCCTTTTCTCTTAAAAAAAAAACAAAGTTCTTTTTTCCCCTCCACTCCAATGCTGGAGACTGTAAGCCTGTGTGAGCTCCACACTGCGTGTCCTGTACTGCTCTATTTTGTTTTGATTATCTATGTGGTGTACAGATAGAACTCAACTGCATGGGGTGAATTCCGTGTTCAGGACCAGCAGAACCTGAAAAAGTAACAGCTGACCTCGACATGATTTGAACACGCAGCCTTCTGATCTGGAGTCAGGCGCGCTACCGTTGCGCCACGAAGTCACGGTTGTCAGAGCTGTTGAATTTCCCAAAGGAGACAAATCAGCTTCACAAAAAAAAAAATCTCCTGTGAAGAGCGCAGCTCTCCGAAGAGAGTCTCTTCTTCACAGACCACATTTTATTCTTCCTGCGCAGCTCTTGTGCAGGTGTTGTTCTCAATTACAGATCCAGGAACACTGATTTTTTTTCTATTTTTTTTTTAATTAAGTACCCCATGGTGCAACGGTAGCACGTCTGACTCTAAATCCCCAAGTTCATTTTCAAAGTATATCGGAGTCAACTGATACTGATCAGGTTCTGCTGCTACTGAACCCGCAGTCTTCACCTTAAGGTTCAATTCCTCAAGACTTTTGACCTTATATGTCCATCCCTTCTCGTCAAAACTCGTATTTTCACAGAGTACCCTTCAGAAATCGCAGTATACAATGAAAAAACTCCAGTAGATCTCGGCCGCTGTTGGTGATTTTCCTTTAAAAATAAATGAATCTCTGGAAATTTTACGGAGTGTATCACTTTCACTGAGACCGAGAAGTGTTAAGCTGTACATGAGTCTTTGTGGTTCGGTTGTTAACCAAAAGGGTGGTGGTTTGAGCCCTCCCAGGGACACTATGAGCCTTTTAATGTACACACCCGTCTCACTTTATCTCCACGGCCGGTCTTGTACCGCAATCAAATACAGAGCCCGTAGGAGGCAGTAAGCTCGCATATATAGCTCACTGTGTATATAATGAAGAAGCAGAGGTTAGTTTCTCATCTGCGCGTTACAGAGCCTTACGCAACTCGTACTGTACCAACAGTTAGGGTTTGATCCCTGCACGGGCTATTAGTTGAAAAGCCATTGTAAATGACGTGTAAGAGATTTATAGATACTGTAGATCAGTAGTTCTCAAACTGTGGTACGCGTACCGGCAGTGGTACGTGGAATGCCACCAGGTGGTACGCCAAATGACCCTGGAACTGTGTAGTGTGCACTGAAAAATCGGGACGGGTTTTCATATTTTGTATTTTAATACTTGTCGAATACGCAGGCTACATACTACGATACAGTGCGTGCTAATACTTCAGTGGACACAAGAGATACTCTGTAATTCTATACCACTCTATAGGAATGCGTGCTACGGATGCAAGTGACCAATTGTATTTAAAAAAAGCTATTGTATCTCCAGCAAATAGGGAGAAAGGAGAATTAGCGTGATTTTGGAACAATGCCAACATTGTAAACACAGGAATGCATAGAAATACGTGCTACGAACGCAGGCAATCTTGTGAGCACACGAAAGCGTGATAGAAAAATATTTAAGAACTGTTCGAATTTGAGAAAAATACACCGAGCGTCTCTGTGTTTCGCTCCCATGCGCATGAAATAAAAACTTTAAATAAATACGGAAATAAAAACGGAAACGCGGAAAAAGCTTGCGGATTGCTAAAGCAGGTAAGCTACACTATTTTTGAAGAACCTTATTTACAGTTGGCAAAAGAGCTGACACATATTATGTGTGGAAAAAAAGCTGCTAAACAGCTCAACCTGCTGCCCCCCTCCCCCTGAAAGACACAGTCATTTATAGAATTATTGAAATGAAGGATTATATCAAAAGTACACTGATAGAGCGCGTTAAGATGAGCAGATGTTTTTCACTGCAATTAGATGAGTCTGTAGTCGATTTGGCCAATTTGCTCGTTTACGTTAGATTCGAGTTTGAGGGTATGCCTCATGAAGACTTTCTGTTCTGTAAACCGCTACCAACAGGAACTACAGGAGAGCACATATTTCAGCTTCTGAATGAATTTATCGAAGAGAATGACCTCGACTTGATAAAATGCATCTGAGTTTGTACCATTGTTCTCCAAGAAGGAAAGCTGTTTAACACTGACGTCACTCCTTTTTATTTAACCCAGATTGTGAAGACAACTCCACCCTATCAAAGGAAAATGTTGCACAAAAGTTGGAAAGCACACTCTGAATCCATCTGTACTGTATATTTGATTTCCGCGATCCGTTCAAGGCTGCTTGGTGCTTCGCAAGCAAGTCATGTTCAGGGAAGAAACTCAGCTTAGAGAACTACTGGTGCATTTTCACTCATTGAATTTGATCTTTGTACTCTCTTTACATTCTCAGCTATAATATTTCAAAATTACAGTTCGGATTTGTTGGAAAACTTCACAGGCATTATTAAGTTAGGACTGTACAATTGTATTTTAATATCTTGGTATATTTACCTTCATTTTAATATGGATGTAACCATAAATGTTGTACTTTTGTCGTACATTTTAACTGAGGACGCACGACGACTATTATACCTTGTGATACATGCAAGACATCTGTAAACGAAGATGTAATTAGTCAAATTGGCAATTAACAGAAAACCACAATTGTATAATATTATTTCTCTATGTCGATGATCAGTTGAAGGATTTGAAGAAACTATATATTATTCCTCGATATCGATGATCAGTTGAAGGATTTGAAGAAACAGCAGTGATAGCAGGTGATTTTGGTTTTGAACCCATCTTTACACCTCAATAATCCATTTGTCCTCGAAAAAAGAAAAGACAGGCATGTTTTGAGTCTCATAATGATCATCTTCTCGATCCAAAGAAACATATAAATTTGATTCCTTCCGTAGTATTTTGGATTTTCTTACGAAGATCTCACGAAGTATTGCCAGGATCTATATTTAGCGTTCGGTAGCGATAACACTGCTGATATTGATTGAGTAGAAATCTATGATGTATTGACAACTTTATCTGAAGTGAGAAGTCCTAGAACGCTGTCTATGAAGTGTTAGGATTCATACCAAGATATACTTTTTGTTTTCAACCCAAAATGCTGCTATTGCATTACACATTATATGAACATTACCAGTTTTGGTAGCTTCTCTGCATGATTTTTCAAAACTGAAACTAAATACAAAATTATTTAAGATCAACCATGACAAAAAAATTATAAATCAGGACTAATATTAATATCAACTGATGTTACTACAGAAAAAAAGATTTAACTGAAATATTAATAAGACTATGCAAGCCTAAAAAGTAGAACAATTCAATTTATATAACTTTTTTTTTTTAGAAATGGGCTCACACACCGGAAGACACTAACGTTTCTCTTCGTTAGAGTATGTGAATAACAGTTTAACCCAAAATATTTGGAGTCCAGAGGGAGGACTTGCTCGCTGAATGATCTCTCAAGAAATCCCTGGTGAGATTCAACAGGTGTTTTCTTCAACAGCCACTAAAAGTCTGATGACCTTCTCTGGATTTCCTGAATATGACGTAAAATTAGTTCAAATCATTTGGTAGTTAACACAATGAAATGCTTTGGAGGTACATTTAAAACAGCAGAGCAAGACTGTAGCACTTCGTGTGTGACTGAACTTAATTGTGTAAACCTGGCTCTCTATGAACACGAGCAAAGAGTTCTTACTCAACAGAAGATTGCGATGTGAGCACAATAATATAAGACATCTGGAGACACCAGAGATTGAACTCAGGACTTCATACATGAAAAGCATGCACTCTACCACTGAGCTACATCCCCTATTGCACTGATGGTGGAACTGACTTAAAGATGTGCATATGTTTACTGACCACAATCCACCCTTCATGAATAATTGAAATGAATAATTTATTTTTATATCCAGTCACATGGGCGACGGTGGTTGATTCTTCAATGGGGGAGTGCGTTTTTCTACCTCCTTACTCGACTGTCTTTCAATTATGTTTTCTTTGAAACCTTTTTGCATCTTTTAAGTGCTTGCAATTAAATTACGCATAGAAAAACAGCAGTACAGTTGATGTTCATGGACTGATGCACACAACTCCAGTGATAAAGCCCTTTTGTAAATATTGTAGAAGAATGTTAAAGGGCGAAACAACGCTCCAACCACGTGAATGGTAACAAGAAGGATCGTGTTCTTATTTAATATGTGCTTTTGAATTGCCTAGTCAATACACACAGGCTTTAGAGATGGACAAATAATTGAGTGAATCAAATTAGTTTTTGTTGGTCGTCTGTGTCTTCATAACTTTGTAGGTGAGAGAGAGGATTGCGAAAATGTGCAGGTGCTTCTCAGAAGTGCGTTGGTGGTATAGGTTCCTTCAAATAACTGAGCCAGTGCATCCCAAATCTTTTCAAGATGATCTGTGATCTGGTAACACATCTCCTGAAACTAACATTCGAGGTAGGAAGTGTGCTCTTAAACACCAAAACACTCAAAAAGGCAGATCTCTGTACACAAGACGGTAGTGCGATATTAGAATTTCAGAGTTCTTGACGGATTCAGGCTCCTTCTCAGAGGTCCTTGCTCGCCAAATAACTTTGCATCTGAGGAAGAGCACCACGGAAAAAACCCAAATCAACAAGAGAGCGCGTTGGTTGCTCTTGCTCTTAATGCAAGGAGCTGTTTTTTTTTCCTCGCAATAATAATTATTAACCAGAAACAGCAGCACAGGTAGGTCGCATTTGTGATTATGTCACTTCTCTGCTTCAGCAAGGTCAATAAAAGACTCTGAAAGTAGTAAAGCAAAACTGAACTCAAAATCATATTAGGAATTCTGAGCGATATCTCCATACAGGTATTCCAATAAGAACGTTAAAATATTTGAATATCATCTCTCTGTAGATTGCGCTGCTTTTTACCCAGAGTAAAACTATTGGATTGAAGGAATGCTAACCGCTGGGTTAAAATGTATAGTTGTTATTTGGAGAAATCTGTAAACTCGTGATCGACAGTGCTGATTATTTTCCGGAGACGGAGCACCGATGACCTATCCGAGCTAATTGATAAAGCTCACCCAGTGGATACTCTAGCAGAACGTCAAAGAACATTCACCTTTGTATCCAAAGAAACCACAGGAACAACATCAGGAAGCACAATCAATTCCCCTTTTAAATCTTTCCTGTAAGGTATGCTATGTGAATTCATGAAGTTAATCCTCTGATCTCTTTTGATCACGAACAAAGTACTTCTGATGGAGCGCTTTGTTCAAAGATTTAATTAGCTTTACCCCTGCCAACAATTCGGCGTGAAGAATTAAAAGTTTCACAGACAAAAGCAGCTCACCACCACAGCCAATATTAAATGTACTGTACTTGCCGGTACACTATCATGTGCACTGCCTCAAAAGTGATCTTGGCAGATGTTGTTCCCTACATAAAGCTGAACGTACCAAAGAGAATTTCTGTTGAGAAAACAAAATATTTTTTCTGCCTTGATGTTAAGCCTGTCTTTTAGAAAGTCTATCTCTTAACACCTCCTGCAGCCTAACAAAAAGCACTTTTACTGATCGTATTGCAGGTCTTAAAACACTAACATTTGGCAGCGGTGGGATTCGAACCCACGCCCCCAGAGAGACTGGAGCCTAAATCCAGCGCCTTAGACCGCTCGGCCACGCTACCTTCCTCCATGTCCATCTTCCTCACATTGCTGGCTTGGACTGGGGGGCTTCAGCTCTTGTCGTCGGATCTAATGATATCATGACATGTGGAAGTGACTGCACCTTCACCTTCCGAGATGCTTTCAATAGCACAAACGCTACTTTCACCGGCACAAACATAGCAATAACGAAGGAGGTGGGTTTCATCCTTTGTGCTGTTTGTAGGGGCGCAACTCTACGTCGATCTACTGACTTGAAGAGCAAAAATCAAAATCCTCTCCTACTACTATTGCTTTTTTCATAGTTTCTTCAAATCCTTCATTTGAACGTCGATTTTGAAGGATATTGATGATAATACCACATAAATTGTGGTTTTCTTGTGATCGCCAATTTTATTCAAATATCAGCCTTTTTTACGGTTCCTTGCGTGTTTCACAAGGTATAATAGCCCCCCTCGCATCCTCAGCTAACATATTTTAAAATTACAATAGCTTATAAAGCATGCATGTTTACATTTATATTAAAATTAAAGTAAATATACAAGAATACATACAGTACTAACCCAATAATTCTTGTCAGGTTCTCCAACAAATCTGCGTTGTTATTTTAACATGTTTCAGCTGAGGGTGCAAAAGGAGTATAAATGAATTTTCCCGCCAGCCATTCAAAGACCAAATTCCATGAGTGAACATTATTTTCTCAGAAGTTGCCGGCATTGGACTTTGCCGGTGGTATTGAATTATGTCCAAACTGTTGTAGTAGTTCCTTCTTGAAATTCGACACGTGCAAAGCACTCGTAATATCATAGGTGTTAAAGTTCGCTGAGTCTATTCGAGTCATGGTGTGTATCCCTGCCTATCATTGGGAGACAGGTAGCTTTTTTACACTCAGATTCCAATCTTCAATGCTTTGTGTGAGAGCTTACATAACTTTCATTTTCTCACATTTTCTGACGACTGTTCCAAAGGGGCACCCTGTCAATTCCGAATACTTTTCAAAAATCTGCCTGCATGTTTGATTATTGTCATTTCATTTAAAAAAAGTTCAATATTGATCATAACTAAAGAAAATAATGATCATGAACAAAAAAGGGATAAAGATGCGAGTCGATCTTGAATCACAGCTGGGTGACACGGGCTTCTGTTCTGATATGGTTGTACGAGAAACAGGAGGAATCGCCAATCTCCTATAGAACATGAGTTGAATCAGGAGTGAGACATTTCGTATACTCGTGCATATGTCAACGCCTGACCTACATCGTAAAACTAACATTAAGTTGTCAGAGACATTCATTTATATACAAACAAGAGACAGACCAAGTAATAATTCTACATTAGTTCAGGTGGGTAAACCTGAACTAACTAACTAATAAACCTATTAATAATTCTACATTAACGTGTCCTACACTGATCAGACTAATTGACATGGTCTGATTCAGAGCCTGTGCAGTTCGTGCTAATTACAACAACGACAGTTCTGAACCCTCATCACCGAACTGAGCACAAGTTCAGCTGTTCTCCAGTTTTGTTACGCATGGTTTTTCATTGCAATTGAGTTCAGAGCTGGAGCTGATCTCCAGACAGTACAGTGTTTTGGGTAAGTTGTCGATGCAGGAGGCTGCAGACAACTTACCCAAAGTGTTTTCTATAGCTTTCAGGTGCAGTTCATTTATATAAAAGAATGTAAGTGGTATAAACTCAACAAGCCAGATGGCAGTCGAACCCATAATTTTCTGACACAAGGCCTAACGCGTTATTCATTACGCCACTGACCCTGCTATTATAGTGTTAAAAAAACGCGTTTTCTACGTCTGTTTAAAAATCACTAAAAAAGACAAAGGGCTTGTGTGTTGCGCTAAAATTCTGCTTCATTTCGAATGCAAATAAAAACCGTTTTGTTCCGTGAAATCATACATTTGTCACATCCTTCATACTATACTTCTCTCTTGTATTAGTAAAGCATTTTGATTTAAACTGAACAATATATTGTAACGCAACAAGGGCGCATTAGGTCGGCCCCCCACCGTCGGGCGCTCGAACCCGGGACTCCCATGTCTCTCTGCAGCAACCCAGCCCGGTGAGCTGAAGAGAGATCTCCCCACATCCCACGGGCTGTGGTCCTGCTATCACAGGGAAGGGCAGTGACGTCACCTGCTCTGGTACACCGGCTCTTACACAGTGCCTGTCGGCCGTAAGCGTTACACTATGAAAGGTTTCATCTATACACTTACACATAATAAGTATACGAATAAATACTCGGAAGAAGCCGCAGCTCAGGTATTAGAGAGATTTAAAATCGGATCGGAGGATTTAGAGTCCAGACTGCAAACCAACAGCTGACACAGGTCTTTTATAGAACTGTTTTGATTTCCTCTACTTTGTCCCCGTGACGTCATTGTCCTGCTCGCAGCCGAGCCCGACACACGTCTGGTTTCTGTCGCTGGGCGCATACCCTGCGGTCCATGCGGGTCCTGATACCCCAGTACAATGACGGGGACGCTAAACTGTAAACAGGTGCCGTCCTTCGGCTGAGACGTAAAACCAAGGTCCTGACTCTCTGTGATCATTCAGGAGAATGGTGGTGGTGGCGGGGAGTCCCCATTACCTGTAAAGCGCATTGAGTGGAGTATCCAGAACAGCGCTATATAAGTGTAAGCAATAATGATTATTATTATTATGTAAAATGCAATAAAAAATAAAACAAAATATCAAACTTTGATTCAAAATAGATTAATATAAAACTGATAAAGCTAATGCTTTTTTCAGGGCTATATCTACTTTTTTTTTTTAAAAAGCGAAGTCTGTCGCGACTGAAAGTTAGAGAAGGTATACCAGCGGGTGCCTTCATATCGTGAGCGTCAGTCTCGCCCGTAGCTGCGAGAAGGTTAAAAGCGCACAAGTGATTTGTCTTTCGTCAAAGTAACTGCCGGAGCAGTAAGATGCAGAGCACAATCCAGCAGCTGTAGACGATGTTCGGGGAAGAGCTTATTCTGTTTTCAGCACAGGGAGTGAGAATGAGCTCAGTCCGGCTCCCAGCAGAATCCATCCTGGTTTGGTTACAGTGAGTCTGAGGCTCTTTGGATCGTAACGTAAAAAAAAACAATTGCTCACATCGTGTGACTTCCACGACAGGAAGGAAAGATATCACTTAAAAAAATCAGAACTGAAGATTTGGATCCGGGGCCTCATACTTATAAAATTATTAAAATAATAATTATCAAAATATCAGATTGTGTTTCTGCAAAATTTCGTGCACAGTACGCCATTTTTATCTAAAACAGTCACAACGAGGGCTTTACACGCAGTCTGGGGTATTTTCCCCTTTTATATTTTTGCCACTTTAAATCGAACCTGTTATACTCCCAGAAGTGCACAGTAGCTTGTACTTAATAAAAATGTACAATTCACCGCTGGTATAAACAGATGTGTGCCGTGTTTGCCTTTGTAAGCATTTGTTTAAAAAATAAGTTCACAATACGATAAAAACACAGAAAGCACAAACTTTATAATACAACGATACAAAATCAATACCAAATCATTATGCCAATTAAGTAACTATCCTTTGAAAACAGAGAACACCTTTATATCTACAAAAAACTTGACATTTGTATGTATTTTTGAATTACAAAGCAGACAGTGTAGTCCCTTAATTCAAAGATCAGATCTTGGCAAAAAAAAGACAATCAGACGTGGGCTGAATTCGGAACAGGAGCCTTTGCTTAGTCGATTATTGAGCTTTTGATCAATGTCTGAATAAAACAGTCGCTTTTTTAACTCTTTGATTAAATTACATGAAAAGCACCTTCCTTCGAGCCGGAATCAAACCAGCGACCTAAGGATTCCCTGTTGACTCCACTACAGTCCTCCGCTCTACCAACTGAGCTATCGAAGAGATGCGGTGGCATTGCTCTCTGGCACATACTGCCCAATGAAGTAAAATGTGAAATGGGTGATTTAAATCCCACTTCGACATCAAGTTTCCAACTCGTTTCCTTAGTCTCATTTACATTGAATTTAAGCCACGAACCAGGATTCTACTGTATAAACTTCCAGGGATATTACAAAATGTTTGATGGGGCATCAATCATTCCAGGCGGAAATTGATTCCTTTTTTTTCTCGAGGGATCATATTAAACATTTCATTAGTATCGAGAGGAAGATCACCAGTAGACACAAAACAAACAGTTTCTTTCTGTCTTTATTAGAAAGTAGCGTTTGTGCTACATAATATTTTCGTGGAAATAAAGAAGTTGTAAATTTTAAAAATTTATATTTGAATCGAAATGTGGTTTTGAGTTAAATATTAGCGTGTTCATGTAATTAGTTTGTGTTTGTCATTACTATATATATTGCCATGTTACTAGAATTTGTAACTGAAGTTTACTAGTTGTGTTTTTTATGATGATTAGACATTTGAATACAATATTGTATATAATGTATAATTTGAACTACATATTGTTCAGGTGTGAATAATTGTATATTTTAAGAATACATTTCTAAAACAAATCATTGGCTTTATTTACTAGTTTCTACACCTATAAAAATCTTTCTTTGATGTATAATAGACATCAAAGAAAGATGTCTATTATACATAAAAGATGAGCAGTGTGTGTCGTGTTCACAGCTGATAACTAGAAGATGTCTGGAAGAGGCAAAGGCGGAAAGGGACTCGGGAAAGGAGGTGCTAAGCGTCACCGTAAGGTTCTCTGCGACAACATCCAGGGAATCACCAAGCCCGCAATCCGCAGCCTGGCTCGCCATTAGGGAGTGAAGCGGATCTCCAGGCTGAACTACGAGGAGACCCGCGGGGTGCTGAAGGTGTTCCTGGAGAACGTCACCTACACAGAGCACGCCAAGCACGCCAAGAGGAAGACCGTCACTGCCATGGACGTGGTGTACGCGCTAAACCGCCAGGGCCGCACCCTGTACGGCTTCGGAGGCTAAACAGGAGCGGAGCTTCACTACCGGACCCCGACGTATAAACCCAAGTGACACAGTGACATTTGTCACTGCTGAGGTTGCTTTATGGGTCTATTTTCTATACTGTGCTGATCAATTGGAAATCAAATGGCAAAAAAGACCCGTTCCCACACCTAAGGTCAAATATTAGGAATCAAAACTGCTTGAGTGTATGGAAGCACACAGCTTTATCAAGATTTCCAAGTGCAAGATCTTTTTATTCATAAAAGACCCTATGTTGTATGAGAAATATTAATATTAATACAGAATCCTTTTTCACCAAATAAATGGGGTTCCTGACTTCAGAAAGCCTTCTAGACAAATACTAAAAGAGCAAAAATTCAATTTGGTAAATGAAATGAAAACACATACCCTACCAAACCTTGAGTACAGGCCATTCAGGATGATAATACAAAACCATTTATAATTCAACAAATAAAACCTGTCAACTGGTAATCACCACTTATCATAAAAAATAAGTAGCAATACACAGTAGGGGACTCTTGGGTGCAAGTTAAATCCATGCAAGAAGGGGTTTAGTGTTATATTTCCAAATCAGATATGCAAATGAGAGATCTGGCCCAGCCAATCTCAAAGCTCCCATGGTATGGAATGGAGCTGCTCCCCTCTTCTAGTTATTCACACTGGAGTTAGGTTACATATTAGCACATTTCATCTAACAGTTGCTCCAGAAACAAAAACGTAAACAAATGATCTGGAATGTGACCACACCTATGAGAATGTAGTTCAACAGATAACTTGTAAACCTTGTCATAAGATGTTTTTTGTTCTACAAAATATACTTTATTCTGCAAAAAAAACATCTCAAAAGGAACATCTCACACATATTAACACTCCATGTAATAAAAAACAACGGCGGAACGGAGATTGATTGTCCGTTATCAATCTTTGCGAGTGGGGGCGGATTTGCGCAATTAAGAGAGTCCCTCCAAATCTACCACTTGCTATTGTCCTTTAATCTCTGTATAGGGCCCAAAGTCCATTCCAGCGCTCCCTCGCCGTGGGGAAACCCCATTTGGCGACGTGGTGCTTCGTCCTCCTCCTGAGGTCCGCCAGGATCCTCTTCTCCAGCTCCCTCGCCCCCCACTTTATGTTGTGCCGGATGAGAGTGTTCCTCACCTTCCACAGTCCTTGTTTTGTGAGGGACAGTAGCAGCCCCCACAGGTCCTGTGTCCCCTTGTCCAGTCTGGTGGGTGCCAGCCCCCAGCAGAATGTACTGGTAACTGAGCACTGCATCCTTTCCCAGGAGTTGGATAATGTTGTCCATTCTGCCCCACACCGCCTTGGCGAAGAGGCAGCTCCAGAACACGTGCTCCTGAGTCTCCTCGACAAAACACGTGTCCCGGGGGCAATGCGGATTCCTGGTTAGCGAGTGTCTGTAGAGGACCTCTCTGGTAGCCAGTCTCTTGTGCACAGCCATCCAGTTGAGGTCCTTCAGTTGGTTGTCAAGTTCTTTGGGCTGTGTCCTTTCCCAGACTTGTCTGGGAACCTGCAGCCTTTCGTCAGCGACCAAATGCCCCCTCACCTCTTTGTACAGGGCTCTGTGGTTGGCCTCCTGCTCCACTTGACAGCGTGGGTGTAGAACTTCGGTCGCCTCTCTGCCTTGGGCCCAGTGTTTGACCACTGGACCAAGTGCCTCATCGGGACGGAGAGCCACAGCCTGACAAAGTACTGGTACTTGTGGCCAATGGGCTCCTGCAGCGCCCGACAGAGGTTGCAGTAGAAGATGCAGTCGAGTTTCAGGGGGAAATGTGGGACATCTCGAACCCCTTCCTCGACCGGCTGACACATCCGGTTTTCGAGTGATGTACTCGTACTTGCCGCCCCAGACGAGGCCGAAGATAATCCCTTGCAGCGCTCGTCTGAGTCTGGCCGGCAGCGGGTACACCACCGCCAGGTAAACCAAAGCCGGCAGGATGTCTGCTTTCAACACCATCACTTTCCCTGTGTAGGACAGCGACCGCGTTTTCCACAGACCCAGCTTCGCATTCACCTTGGCGATCCTCTCGGTCCAGTTGTTGGTCTCGTTGTCCTGGCTCTGGAAGGAAACCCCCAGTATTTTGAGGGGCTCCGTGCAGAGCTTGAGACCCTCCGGCGCTGTCGTCCTGTGCTTCCAGGGCCCGAAGAACTTCAGTTTTCTCTTTCGGCGGTTGAGTTTCGACCCCGAGGCTCTGGAGTATTGCTCCATGACCTGCAGGGCCCTCCTCAACCCCCTGTCCGACCTCAGGAACAGCGTTGTGTCGTCGGCATACTGGGAGATCTTCAGGGTTTCCCCCGCGCCTCCCGGTATCTCCCGGCCGTCGATGACAGGGTCCCGTCTCACCGTCTCTGCTAAGGGCTCTTGAAGAGGAGATGATGCCCTCCCTCATGGTGTCTCCGAGTTTCCCCCGGCGGAAGATCCACTTCCACCAGATCTGCCGCCAGGGTGTCCCAGAAGCAGGTGTAGAATTCCTTGGGGAGTCCGTCCGGCCCTGGCACCTTGCCATTCTCCATGGACAAGAGCGCCGCCTTCAGCTCCTCGGCCGCGATCAGACCCTCCAAGTCCTCCCTCACCTCCTCCGGTACTCGTGCCTTCAGCTCCTCCAGAAAAGCATCACCTGCCTCCACCTCCGTTTGCTTTTCTGAAAAGAGCTCATTGTAGAAAGCGGTGGCCGCTTCTACCTTGTCGCTCTTGTCCAGCACTTCCTCTCCATCTCCCCGTCTCAGGCCGTGGATCACCCTCTTTTTCTGACCTCCTCGGACCTGATTGAGTTTGCGGAGCCTCTCCTTCAGGTCCCGTGCCCGGGCTGAATTGAAGGCTCCTCCCCCGTTAGCCGAGCTGTACTCCTCCTCTAGTTGTCTCTGGAGTCGTGCAGCTTCCTTCCTCTCCCTGGCCGCCTTCCATCTACAGTACGTCTGCGCCAGGGTTCGGGTCCTGTCTTTCACCGACTCCCACCATTCCACCATGGAGCTGTAGCCGTCTCTCAGATCGACCCAGCTCGCGTAGTCTTTACGGAACAGTGCCTTGAAGTCGTCTTCCTCCAGTATCTCCCGGTTCAGCTTCCAGTACCCACGACCGAATGCTGGCAGGTTGGTGTTAACCACCACCGTCAAGGGCTTGTGGCTGGATTACCACTCCGGGGACACCGTCGCCGACTCCAGGGAGCAGGTCGTGTGCAGAAAGATGTAGTCCAGGCGGCTGCACACTCCCCGGGAGTTTTTCCATGTCGTTCTGGCGTCGTTAGGGCGGCACCGTCTGAAACCGTCTACCAGGGAGAACTGCTTGAGTAGCGACTCCAGCTCTGCCGAGCTAGCGTCGCTCCCCTTCTCCCGGTCGACATTGAAGTCCCCGCCAAGCACCACCTGTCTGTTGGTGGTGCAGCAGCTGGCCAGGTCAGCAAACACTTCCTTCCGGAGAGAGGGTTCCGTCGGAGCATAGACGTTAATTGCTCTCAACTTCTGCCCCCTCCAGTCGATGTCTGCGACCAGGATCCGGCCCTGCACCACCGAGAAGGAGGAAACCAGCGTCATCTCTGGGTTTCCGAGGAGGATTCCCACTCCGGAAGAGTGGACCCCTCCTACGCTCCAGCATGATTCTCCCTTCGTCCATTCCCTGGTGAATGTCAGCTGGTCGCTTTCATCCTTCAGGTGGACCTCCTGTAAGAACAAACTGAGAAAGACTTTGAGGCCAGATGATGAAAGACTCCCTGTCTTTTCATCGGGTCTCTTAGCCCTCTCACGTTAGTTGTTAGAAAGATAAGTTTCACAGTCATGATTAAACAAGTGAAAGTTGAACCTCCTCTCTTTGTGCTTACAGTGGAAAACTTGGGAGTCTACATCTGTGCACTGTTTAGCCTAGATGTAACTCCTCTCATTCGGGTCCTGGGGGGAATATGCTGGGCTCCCTCCAGGTCTCGCTGGGGACTGAAAGGTAAACATGCTGGACAGGTCCAGCCCTACCATCAGTCCCGGCTCCAGGGCGGCTTCAAAGTAATCCTCGTCTTCCTCGAGGATACTCTCCGCCACTGCTTCGGGAAGGCTTTTTTCTTCCCTTTCTCCAGGAGTTTCGGGGACCTCCAGTTGCTCCTGGGCCTTGGGGGAGGGGGGTTCCGACTTCCTGGGCTGCCTCTTCCTGTTGTCCCTGGGCCTCGGGGGAGGGGGTAACCTCTTCCTGGGCTGCCTCCTCCTGTTGTCCGTGGGACTCGGGGGAGGGGGGTTCCATTTCCTGGGCTGTCACTTCCTGTCGTCTTTGGGCCTCGGGGGGGAGGGTTTCCATTTCCTGGGCTGCCTCCTCCGGTTGTTCCTGGGCCTCGGGGGAAGAAAGTTCCGTTTCCTCTAGGACGAGGAAACGATTCTCCCTTACCACTCTTTTCTTTTGTCCTTCCGAAGTTGGATCCTCTTTCCCTTCTTGCTGGGAGTTATCCAGGGCCCTACCTCTGGTCAGCCATTTTGTCCGTCGTCCTGGCGGCCATCTTGTGGCACTGGTGCAGCTGGGGGTGTGGCCTCGGCAGTTTCGGTTCTCTGCGGGGGAGGTGTGGGTTCTTTGTTCTCACCTCTCTCCCTTTGTCTGGATTACTACTAACAAGCGCCGCCGCACGAGTTAACACACCTGCAATTGCTCTACCGTGCGGCACGCCGGGTTATTTATACTATTCGTACCTGATTCCCGTTGCTCGGTATTGAGTTCTCTACTTGTTGCTCAGCCTAGCGTTCTTACCCCTCTTTTGCCTTCCTGGAATTCTGCCTGCACCTTTTGCCTTCGGACTTCGGATCTCGTCTCGCCCCTTGGATTGTTTGCTTTCATTGCCCTGTAGCTCTCTTTTCGACTACGATTCTGTCTCACGTTTTGGATTGTTCGCCACCAGTGCCTTTACCGGATCTCGACTTACCTTCACCTTCGGACTACGACTCAGCTCCTGGATTTGCTCGGTACGTTTACTTACCTCCCTGCGACTCCTGCATCTGCATCGGATCCTTTTCACCTCTACAGAGCAGCGTTACAGGTACCCCCTGTCGGCTTCGATGTTGACTGTGATGGTCCTCTGGTTTGTCTTCCTCAAAAGACAAACCAGAGAAACCAGGGTGCTTACCTTTTTCTCTGATCATTTTCGTTGCCTTTTCATATGAGGCGTCCATGGCCATGTAGGCCTCCATGTATCTCTCTGCCTTGTTGTCTTGCAGGCAGTAGAGATCTCCGGCCACCAACTGCAGGATCCCTCTCAGGAAGGTAATGAAAAAGGATTTCGCAGTTGGCATCGTCTCTGTTTTCTTGGTCCAGTGGAACCGGATCAGTGTCTTCTTGTCTGCCATCTGGAAAGGAGAAAAAAGAAAAAAGGAGAGAAAGAGAGAGCAAAGTCCTGTGGAGAGGAGGGTTTAGCTGCTAAAGGAGCAGCGAGGGAGCCCTGGCCTTTGTCCTTGTGGGCAAAGCCCAGCTAGGTGCAGGCGCAGGAGAATAGAGAGAGAGGGAGCGGATAGTGCTTCCGAGTCTCGAGGAAGAAAGTAAGCACCACGGGCAGGCCACGAGTACCTTCTAGACCTTTGGAAAGACAAGAACTGCGGGCATGCCACTTGAACTTGATCTTAGCCAAAAGGCAGATAAAATTGGATTCCAGCTCACTGGTCATAGATGGCAGGTTGCTGTGTGCGGATGTGGAATGGGGGACCATTAACCTGCGGCTAATCAATGTGTATTGCCCTACTGACGTGGGAGGAAGGGTGGAGCTACTCAAGGCACTCTCTCCCCTATTGTTATGTAGCACAGATGTGATAGTGGGAGGGGATTTTAATTGTATCTTAGAGCACACAGACAGGCAGTCTAGCTCTCCGATAAAATTGGATTCCAGCTCACTGGCCCTGCAAAACTTAGTTCAAGACTTTAAACTCTCAGACACATATAGATGTATATATCCCACAACAGCAGGATATACATGGTCAGGGAGGAATAGCAGCTCCAGAATTGACTATTGCTTTGTCTCAGAGAGAGTGAAAGTTGTAGGGGTCACTCTTCAGCCTGTCTTCTTCTCAGATCATCAGGCTTTAGGGTGTAGAGTGGAACTCCAGGGTGGGACTGTCTTTGGCCCAGGCCTCTGGAAACTCAACACAAAGCTGCTAGAAAACGAGGGGGTAGTATCCTGCTACAAGGATAAACTATCACAGTGGCTGTCCTTGCAGTGTCTGTACGGGTCAGTAGGAGAGTGGTGGGAGGAGGTGAAGGTGAGGACAAAGGCCTTTTTCATGGCTGAGGGAAGGAAGGCTGCTGCCAGACGGAGAGGAGTGCTAGCCAGGAAACAGAGGCAGCTGCAGCGTCTCTACACGATGCTGCACAGTGGCTTCGATGTGCTCGAGGATATCACCCTTTTAAAAATGGACATCCGGAGCATAGCGGAAGAGAGTAGTCGAGGAGTGCTGCTAAGACGCAGAGTGCAGTTCTTGGAAGAAAATGAGAAGTGTACTCGCTTCTTTTTCAGGAAAGTGGTAGGCTCCAAGTCTGTCATGGAAAGTGTAGTTGATGAGGAGGGACGAGAGAGAACAGAGCCGAGTGCTATCCTCTCCTGCACCGAGGCCTTCTACTCAAGACTGTACTGCTCTACAGAGGTAAAGGATGAAGAAATTCATTTTTTTACCTCAAAGCTAGAAAACGTTTTGAGTGAAGAAGATAGGGAAGTACTTGAGAGGGATTTGAAAGTAGAAGAGCTGAGACAAGCTATGGAGAGCTTAAAGAAGGGGAAAACTCCGGGTGCTGACGGGTTCCTAAGGAATTTTATTGCACCTTTTGAGATCTGCTTCAGGATCCGCTACTGCTCCTATTCGAGGAAAGCTATAAGACAGAATTGCTGCCTGACTCCTTAAGAGAAGGCACTATCTCTCTCTTGTTTAAGAAAGGAGCAAAGAATGACTTAAAGAACTGGAGACCCCTCAGCCTGTTAGGCGTGGACACTAAGATCCTGTCCAAAGCCCTTTTCCTGCGCCTACAAAATGTAGTGGCCTCACTGGTAGGGAAAGAACAGACTTGTGGGATAGCAGGACGCCTGATGAGCGACAACCTGGCCTTGTTGAGGGATGTCTGTCTGTACTCAGAGGATCGCTCTCTCTCTCTCTGTGCATTTTAGGTGTAGACCTAGAAAAGGCCTTTGACCGCCTAAACCGGCAGTACTTAACATCGGTACTTGAGCACATGAAGTTTGGCCCCATCATGAGAAAGTGGATTAACCTGCTGTACACAGGTAGCAACAGCAGAGTCATGGTTAATGGCAATAGATCACGCCCCTTTGAAGTCTGTTCAGGGGTGAGGCAGGGCTGCCCATTATCCCCCTTGTTATTCGTTTTGGCTATGGAGCCCTTAGCCTGTGCCTTGCGCCAGGATCAGGCCATTAATGGGATACCAGTGCCTGGAAGTGGGGGAGGAGAGGTAAAGACATCTCTATACATGGATGACGTCACCCTGCTCCTCTCTGACAATGCCTCAATTAGCAGAGCTCTGCAGTGCTGTGATCGTTTCACTTTGGCTTCCTCTGCAAAAATTAACAAATCTAAGAGTGAGATATTTTTATCAGAACTGGAGGGAGCCAAAAGAAGGACATGATCTCAGGCTGCAAGAGAAGAGAATTAAGGTCCTGGGGGTGTATTTGAGAGAAGAGATGGGAACAGTAAATTGGCAGAACAAATTGCCAATCTTAAACAAAAAACTGATGCAATGGAAGGACCGAGACCTCACCATGACAGGGAAGGTGCTGGTCATCAAAGCTGAGCTCTTGCCTGTCTTGAATTTTCTGGCTTCTACCTTCCCAATCCCACACCGTGTTGCGGCGGTGCTGAGGAGATTGATGTTTCAATTTCTATGGGGTGGGAAGCAGGAAAGACTCAGAAGGGAAATAATGTACAGGTCGCTACTCTCAGGGGGGAAGTCCGTCCCAGATATTGCTACGAAGCTGCTGTGCATTTTCCTGGCCTCTGTGCTGAGAGGCTTTGCAACAGCACCTGCAGCACGTACCTGGACTTTTTTCCAGGCTCTGGGTAGGTAGGGAGGTGTTCAGAGTGTGGGGTGTCAGACCCAAGCTGGATGTCCCAGTCTCTGACACATGCCCTGCAATTTATGGGACAGTTAAAAGTTTTCTAAGATCTCACCCAATTGGCCATATTCCCCTCCAAGATGTCAGCGTCCAAAAACTGGAAGATTTCGTTGCACCCCAGAACAATAGGCAGACCCCTGTGGGCATTTTAACATCAGCCCAAACAAGGAAGTTGTGGAAACACACATCCTCTAAGTTTATGTGCAACATTCACAGAGATTTAGCCTGGAGTGTCGTCCACCAGTGCTTACCGGTATGAACTTTCTTGTACCGTAGGGGCCTCACCCCCAGCCCTCGCTGCGTTAGGGTGGGCTGCGATGAGCAGAAGACTGTGACCCATCTCCTGTGGTCCTGCTTTTTTGCTAAGACCTTCTGGGTCCAGTTTGAACACTGGTTGCAAGCTCTCTTGCCCCAATTTTCCCTGACCGCTGCTTTCGTTATATACGGCATCTCTCCTGACAAACTTCCTCCTGACATGTTTGACAGGATCTGGGCCGTGGTGAACAGTGGGAAAGACGCTCTGTGGAGAGTGAGGAACATGGGGGTGTTCAAAGGCATCGGGGTCCCAGTCAAGGCAGCAGGTAGCCTGGCCCTGTTCATCACCCGAGAGAACTATTACCTCAGAGATCTGTGGAAAGAAGGGAGGGAGGAAGCAGAAAATCTGTGGGAAATAGAGGGCATAGGTCAATATCTCAAGATGCTTGTGGTAGTGGGGGACTGCGTTCGAGCTCTCCCCCGATGTGCTTGGTCCAATATCAGATACAGAAGATTTCCGACACCACGAATCATGTGCTTGCTATAGGGTCCCAGTTTGAAAGGAATCGATGACACTACTAGTTCTATATAGTTCTATTCTATTATTTACTTATAGGTCCAGAGAACCAATTCAAGCTGGTTACACTACTCCTTCCGGACATTCATTCCCTTTTCAAAGTGGGTCTTTTTGTTGTAGTTTGCATTACTTAGGATGATTATAGAGGTTAGCCTTTATTTGGTCATGGGGGGCCTCGGTACTGTATGCTAATTCTAAAGACAGTTTCACCCATTTTCTGATTGCTAGGTTCTGTACCAGTGCAGACATGTCAAACAGTGAATGGCTGTACCTCTATTGTATCCGTGCATCCGTGCTCAATGAATGAAATCAGTAATAAGTGAATATATGTATAGTTATATGAAAAACAAGTGGTTTATTGACTGATATTCATTTACAGATTTAGAGGCAGCTTCGATATTCGTTTTACAAACAGGTTTTTTTATATGTATGAGTCACACACATGCCATAGCAACAAAACATCTCTAGAAATTAGGCTATAGATCACTTTTCTTGGAAATGTTAAATGTCCATACTTCAGGCTTTCCTCCTAAAGCCTACGGCACCAATGGCGACCTCTGCTGGCTGAGAGAGCAAGAGCTTACAGCACCTGGCATTCCCAGGCGGTTTCCCATCGAAATACTAACCAGACCTGACCCTGCTTAGCTTCCAAGATCAGATATGTTCAGGGTGATATGGCCATAAGCTAAAGCAATGGCACCTGACACGCTACTTGAAGCTGTTTGGCGGGGGTTCTGTGTCCCCTGAGGAGGACTAAAGGATCTTTCATTTGCAATTCTTTGGAAAGGAGCTTCTTTCGAAATCAATGCGTGGCTGGATGTTCGCAAATGTGCACCCTTGTGTTGGCTTGTCCTGCACTGGATAAGGACAAACAGGTATCAGCTTGTTCCCTTCTCCCACCCCTCTCTGTGTACAGTAGAGCCTCCTGTCCTGACTGGAGGACCTCATCCAGCTGTGTCTGAAGAGATACCAAAGTACCAGCTTGATCCACACCCAGGCACGTCTCTGTGTACAGTAGAGCCTCCTGTCCTGAATGGAGGAGCCTATCCAGCTGCGTCTGGAAAGAAGCCAGGGTATCAGCTTGTTCCCTCCTCCCACCCCCCTCTGTGTACAGTAGACCCTCCTGTCCTGACTTGAGGAGCTCACCCAGCTTTGCCTGGAGAGAAGCCAAGGTATTGGCTTGTTCACCTCTCCCATCCCTCTCTGTGTACAGTAGAGCTTCCTGTCCTGCTTGGAGGATCTCATCCAGCTGTGTTTGGAGAGATGCCAGGTTATCAGCTTGTTACCCCCTCCGGCCCCTCTGCGTACAGTAGAGCCTCCTTTCCTGACTGGAGGAGCTCACCCAGCTGTGTCCAGAGAGAAGCCAGGGTATCGGCTTCAACAACAGGGCTGGGCAGCTTGTTCCCTTCTCCCACCCCACTCTGTGTACAGTTGAGCCTCCTGTCCTGACTGGAGGTGCCCACCCAGCTGTGCCTGGAAAGACACCAGGGTATCAGCTTGTTCCCCTCTCCCACCCCCCTCTGTGTACAGTAGCGCCTCCTGTCCTGACGGGAGGAGCTGATCTAGCTGTGTCTGGAGAGGAGCCAGAGTATCAGCTTGTTCCACACCCCCACAGCTCTCTTTGTACAGTAGAGCCTCCTGTCCTGACTGGAGGAGCTCATCCAGCTCTGTCTGTAGAGAAGCCAGGGTATCGGCTTGTTCCACACCCCCACCTCTCTCTGTGTACAGTAGTGCCTCCTGTCCTGACTGGAGGAGCTCATCCAGCTGTGTTTGGAGAGAAGCCAGGGTATCAACTTGTTCCCCCCTCCCATCCCTCTTTGTGTACAGAAGAGGTTCCTGTCCTTACTGGAGGAGCTCACCCAGCTGTGTCTGGAGAGAAGCCAGGGTATCGTCTTAATCCACACCCCCACCCCTCTCTGTGTACAGTAGAGCCTACTGTCCTGAGTGGAGGAGCTTGAAGGCATCCTCTCACGAGGCACAAATAAATGTAGGTGTCTTGTGCATTTAACAGGACAATTATTAATTGTAGCAGTAAGTCACAAAATGATTCTTTGATGGTTATTATAAGACCGACCCAGCAGGATAACTCAGCAACGCACACACACATGGATACTAATACACGAGAATACATTTATTATTACATAAGATGTGCATATCAACATAACAGATCTTATAGTGAGGGTTAGCAGAATACAAAAGGTATATATTCAATCACAAAGAGTTACAAACCAAGAGGGACATACATTCCGTATATCATTCATTTAGACCGTTTTGTAAATGAACTTTGTTAAAACTTGTACATTAGATACTCAAAAGCAAGTATGTGACTCATAGGAATTAAATTGATATCAACTCAGGTTGAGGTAACAATTGAATTCTCGAGCTGTAATGCAGAATGTTGAATACTCATCCGCTCTGTGGGGATTCAGATCTCCCGCGGACGCAAAGAAGCAGTGGCAGGCTGTTGCTGCATGCAATCGGTGCTCTCTGGCCCTCTCTGGCTCTGCTGGTGCCAGGCAGTGCTGGTTCAACGTGAGAGAAGAAGAATAAGAGAGATTTCTGCTGCGGTGCGCTGCTGATGCTCTCTGAAGACTGGCTAGTCAGTGTTGGCTTAAACTAATGAGAGATTGCACACAGAAAAATGACTACAGATCTGAGCAAGTCACACTCTTTAGACAGGAAGAAGACCGGTTCGTTCCCGATGTAGCGCGAGTCCTGAATACTGATATTCAGCTGTCCACAGCTCCGACCGTAGTTCACTCGTTGATCAGGTGAGCGTTTGCGGTGGGTTCACGAGGCTTGCTGCTGGGCTAACCTCGGGTGGATCCTTTGGTTACGCTGGCAACCTCCGTTCTCGACTCTTAGAACAAGGAAAAGTCCTGGCACTCGGACACATTGGCCATTACGTGACTGTCTGAGCTGAGTCTGAGGATGTCCAGGAGGAGCTGGAGTTTTACCTGGAGGAACTACGGTCGCTCATTGGTTGAAAGTTCCATGGGCATTCGAGAATCATTTTGTGACTTACTGCTACAATTAACAATTGGCCCAGTAAATGCACAAGTCCCTACAGTTATTGGTGCCTCGTGAGAAGATGCCTACATTTATTGGTGCCCCGTGTGAGGATGATTAACCATGAACTCTGACCTTGGGGTTGTAAACCACTTGGGATGAGACTCTCCCTTGGAATCTCCCAGACAGTGAGGCACCAGAGATGACCATTAATTAGGGTGGCTGATGTGTCTCAGCTTTGGGAGTTGTTCCTTATCAGAACACTCTATCAGCTAGAAAAACACCTTAAATGTGAACCAAATGGAATGGCCTCTCTGTATCAAGCACCACTTGAGATGAGGGAGAGAGAGACTGGCAAGGGAGCAGCAAACTTAATTCCTGTATTTTAATAAACCCTGCCGCTACAATGGTCTCTCTCCTGTGTGAATGCGCTGGTGGGTTTTTAAGTCACTTGACCGACTAAAACTCTTCCCACACTGACTGCAGCTGAATGGTCTCTCTCCTGTGTGACTGTGCTGGTGTGATTGTAAGGAGTTTTTCCGACTAAAACTCTTCCCACACTGACTGCAGCTGAACGGTCTCTCTCCTGTGTGAATGCGCTGGTGAGTTACTAAGTTACTTGACCGACTAAAACTCTTCCCACACTGACTGCAGCTGAATGGTCTCTCTCCTGTGTGACTGTGCTGGTGTGTTTGTAAGGAGTTTTTCTGACTAAAACTCTTCCCACACTGACTGCAGCTGAATGGTCTCTCTCCTGTGTGAATGTGCTGGTGCCTTTTTAAGTGACTTGACTTACTAAAACTCTTCCCACACTGACTGCAACTGAAAGGTCTCTCTCCTGTGTGAATGTGGTGGTGGGTTTTTAAGTCCCCTGACCGACTAAAACTCTTCCCACACTGACTGCAGCTGAATGGTCTCTTTCCTGTGTGAATGTGCTGGTGGGCTATTAAGCTATTTGACTGATTAAAACTCTTCCCACACTGACTGCAGCTGAATGGTCTGTCTCCTGTGTGAATGCGCTGGTGGACTATTAAGCTACTAGACTGTCTAAAACTCTTCCCACACTGACTGCAGCTGAATGGTCTCTCTCCTGTGTGAATGCGCTGGTGGACTATTAAGCTACTTGACTGACTAAAACTCTTCCCACACTGACTGCAGCTGAATGGTCTCTTTCCCGTGTGAATGTGCTGGTGGGCTATTAAGCTACTCGACCGACTAAAACTCTTCCCACACTGACTACAGCTGAATGGTCTCTCTCCTGTGTGAATGTGCTGGTGGGTTATTAAGCTACCTGACTGTCTAAAACTCTTCCCACACTGACTGCAGCTGAATGGTCTCTCTCCTGTGTGAATGCGCTGGTGGACTATTAAGCTACTTGACTGACTAAAACTCTTCCCACACTGACTACAGCTGAACAGTCTCTTTCCTGTGTGAAAGTGCTGGTAGGGTTTTGAAGTGCTAGAATGACAGAAACGCTGCTTCTCCCTTTGCCATAATGGCAGTTTGTCCACTCCATCTGAGCAAGGCCTTGAGTGATTCTTCCTCATCCTCTGATCGTTTTGGGGTCTCTTATTCTGCAAATGCTCCATGGAATGGTCTTGCTCTGTGTGCTGAAACTGAGATTTGTTTTCTCCATTGTGTCCTTCAGTGTGCTGCTCAGAAGTGTGAATCATCTGGGACTCCATCTCCAGCTCTCTGAGACTTAAACCATCCAGTTCATTCAGTTGTTCCTCTCTTTGCCCAAGAACAGACACACTCTCCAGTTCATTAAAACTTTCAACGATTTTTTCAGTAACCAGATTATTAAACCCGTGTGTAAAGTCATCAGATGCTAAGGGATCATATGATTGTTTGAGACTGTGCAATGACAGTCTCTCCACTTGAACAGAACAAGGCCTAATTATCAAGCCCTGTAGGAGCTGCTGTTGCTCCTCCCTGTACTGACTCTCCTCTCGGTGCTGTAACTCAGTACTGTTCTCTTCACCAGGGACATCAGTCTGCTGCTCTGCAGGTTCAATCAACTTGGGATCCATATCCTGCTCTGTAAGATTTAAAACATCCAGTTCTTCACTGTGCTCTTGTACAGAGACACAGCCCAGTTCATTACAACTTTGTGTAATATTGATTGTGTCCAGATTATTCATCTTCTCTGTAAAATCATCACATACTAAGAGCCCCGGTGTCTCACTCTCAGGCTCCGTCTTCATCATGGGCACAGAGTCCAGATCCTTGACACTCTGTTTGCTGTCTGTGTGCTGCTCACTAAGTGCCTCTTTCCCTGCTGCAGCAGTGAGCTCTGTCTCCTGCATCAGACTGGAGCCCCACTCCTCCTGCTGTTCAAGGAGAGCCCTTTCCCCAGTGTCGGAGAGAACACTGGCCTCTGAGCCTGTAAACACAGGACAAGAAGACACAACCTTTATAAGAATAAACTATTTTATAGTTTTATACCTTTAGAGGTGGCTTCTCAAAGCATTTTACAGAATGCCAATTACAAAAAATACACAAAATTAGCACGATGAGAACACACAGTTAGAAGAGACAGTAGACAGTGGTCCTAAGCACAGTAGGAACAGAGGGGTACAGAACAGTTAAATAAAGTCTCTTCTGAGGAAAAAGTTTTTGAGTCTGGATTTGGAGTTTAGAGAAGGTGACTCTCTGATATCCTTGGGGAGAGAGTTCCAGAGCTTGGGGCAAAACAGGAGAAGGCCATGTCACCCATAGAGTGTAGACAGACTGGGGAACAAATAGATGAACACAATTAGAAGAGCGAAGATTGCAAGGTAGGGAGTAGGGTGATAATATCAGACCAGTATGGAGGTGCAAAACCAAGACATGGAGAGTCTTATAGGTGAGCAGGAGGATTTTTAAGTCGATATGAAACTTGACAGGAAGCCAGTGCTAGGACTCCAGGATAGGAGTAATGTGATCATTTGTACTAGACGTGGTCAGGGTTCTGGCTGCTGAATTTTGGACATACTAAAGTTTGTTCAATGTGGATTTAGAAACCCCAGAGAGTAGAGCATTACAGTAGTCCATTCAAGATTAGACAACACTTTTCAGCCACAGTTAGTGATAACATAGGGCGTAGTTGAGCAATATTTATGAGGTGAATGAAAGATGTTCTGACAACATGCTGCACATGTGGGTCGAACGTCAAATATCATCCCCAAGTTTTTCAATTTAGACTGAAGCTCAAGTACAAGACCATCTGCAGATAGAGTTACACATTGGTTGTACAAAGGTGATGGGTGGTGCCAATAAGCATGATTTCAGTCTTGTCACAGTTAAATGAAGGAAATTTTGAGTCACCCAAGTTTCTATATCGGGGATGCAAATAAATAGAATAGAGACAGCCACATCAGCGTCAGGTTTGGTATGGATGTATATCTGAGTATCATCAGCATAGTAGTGATAGCTGAGGCCATGTGATCTTAAAAGCTTTAAACTACACACACGCTTACAAGTACACTCACAATCAATTTGGGTTGTTTAAACATAGCAGAATATGTGGGTATAAGGGCATGTTCTGATTTAGCTTTGTCAGAAACCTAACTACCATGTAAAAAGTAAGACTACTGTAATAATATCACTATTACATTACATTTACATTGACACTGCACTGAGAGAGAGAGAGGTTAATACAGACACATTGACTGGACACTAAAGCACATTAACATTGCACTGAGAGAGAGAGGGGTTAATACAGACACACTGACTGGACACTACAGTACATTAACACTGCACCGAAACAGAGGTTAATACAGACATGCTGACTGGACCATACAGTAGATTAACACTGCATTGAGAAAGAGAGGGATCAATGCAGACACACTGACTGACTGGACATTCCAGTACATTAACACTGCAATCAGAGAAAGGGTTTAATACACACACACACACTGACTGGACACTCCAGTGCATTAACACTGCACTGAAAGAGGGATTAATACAGACACACTGACTGGACATAACAGTAAATTAACAGTGCACTGAGAGAGGGGTTAATAGATACATACGGACTAGACACTACAGCACATTAACACTGCACTGAGAGAGAGGGGTTAATACTGACACTGACTGGACACTACAGGACATTAACACTGCACTGAAAGAGAGAGGGGTTAATACAGACACACTGACTGGACACTACAGTACATGAACACTGCACTGAAAGAGAGAGGGGTTAATACAGACACACTGACTGGACACCACAGTACATTAACACTGCACTGAAAGAGAGAGGGGTTAATACAGACATGGACAAACTGGAACTTAGCGCATATTACCACTGCACTGAGAGAGGGGTTAATACAGACACATTGACTGCACAACACAGTACATTAACACTGCATTGAGAGAAAAGGGTTAATAGACACACACTGACTGCACATTACATTACTTTAAAACTGCACAGAGAGAGGCAGGTTAATACAGACACTGACTGGACACTGCAGGACATAAAGACTGCACTGAGAGAGAGGGGTGAATACAGACACAGTGACTGGACACTACAGTGCATTAACACTGTACTGAGAGAGAGGGGTTAATACAGACACACTGTGCACACAACAGGATATTAGTACTGCACTGAGAGGGGTTAATACAGACACACTGACTGGACATAACAGTACATTAACACTGCACTGAGAGAGAGGGGTTAATAGATACATACAGACTGGACACTACAGTTCATTAACATTGCACTGAGAGAGGGGTTAACACAGACTGACTGGACACTATAGGACATTAACACTGCAATCAAAGAAAGGTGTTAATACAGACACACTGCACACTACAGGTCATTAACACTGCACTGAGTGAGGGGTTAATACAGACACTTTCTGGACACTACACTAACACTGCATTGAGAAAGAGAGGGGTTAATATAGACACACTGGATTAATATTCAAGGACTCAATACAGACACAGACCCTGGACGACAGTAATACTTAAACCAATTAAATAATGTTTATATACACAATCATTAGTATACTTAGTAAAAATTTAGACCAATACAACGGTAATACAATATTTACAAATTTTCATGTGGATAGCTGCGTCAGCATGCGTAGGCTGCAAAGGGACAAGTAATAGGTTTATTCCATGCTGAAAAAAGAAGAGAGAAAAAACAAAACGTTTCGGCCGTGGAGCCGTGTTTTTTCTCTCTTCTTTTTTCAGCATGGAATAAACCTATTACTTGTTCATTTATAAATGTTGTTTCCTAATGACGTTGGAGTACAAATGAATTAAGTGAAAAAATTGTTGAATGTGAACTAGGTGTTTTCAGCACCGTAACCGGACAAAACAGTTCAGTTTCCAATAAAGAATCCCGCTGCTACATCACACAAGTCTTTCCCACGTCACCCTGCATCTCTCCACTATATTCTCACCACTGAGGAAAGTTTTTATGACACTTTGATAGTTTGTTAGATAACGAGAATGTTTACTCTTGCGAAATGTTTTCTTTAAAATAAAGTTTATTTAAAAAAAATCTCACCAGTGAGAAAGTTATAGACACTGGTTTTAAACACACATACTGACTACATACAAGTCACCACACTGACCTGAGAGCTGCAGTTCTGTGTCCATTTCTTCTTTTATTTCTGCAGTGACTTCACAGGGAAGCGTGTGTCCAACACGATCTGTCTGTTCCTTATCTCCTCCTGCTCCCGACTCCTTCTCGCACTGCTGCAATCTCCGCTTCAGGCTCTCGTTCTCCTTCTTAAGCTGCGCCATTTCACTCCCGACACTTTCTTCCACACACTGTGTGATTTTAAACACGGCCCGTCTCACCAGAGTTTGGGAGACGCTGCAGAGTTTGTCTTGAAACTCGTCCTCAGAGTCAGACATCATGTTTCGGAAAACTTCTGACACTTCATACACGATCGATTTGAGCAAAACCTGCATGAACGAGTCAAGCTGGGTTTGCAGATTTAACAAGCACTCCGCCATCCTTCTTCAGTCGGTCAGAAACAAAGGCTGACTTCCGAAGTTTAAACAGAACAACTTATTTTTTATTCTTCACAGATCCTGTTGTCAGGGCTGTGCTCTGTTCAAGCATAAACACAGTCGACAAGACGTTACGTATTCAGAACCTGAAGTTATTTTAAAGAAAAACAACAACTTTCTTTATCTAAAGAAAATTATTCAGTCACCCACACGTGGTTGAAGTACATGCAGGGTCGCGCAGTATAATGACGTCATTCGTTAGCGCGACCGCAGCTTCAAAACAATAGAGAAGCGGAGCTGAGAAAGAGGAGTTTCTTCAGCCGGATATAAACTTCTCTGCACCTCCTAGCGCCACCTAGTCAAGAGGAGTGAATCACCTGCGACGTTCGCCGTTCGTAACGGAACAGATGGATTTTTTTGCCCTTCCACAACCATCCCCCCCAACGAAAACTTCTCAAGTGGATTTTTTCAATTGGATTTTTATCTCCCTATGCAGGTTTTTGGTTAAAGAATAGAAGATTTCTCTTTCATATTTCACCAATTGTTAGAAATTCTCGAAAAACAAGTGGTTCCAAGAAAGGAAATAAATACTTGAATTTAACAAAATCAAGCCATATGTGGTCGTCCTTAATGATACATTCTGTATGACAAGACAGGAAGAAAGACACCTCAGGACTTCGGACACAGGATCTCCTGTTTATTGAGAAAAGGTTTAACCATCTGTCAATTTTCATGTCCAAGGAGCTCAATTTGCATTCCGTGTACAACAGCGTGTCTTCTACACCCGCCACTGAAGCACAGCACGGGCTCAGCATCTTGACATCTCCCAAACAGAGACACACAGAGACCTTTTGGTGGGATTGTGGCTCACAAGGGGAGAAGAGACAATTTCCAGAGCAGGATTTGTTACATTTGAGTATCATGAACACAAATCAGTGCCCGCTTGTATTTCTGTGTTTTTTTTTTAATTTTACAGAAAGTTTAAATGTGACTTTGAAGGCATTATAATTTTCACAACCTTGGCAAAAAATGGTTGTCCATAATTGTTGTTTATGTTTGATTAACAGACAAAATATGACAACCCCTCTACTGAGCATATACTTTATTTTCCTGATGTACAGTACGTTGATTAAACGCATACCTTAGATGTATAAATGTGGTCCGTAATTGGTCTAGAATGAAATTTTAATATACGTATATCATTATATGTCAATTACACATCTCTGATTATTCAGTATGTCCATTATACATAAATGGTTGGAGTTTTATTATACGGATACATTTAGAGGACTATTATACCTATATAGTTAAAGGTCTATTATACATCAAAGATAGGTCTCATAGGTGTAGAAACTAGTAAATCAAGCCAATGATTTGGTTTAGAAATTTATTCTGAGAATATACAATTATTCACCCCTGAAAAATATATAGTTCAAATTATGCATTTTATACAATATTGTAATAAACAAATGGCTAATCATCATAAAAAACCCAAGTATTAAACTTCAGCTACAAATTCTGGTAACATGGCAATATATATATAGTAATGACAAACACAAACTAATTCCATGAACACGCTAATATTTAACTCAAAACCACATTTTGATTCAAATATAAGTTTTAAAAATTACAACTTCTATATTTCCATGAAAATATTATTAATGTAGCACAAATGCTACTTTCTAATAAAGACAAAAAGAAACTGTTTTGTGTCTCATGGCGATCTTCCTCTCGATTCTAATGAAATGTTTAATATGATCCCTCGAGAAAAAAAGGTGTCAATATCCGCCTGGAATGATTGATGCCCCATCAAACATTTTGTAATATCTCTGGAAGCTCATACTGTAGAAACCTGATTCGTGGCTTAAATTCAAGGTAAACAAGACTAAGGAAACGAGTTGAAAACTTGATGTCGAACTGTGATTTAAATCACCCAAAACATTGGACAACATTGGGCAGTATGTGCCAGAAACAGATAGCTCAGTTGGTAGAGCAGAGGACTGTAGTGGAAATAGCGAAGCATCCTTAGGTTGCTGGTTTGACTCTGGCTTGGAGGAATGTGCTTCTTGTGTACTTCAATCAAAGAGTTGAAATAACAAATGTTTTTCACTCAGACGTTGATCAAAAGCTCAATAAACCACAAAGCAGAGGCTCTTGTTCCGAATTCAACTCCTGTCTGATTGTCTTGTTTTGGCCACAATCTGATCTTTGAATTCAGGGACTACTCTGTCTGCTTTGTAATTCAAAAGTATATACAAATGTCACGTTTTTTTTTTTTGTAGATATAAAGGTGTTCTCTGTTTTCAAAGGATAGGTACTTAATTGGCATAATGATTTGGTATTGATTTTGTATCGTTATATTATTAAATTTGTGTTTTTTGTGTTTTTAACGTATTGTGAACTTATTTTTTAAACAAATGCTTACAAAGGCAAACAAGGCCCACATCTGTTTATACCAGCGGTGAATTGTACATTTTTATTTACAAGCTACTCTGCACTTTTGGGAGTGTAACAGGTTCGATATAAAGTGGCAAAAATATAAAAGGGGAAAATACCCCGGACTGCGTGTAAAGCCCTCGTTGTGACTGTTTTTTTATTGTTAAATACGGCGTCCGGTGCACGAAATGTTGCAGAAACACAATCTGATATTTTAATAACTATTATTTTAATAATTTGATAAGTATGAGGCCCCGGATCCAAATATTCAGTTCTTATTTTTTGTAAGTGATATCTTCCCTTCCTCTCATGGATTTTGAATCAGATTTGATCCTTGTACATTACATTTTACATTGAAAAAAACGAGCATACCTAATCCACCAACGGACAGAGCAATCTTTTATGTTGCCTTCCAGAGCTTCCAGCTTGTGATGGATTTGTATGGGCGTCTTTATGATACCACTACAGCACTGGCGCAGGTGTAAAATCCACTTTCTCACGACTTTTTCAGTGTCTTCTCCTCTCACAAATGGTCCGAAGCACAGGAGCCAATATTAAAGAAAACAACAGGTGTTTAAACAGAGTATGTCCAAATGTCTGCGACAACGCATTGTCATTTTGTATAAACGCAAATGGTTCATCATTTAAAAGCCAACAACGTTCTTTTTCTCTCTGGCGCTAATAAGTTACAGAACCACACATGCGAGCTGTTGAGTGAAAGAAAATTCATATGTGCATAGGAAGGCAGAATAAAATCCAGAACTATACTGGTGATATCGATAAACAGGGCCCATGTTCACAATAAAACGTTATTGTATAAAACGTTAAGATTCATACATATATTTTTTTAATCATGCAAATTGTCTGTTAAACCATTCATGAACGATTTTTAGACAAAAAAAACACACCATTATATGAGAAAATATATTTACTATATGTGCATTTAACTTACTTTTTAAGAATTTCAATTTCAAGGTCGATGAAAATTGTTGCCCTGCTTTTTACACAAGCTTGTTATGTCTTATGTCAGAAATAAACTGCATGAAATTCGATAAAGCAACAAAAATTAAGCGCCACAAAGACTACAAACATTTGCGTTTATATTACACTGTTATCTCGAGCCTTTAAACTTACTTTAAACGCAATTTGTTTTTCTCTGTAGTTCTACGGCTTTGTCATTTAGGTGTGCTGTTTTTTTGTAAAAAAAGTCACTAAATCATACGAAACATAAAAGCTCCAATTGTAAACAATTGACCATTCATATTCCTGAATTTTAAACCTATGGAGTATTTTAAACCTTGTCTTCGTATTTGTGAATATTAGAGCTTCTTTTCAAAAGCTGTCACTATGGATTAGTGCTTAGGTTTCCTGTTTTTTTACCCAGGCGGTCCAGGTTTGGCTCTTGGTATAGGAGCGCGTCTGTGTTGCCTTCTGGATTTCAAATGACCAGCTCAGTGAAGAAAGGAGCCCGTAGATCAGCATGTACATTTGTCTGGATAGTAGAATTTTCAGAAAGTGTAGTTGGATTATAGCACGTGCCCCTGACGATGTTATTGATACGTCATATGTGCTCTTTTTTGTATAATATTTATTTTTGTTGTTCAAATAAAAAACGGTTTCTCCGTTTTCCTCTTCCTGTCGTTGTCAGCGAGTACAACAAGACAGGAAAAATGCAAGGGGGGGAAAAGGAAGCGGCTGTCAAGAGCCTTCTACCTCCTTTTGCTTTCACTTCTCTGTGTTTCTTTCCACAGCGCCGTGCACCTTTTCTTTGCTCTCGCTTTCAGAGCCTCCACACACCACACGACTCGACCTCAGGACGCGCATTGAAGTGAAAGCAGGGAGCGCTGCGATATGCACTGTGCAGATCCCGCCACTCTAAGAGGTGAGTGGGTCTGTTCGATGCACAAAGAACGCTTTGATAAGCGTCAAAGGCAAGTCATTCCGAGTTGGTCGTTTGTGTTTTCCGTTCAGACGCGAAATGCTGAAATGATCTCTCGGCTCCTCGGTTGTCATTTCTGCTCCGTAAAGGAATCACAGCACGCGTCGGCTTCCAGCACGGTGGGTCGGGACACGATGCCGGGGGTCGGAGAGAGCGATGTCTTCCTCGTTAGTATAGTGGTGATTATCCCCACCTGTCACGCGGGAGACTGGGGTACATCAGGACGCGCATTGAAGTGAAAGCAGGATGCGCTGCGACATGCACTGTGCAGATCCCGCCACACTAAGAGGTGAGTGGGTCTGTTCGATCACAGCGCTAGGCGAATCCCCAAACAGTGTGCGTGGCGACAAAAGAAGCCGGTCTGTTTCTGCCTGGTTTCAAACCAAGGACTTTTCGCATGGGAGGCGAACGTGATAACCACTACACTACGGAAACGGTGGTAAGACGTGCCCAGCGGCCCAGTGCTGAGCTTCGCCAATGCGATTCAGCTGCTTCCAGTGCCTTTATTGGAGTGCGCTGATGGACCGTGCTCTCTCCAGAGACCAGCACGCCTGTCATGGACGGAGCAGGAAAGGCGGCGCCACATTCTACAGCCCTCTCCACGCAATCGACGAAATCGGGCTACTGAAGTGGAGAAAATCGCTTCTCCAGAAAGTGCAAATATCATCTTGGAGAGTATAAATCCTATTGCCGAAGGTCAGCCCTGTCTACCAGAGTAACCCTCCCACCTCCTGCAGCGATGATCAGCTCGTCTCACACGCGAGAAGTTTCGGCTGGAAACAAGCGCCCCCTCTTCTTGCACGTTTTGCACGTTCGAGTAGTTTTAATGCGGCTCCTTCGTACACGGCGCTGATCTTTTGGAAAGCAGGAGGCAAAACTGACACGCTCCCATACCGGGAGTCGAACTCGGGCCGCCTGGGTGAAAACCAGGAATCCTAGCCGCTAGACCATATGGGAGCGCACATCCCCGCTGTTCCCGGCATCATGCAAGCAAACTACATAAATATGAGAAAACACGCAATAGAGTTGTCACTCAGAGTGTCAAAGGGTCGATGTATACTGGGGCTCAGTTGAAATGCAACATCAGGACTTTCCCGAATTATGTTACACGAAGAGAGCACAGCCCTTTCCGCCCTGCCGCGTGTGTCTCGGTAACTCGCTGTGATCGTATAGTGGTCAGTACTTTGCGTTGTGGCCGCAACAACCCCGGTTAGAATCTGGGTCACGGCAGAATAGGGGCTTCTGCTTTTACTACTTGCACGAATGAAGGCAAAAAAAAGTAAATCGATGTGAACGAACGGCGCTTTACAGAGGAGTACTGCCTGACTGGATCGTTGATGAACAACAGAGGCCTCTCCGACCTCTTCTCGGTTTTCTTCAATGACTTACTAAGGATCTTCTTCACATTCGCCCATGCAGGGGAAGCCAGTTACACCAAAGCAAACGCAGGAAAGTGCAATTCAAGCAGAGACCAGGAGGGACTTGTTTACACCGAGAGTGGGCGGAGAATGGAACAATGCGCCCAGCCCTGTTGCTGGAGCCGATTCTTGATGAGATCTTGGGCTCACTAAGAAGCCCCCGCTGGATGCTAATCTTTCTGTTGTTCTTGCGGGTCCTGCGCTGCATTTGAGCCGACAGAGCTTGTCCTGGTCTGTCGGCACAGCCCAATTGCAAATGATCGGCTCCGCGTACAGAAGGAACGTGCGTTTGGTACAAGAGTGCATGAAGGCACCGGAAACACATTGGCAACAAATGACCGGTCGCTCAAGACCTCTGTGAATTACAGGAGCGTGCAAAACGAGGCTGTTTCCGCCCAGTCTCGAACCGGGGACTTTTCAGGTGTTAGGCTGACGTCACAGCCACTACACTACGGAAACCTGCAGGGACTGCTGCTGGTGTCTCGCTTGCGTTTCGGGCTGAGAAAGGGACGCGTCACTTTAGGCAGGGGGCACTGGAGAGAGGAACAAAGGGCGTGATGAAACAAAATGCCGAAACCGGGATCGAACCAGGGACCTTTAGAGCTTCAGTCTAACGCTCTCCACACCCACCTGCTCCAGCCTTCCTGTGTTGCGGCATGAGTGCACCAAGAGGAGCGGGAGAGTGTTGCAGGAACGTCACTCAGAAGGAAAGCCACCCAGCTGTGCCCTCTGAGCTCTGTCCAGCACATCTTCCTCGCATGGACTCCTGCCTGCGACGGGCAGGAAACAATTAGCAAGAACAGAACAACACCCCATGGGTGTCTCATGACCACACCTTAGGTTGTGACACGTGCAGGTGTGAGGGGTTGCCGGGCTACTTTGGAGCAGAGCTTGGGCGGAGGGGGGGCGGGAAAGCAGACAAAGAGGTGACACCTCAAGGTCTGCACGATCACAGCTCTCCGCCGCCCCAGGTTTCCGCTCGATAAGCTACTGGAAACACCCGCCCCTCCTCACACAGACCGTGGAAAAGCCCTCGAGTGGGAGGGCTCTCTCTTCCTCCCAGGAGCTCTTGGACACGACGCACAGAGCGCGGGGAGCCGCCGCCTGCAAACACGGCTCCAGGCAGGACTCCACTCCACAGGAGCCGCAGAGCAGAGCAGAGGAGATGGGGGCAGCTTAGCTCCTGTGCAGAGACCTGAGCTGTTGTTGCTGTGGATGCTGTCTTTTCTGTTCTCGGGGTAGGACATCAGGAAGCACATTGAAGCATTGCGACATGCACTGTACAGATCCCGCCACTACTGGGCCCGATTTCCCCGGATTGAAACCGGGCGAAAACAGGCCCGTTTCGTTTGTTGCCACACACAATGTTTGGGGATTCGCCTAGCGCTGTGATCGAACAGACCCACTCACCTCTTAGTGTGGTGGGATCTGCACAGTGGATGTCGCAGCGCATCTTGCTTTCACTTCAATGCATGTCCTGATGTACCCTGGTCTCCCGCGTGACAGGTGGGGATACTTGCCACTATACTAACGAGGAAGACATCGCTCTCTGCTTAGTGTGTAAAACACTTACTTGCAGCATTGTGGGTGCTGTTGTTTAAATGCTATTGGTTTGTGAACAGAATACCCCTATCCCAGTACATTGTGCCACATTAAATAAACACACGAGAAAAAGAGATTCAGAACGCAAAGCTGTGTCAGTGTTCTGTGTAAAAAATCGGTTTGAACATCATGGAAGCTGTTTTTAATAAGCTGCTGAGTAAAGAATATTTTAATCTTCCTGCTGTCAGTACTATTTTGCATATAGTTGACTCTTACCTGAATGAAAACAGGACGTAAAGGAAGGGTTTCAGAATTCAGACAAAGCTTTATTCCCGTGCTTACAGTCTGGGTAATTGGAGACTGCGCTGTTATGCTTCCTATGGTCATATACGGGTTTTTCGCATGAAGCCGTATTGAACAGTATTTCTCGGAGGTTTAAAAAAAAGATAATTAGCCCACTGATACTTTGATGTAGAGGCTGTGGAAATATCCACGTCGTGGTCTTTAAAATGCATTTGGTTTGAAAGCGTTCTGTGCTTCCGTTGCGAAGATATGGACAAAAGTATATTCGTGCTTGGTCCAAAAAATGTAATATAAACGAAAAAGTAAAGGCTGAGAAAGCATTCACAATGTATTTTATGCACAAAGCAAGTATTCTCGCGATTCTAAGAGGTTTCGTGAAAACGCTACAGGCGTGGCAAAATCGTTTTCGAACTTCAAGCTAACTTTACCCCGGTTATCCAGAGGTGTTAAAGAAGTCGAGATCTCGCCATGAGAGGGGAAGCATCTCAGAAAAAGCAGGTGCAGTCGGTTCCACGGTCATAACGCCACTAAGTTGGGCGACAAGAGCAAAACCCACCCGGCTTCCTCCGGGCAAGTAATGAGACAAAGAGACAATGCACAGCAGGTAGCGTGGCCGAGTGGTCTAAGGCGCTGGGTTAAGGCTCCGGTCTCTTTGGGGGTGTGGGTTTGAATCCTACTGCTGCCAGGTGCTTCTGTCGAGACCCCCTTTCAGCTGGCTTCAGACGAAGGGAACTGCTTTTTGGCAGTCTCTCGAGAAACTAAGCAAAGTGTTTAAAGATACTTTCTCAGCTTGACATCAAGGCACAAAACAAAAACCTTCTTGCGTCCTCTCAACCCAAAAGCGCTTTGCCACTTTTTGCGTTATGCAGGGAACGACGTCTGCCCAGATCACTTTTGTGTCAATGCAAATCGTAGTGTGCCCTGCGTTTTAATTTTGGCTGTGCTGGCGTGCTGCTTCTGTCTGTGAAACTTGAATGTTCTGCTTCTTCACACCAAATCGTCGGCGGGGGTTGAGCTTGTTAAATCTTTGCGCATAGCGCTCCTTTGGAAGTACTTTGTCCAAGTTCAAAAGCAATCGTGGGATTTACTTCATGCGTGCAAAAAGCATGCCTAGCACGACAGATTTAAATGGGGAATGGAGCCTGCTTCTTGCTGTTTTTCCTGTGGTTGCAGTTACAAAGTTGATCGTGCTTTCACATTCTGTTAACAGTATTCACTGGCTGAGCTTTATCAGTTGGTTCGTAAAGGAATCTCTGCTTCGGTTCCAGAAAAGTCATCTGTAGTGTGTTTTTTTCCGTGCCCATGGCAGTCTTTTAAAGCTGGTAGTAATGGCGGCGAAGTTAATTTTTTATCCTCTTTAAAAGAATAAGGACGGGCTGGGGCGAGCTCCATTTACCACTCTTTCAGCTAACCGCCGAACTCGCGAACTGATTACACTGCAGAGCCACAGGCGCCTCGCTTTTCTCCATTCTCTGGGTTAGGGTAAAAAAAAACTTTGCTGGTATTAGCTGGCCTGCTGGGAGTACCTCTTCTTCACTGATAAGCAAGATTTGTGTTTCATCTTTCGCAAGCTGTATAGATTTCTTTCAAAACAAGTTGTTCCAGAAAGGAAACGGACACTTGCATTCACCTGAATTAAAAGGCATGGGATTTGCACATAAGGATAAATTCTGTATAGTAAGACAGGCACCGCTGGGAATCGGACCCAGGATCTCCTGTTTACTAGACAGGCGCTTTAACCAACTAAGCCACGGCGCCGGAAAAGTGCTGTCCTTTGACAGCCACTTGGACACGTCTCAACTGCTCTGAGACATCTGCGTTCGGTGTGCACCGAGCCTGCTCGCCTTGCAAGTTGCCTCATTTACATGCGATAGTTCCACCACTAAGAGAAAGGATGAGAAATGGCTTTTATCTGTCACTTTTCATGTCAGAGGATCTCAATCTGCTTTCCCTGTACAAGAGGATGTCCAACTCATGTAGCTAAAGACGTAGACGACAGTGCTCCACTGAAATCTTGATCTCACAACCCTCGGCATGACTCCGCTGTGTTCCGCTTTAGACAAAGGGGGGAAAAGACTTCTTTCATCACACGTTTTGCACTGTTTACGGTGTTTGCAGTGCTCTTTCTTAAATGAAAACCAGGAATCGGCACCATATGAGGTGAGACTAGATAATATTGGAACAAGTAGCCTCGCCATTCCATGCGTGACGTGAGCAAAGTGTAATTCCTGTCTTTATAGTGTGCTTGTTAGAGACATAGCTGGCACCCAGAGCGCTTTAAATCCGGGAGTCAGCAGCCCAAGACAAGAGAGTTTCCTTCGTCTATGTTTTTTGCGTGAAGGGGGAAACCATGCGTGTGCTGCAAACGATCTTAGTATCGAAGTGCCGTCCCACATAACCGATCCGAACAATCTGCTTTACAGAGGAGCACTGCCGGAGCTTATCGTTGGCAAACTGAAGACCAGGCTGACCTCTTCTGTGACTGTTGAGCACTGAGTCTCAAGGTTGTGAATTCAAGCTCCACGCTGGCGGGAAATTCCATAGGTAATGATCACATTTTCTTGCATGCTAATCAAAAGAAATATTAAGAAACTTTTCCCGATACCAGTTTTTTACAAAAGTAAAGGCACACGGCACATGTGTGCCACATCACGTCCGAGTTTAGTGACAACTACCTCAGAGATTGTAAGCTGGGTAGTCTCAGATCAGATCACTTTTTTTATCAAAGGTTCAAGCAAACCCAAATACTTTTGCAAGAGACATTTCAGAATCCCAGACAAATCCGGTACGATTGCTGGATCCTTTGAATTCGACTGAACTATAGCACAGATCTGCAGTCCACCATTAGAATACTGTGGGTGTGCTGTATAAGCCATACCGCCCAAAATAGTTCTAAAACAGGAGAAGCATCCTCGTTTAGGAATGTGGTATAAAGTGAAATGGTCTGGGAAGAGTCCTACATTTGAACAGTTCAAAATAGACGTAAAGGGGTATTTACGGACTCTTTCGAAATGTAAGAACAAGCTGTGCGGACCTTATCTTTATTTACTTTGTGTAATCATTTTTCATAAAGTGTCATTGTATTATAGCATGTGCCCCTGACGATTTTCTCGATACGTTATATGTGCTCTTGTTTGTATTGTATGTAGTTTTGTTGTTCAAATAAAACGTAAAAGACACAACTTTCCGGATGCGGCTGCTGTAAAAATAAAATGACATCAAGGGTGCTGTACGCAGAGGTCTGAAACCTGCTCCACAGAAGATCTTTATCCAGAGGTGTTAAAGAAGTCGAGATCTCGCCATGAGAGGGGAAGCATCTCAGAAAAAGCAGGTGCAGTCGGTTCCACGGTCATAACGCCACTAATTCGGGCGACAAGAGCAAAACCCACCCGGCTTCCTCCGGGCAAGTAATGAGACAAAAGTGCCCAGCGGGTAGCGTGGCCGAGTGGTCTAAGGTGCTGGATTAAGGCTCCAGTCTCTTTTGGGGTGTGGACTTGAATCCCACTGCTGCTAGGAGTTTTTGTGTTACAACCACCAAATGGAGCAATGTGTTAAAAGCTACTTTATCAGCTTAACATCAAAGCAGGGAGAAAAAAGTGTTTCTTCTTCTCAACACAAATTATCGTTTCCACCTTCAGCAGGGAAGTTTGTCTACCAAGATCACTTTTGAGTCAGTGCAAATCACAGTGCGCCCTCAATTTTAATGTCGGTTGTGCTCCTTTTTTCTGTGAAATGTTAATGTTCTGCATTTTCAAGTCGAGTCATCCTCAGGGGTAGAGCTGATTATGTCTTTCCGCATAGCGCTCCATCAGAAATAACTTGTCTAAGTTCAAAAGAGATTGTGGGTTTCACTTCAAGCAATCACAAAGCATACCTCACATGTCAGATCTAAATGGGGAATTTGTTGGTTACAAAGCTGAACGTTTTTCCATGTTCTGCTGAAGTATCCACTGGCTTGCCTTTATAAGCAGTCTTGGAAAGATAAGCTGTGCTTCATCTCAGGAAAAATCATCAGTACTGTCATTTTATTCTGTGTGTATGGCCGTTATTTAAAGTATATAAAAATCACGAGTTCATAGACTTATCCAAATATCAACGGCACCTTGTAAACCTGTCATAAGAATTCCTTCAATCCAATAGTTTCACTCCAGGGAAAAGGCAGGAAAACATAGAGAATTCTTATTTAAAGACAACATCCGTATTGGATTACATGTAAGCAGGCACCACTCAGAATTCCTAATATGATTTTGAATTCAGTTTTGCAGTGCTTTAGTGCTTTACTACTTTCAGAGAGTCCTTTATTGACCTTGCTGAAGCAGAGAAGCGACATAATCACAATTGTGACCAGTTTTTCTGCTGTTTCTGGTTAATACTGATTATTATTTTGTATTTTGATTAGTATTTTTCGTAGCGTTCTTCCTCAGCTTTTTAGTTATTTGGTGAGCAAGAACCACTGAGAACGAGTCTGAATCAATCAAGAACACATATGGTACTGCTGTCCTGTGTATTACTGCTTCATCCTAATTGAGCTTTTCAGTGTTGAAGAAGACGTTTCCAATTTCGATTGCTGGTTTCAGAGGATGTGCTACAAGATCACAGATTCATTTGAAAAGATTTGGAGATGCATTGGCTGGGATTCAAACCTGGCTCAATTGCATGAAGGCACCTATACTCAGCAACGAGAGGAAAGGAGAAGGGGCCAGAGGTAGTGTGGCTGAATGGTCTAATATGCTGGATTTTAGGCTCTACTCTCTCAGGGGCGTGGGTTTAAATCCCACTACTGCCCAATGTTTCAAGACCTTACTTCCTGTGATTTGTAATATGGTCAGTAAAAGCACTTTATGTAAGTATCTCTTATGTCAGCGCTACAAGTCACTTACTGCTCCACAGGACTGGGGTTCAATCCCTGGCATCTTCAGGTGTTTTTTATAACTGTACTCACATCGAAATCTTCTGTTGAGTGAGAACTCTTTGCTCGTGTTCATAGAGAGCCAGGTTTACCTTTTGAATCTCACCCGGGATTTCCTGAGAGATCATTCAGCGAGCGAGTCCTCCCTCTGGACACGGCATTGAGCTGAAAGCTGCACGAATTCCTCACTGCGTGTCCTGTACTGTTACAGGTGGTCCAGCGTAAATGTGCAGCACAGTGATATGAACAACTTGAACTTTTTCTGTATGTGAAGGAAAATGCAAAAGAGCATGTAAAGTATTGATCATATAAAATATCCATGGTACAACTCGAGAAAAAAGTGAAGCACAAAACAGCGACTGTTGATGATTACAAGAGATTCAAGAAACACAACCGTCCGCAGATGGGTTCAGATCCTGAACGCTTAAGTCAAAAGAACAAAAGCAAAGTAAACTCTCTTCATTGTCTTATAGTTTATGTAATAAAACAATTTTTTACTTTCTTTATAATTTCTTACTGTTGATAGACGATTTATTGAATTTTAACAGAATCACAATTACAAACAAATGGGGTTAAACTGTTATTCACATACTCTAACGAAGAGAAACGTTAGTGTCTTCCGGTGTGTGAGCCCATCTCTCAAAAAATAGCCTTTTCCTCTGTAGTAATTTCATTTGATATTAAAATTAGTCCTGATTTACAATTTTTGGACATGGTTCATCTTAAAGAATTTTGTAATAAGTTTCAGTTTGGGAAAATCGTGCCCAGAAGCTACCAAAACGGGTAATGTTCACATAATGTGTAATGCAAAAGCAGCAGTTGGGGTGGGAAACAAAAGGCATTTCTTGGTATGAATCCTAAAACTTCATAGATGGCGTTCTAGGACTTCTCGCTTCAGATAAAGCTGTCAATACATCATAGATTTCTACTCAATCAATATCAGCAGTGTTATCACTACCGAACGCTAAATATAGATCCGGGATATAATTCATGAGTTGTTTGTTAGAAAATTGTTTATGTTTTTTTTTAAACATATTTTCAATACCAGACAAAAAGTCGAAAGTTTCAATTTCATGCAACTGATGAAATCTCTCTTCGATGGAAGTTATAAGTACAGTACATCCAAAATACTGCGGAACCAATCAAATGTACATGTTTCTTGTGGATCCAGAAGATCATTTTGAGACTCAAAACATGCCTGTCTTTTCTTTTTTCGAGGACGAAGGAGTAGCAGCAGGAGTAGCAGTAATGGCAAGAACGTGTTTAGAGTTCAGCACTTCTCATTTCTAATGCGAGCCATCGACTCGGAAAGTACCGCCCGCGATAAAAGAAATTGCAGAATTGGTCTGTTAATGCTGCCTACACGCTTTGAATTGCTGGCATTTTCTGCAAGCATTCCTTTTTGAGGGTTCATGAAATTCCTCACATTTGAGCCAACACTAAAATATTTCATTCGGGGTCGCCTAATTCATAGTGCAAACCGAATCTACAGGGGAATGCTGTGGCACATGAAGCCGTTTGTTATTCTGTTGTGAGGTGTGAGGGGCGGAATGCAAATCGAGTTGGTGAATAGAAAATGAAACAGGAGTCACTTCTTGAGCTACGAAATCCAAAAAGTATGAAAACCTGTGCATTTTAACAGTGCAGAATACTTACAAATTGCACTGAGTTGCTTGCTTTCTTCTGCTGCTTTTATATTTCAGTCATTCACTGTCAGCTAGCACTGGAACAATTCAAGAGAGGTAAAAACGGAAGCTGTCAGGAGTGGGATTTGAACCCACGCCTCCATTTGGAGACCAGAACACCCAAGCCAGCTGGAAAGACACATGTCCTTGTGTCTGGCGCCTTAGACCACTCGGCCACCCTGACAAGCGAAAGCAAGTGGTGTGCTGAATGCACCAGTAGTTGACTAAACTGAGTTTCTTCCCTGAAATTATTTGCTTGCGAAGACCCAAGTTGCCTTGAATGGATCTTGGAAATCAAATATACAGATGTATTGTTATTCGGTTCTGAGTTTTGAGGGGTGTATTATAAATTGAGTTGGTGAAAAGGCGCTTTTTGTTAGTCTGTCGGGAAGCTGCACAAGGTGTTTATAGGGAGAACTTCTAAAAGGCAGGCTCTCTATGTTTAACATCAAGAAAGATTGTTTTTTCTCAATGGAAATGCTCTTTGGCGCTTTCAGCTTTACGTAGGGAACAACGTCTGCCGAGACCACTTTTGAGCCAGTGCAAATGGTAATGTGCCTTCAAGTACATTTAATATTGGCTGTGGTAGCGAGCTGCTTTTGTTTGTGAAGCTTTTACTTCTTTAAGCTGAATCATAGGCAGGAGTAGCTTATTAAATCTTTGCTCATTGCGCTCCATCAGAAATACCTTGTCCATGTTCAAAAGAGATCAGGGGATTTACTTCATGCTTTCACATGGCATACCTTACACGAAAGATTTAAATGGGGAATTGATTGTGCTTCTTGATGTTGTTCCTGTGGTTGCCTTGGTTACAATGGTGAACGTTCTTCCACGTTCTGCTAGAGTATCCACTGGGTGGGCTTTATCAATTGGCTCGGATAGGTCATCAGTGCTCCGTCTCCAGAAAAATAATCAGCACTGTCTTTTTTCTGTGCGCATGACCGTCTTTTAAAACATATAAAATCACGAGTTCATTGATTTCTCCAAATAACAACAATACATTTTAACCCTTCAATCCAATAGTTTTACTCCAAGTAAAAAGCAGCGCAATATATAGAAAGATGACATTCAAAGATTTCAACATTCTTATTGGATTGCCTGTATGCAGATATCACTCAGAATTGCTAATATGATTTTAATTCAGTTTTTCTCTACTACTTAAAGAGTCTTTTATTGACCTTGCTGAAGCAGAGAAGTGACATAATCACAAATGCAACCAGTTGTGCAGCTGTTTCTGGTTAATAATGATTAATGCGAAAAAAAAACCAGCTCCTTGCATTAAAAGTCCTCCCTCTGGATTCCTCTGAAAGCTGCGCGAATTACTCACTGCGTGTCCTGTACTGTGTAGCACAGTGACAAGAACGCCTTGAGTTTTTTTCCGTATGTGAAGGAAAATGCAAAAGAGCATGAAAAGTATTGATGGTATAAAATATCCATGGTACAACTCGAGAAAGAACTGAAGGACAAAATGATGACATTTGATGATTACAAGAGAAACACAACCGTCCGAACATGGGCTTGGATCCTGACCGCTTGCGTTAAAAGACAAAGCAAAGGATATAACCTGTAAATGTCTTCATGTCTTACAATTTATGAAATAACACAATTTCTTACTTTCTTGATAATTTCTTACTATTGATAGATGCTTTTTTAAATTTTAACAGAATCACAATTACAAACAAATGGGGTTAAACTGTTATTCACATACTCTAACGAAGAGAAACGTTAGTGTCTTCCGGTGTGTGAGCCCATCTCTCAAAAAATAAAAAAAATAAGTTCTATAAATTGAATTGTTCTATTTTTCAGGCTTGCATAGTCTTATTCATATTTCAGTTAAGCCTTTTCCTCTGTAGTGATTTCATTTGATATTAAAATTAGCCCTGATTTACAATTTTTGGACATGGTTCATCTTAAAGAATTTTGTAATAAGTTTCAGTTTAGGAAAATCGTGCCCAGAAGCTACCAAAACTGGTAATGTTCACATAATGTGTAAAGCAAAAGCAGCAGTTGGGGTGGGAAACAAAAGGCATTTCTTGGTATGAATCCTTAAACTTCATAGATGGCGTTCTAGGACTTCTCGCTTCAGATAAAGCTGTCAATACATCATAGATTTCTACTCAATCAATATCAGCAGTGTTATCACTACCGAACGCTAAATATAGATCCTGGCAATAATTCATGAGTTGTTTGTTAGAAAATTGTTTATGGTTTTTTTTAAACATATTTTCAATACCAGACAAAAAGTCGAAAGTTTCAATTTCATGCAACTGATGAAATCTCTCTTCGATGGAAGTTATAAGTACAGTACATCCAAAAATACTGCGGAATCAATCAGATTTACATGTTTCTTGTGGATCCAGAAGATCATTTTGAGACTCAAAACATGCCTGTCTTTTCTTTTTTCGAGGACGAAGAAGTAGCAGCAGTAGTAGAAGTTATGGCAAGAACGTGTTTAGAGTTCAGCACTTCTCATTTCTAATGCAGAGCCATCGAAAAGCACAGCCAGTGATAAAAGAAATTGCAGAATTGGTCTGTTCATGCTGCCTACACGCTTTGAATTGCTGGCATTCAGGGTCGCCTAATTCATAGTGCAAACCGAATCTACAGGGGAATGCTGTGGCACATGAAGCCGTTTGTTATTCTGCTGTGAGGTGTGAGGAACGGAATGCAAATCGAGTTGGTGAATAGAAAATGAAACAGGAGTCACTTCTTGAGCTACGAATTCCAAAAAGTATGAAAACCTATGGATTTTAACAGTGCAGAATACTCACAAATTGCACTGAGTTGCTTGCTTTCTTCTGCTGCTTTTATATTTTAGTCATTCACTGTCAGCTAGCACTGGAACAATTCAAGAGAGGTAACAACAGACGCTGTCAGGAGTGGGATTTGAACCCACGCCTCCATTTGGAGACCAGAACACCCAAGCCAGCTGGAAAGACACATGTCCTTGAGTCTGGCGCCTTAGACCACTCGGCCACCCTGACAAGCGAGAGCAGGTGGTGTGCTGAATGCACCAGTAGTTGACTAAACTGAGTTTCTTCCCTGAAATTATTTGCTTGCGAAGACCCAAGTTGCATTGAATGGATCTTGGAAATTAAATATACGGATGGATTGTTATTCAGTTGAGAGTTTTGAGGGGCGTATTATAAATTGAGTTGGTGAAAAGGCGCCTTTTGTTAGTCTGTCGGGAGGCTGCACAAGGTGTTTAGAGGGAGAACTTCTAAAAGGCCGGCTCTCTATGTTTAACATCAAGAAAGATTTTTTTTTCTCAATGGAAATGCTCTTTGGCGCTTTCAGCTTTACGTAGGGAACAACGTCTGCCGAGACCACTTTTGAGCCAGTGCAAATGGTAATGTGCCACCAAGTACATTTAATATTGGCTGTGGTAGCGAGCTGCTTTTGTTTGTGAAGCTTTTACTTCTTTAAGCTGAATCATCGGCAGGAGTAGCTTATTAAATCTTTGCTCATTGCGCTCCATCAGAAATACCTTGTCCATGTTCAAAAGAGATCAGGGGATTTACTTCATGCTTTCACATGGCATACCTTACACGAAAGATTTAAATGGGGAATTGATTGTGCTTCTTGATGTTGTTCCTGTGGTTGCCTTGGTTACAATGGTGAACGTTCTTCCACGTTCTGCTACAATCACAAATGCAACCAGTTGTGCAGCTGTTTCTGGTTAATAATGATTAATGCGAAAAAAAAACCAGCTCCTTGCATTAAGAGTCCTCCCTCTGGATTCCTCTGAAAGCTGCGCGAATTACTCACTGCGTGTCCTGTACTGTGTAGCACAGTGACAAGAACGCCTTTTTTTTCCGTATGTGAAGGAAAATGCAAAAGAGCATGAAAAGTATTGATGGTATAAAATATCCATGGTACAACTCGAGAAAGAACTGAAGGACAAAACAATGACATTTGATGATTACAAGAGAAACACAACCGTCCGACCATGGGCTTGGGTCCTGACCGCTTGCGTTAAAAGACAAAGCAAAGGATATAACCTGTAAATGTCTTCATGTCTTACAGTTTATGAAATAACACAATTTCTTACTTTCTTGATAATTTCTTACTATTGATAGATGCTTTTTTAAATTTTAACAGAATCACAATTACAAACAAATGGGGTTAAACTGTTATTCACATACTCTAACGAAGAGAAACGTTAGTGTCTTCCGGTGTGTGAGCCCATCTCTCAAAAAATAAAAAAATAAGTTCTATAAATTGAATTGTTCTATTTTTCAGGCTTGCATAGTCTTATTCATATTTCAGTTAAGCCTTTTCCTCTGTAGTGATTTCATTTGATATTAAAATTAGTCCTGATTTACAATTTTTGGACATGGTTCATCTTAAAGAATTTTGTAATAAGTTTCAGTTTAGGAAAATCGTGCCCAGAAGCTACCAAAACTGGTAATGTTCACAGAATGTGTAAAGCAAAAGCAGCAGTTGGGGTGGGAAACAAAAGGCATTTCTTGGTATGAATCCTTAAACTTCATAGATGGCGTTCTAGGACTTCTCGCTTCAGATAAAGCTGTCAATACATCATAGATTTCTACTCAATCAATATCAGCAGTGTTATCACTACCGAACGCTAAATATAGATCCTGGCAATAATTCATGAGTTGTTTGTTAGAAAATTGTTTATGGTTTTTTTTAAACATATTTTCAATACCAGACAAAAAGTCGAAAGTTTCAATTTCATGCAACTGATGAAATCTCTCTTCGATGGAAGTTATAAGTACAGTACATCCAAAATACTGCGGAATCAATCAAATGTACATGTTTCTTGTGGATCCAGAAGATCATTTTGAGACTCAAAACATGCCTGTCTTTTCTTTTTTCGAGGACGAAGGAGTAGCAGCAGGAGTAGCAGTTATGGCAAGAACGTGTTTAGAGTTCAGGACTTCTCATTTCTAATGCAGAGCCATCGACTCGGAAAGCACCGCCCGCGATAAAAGAAATTGCAGAATTGGTCTGTTCATGCTGCCTACACGCTTTGAATTGCTGGCATTTTCTGCAAGCGTTCCTTTTTGAGGGTTCATGAAATTCCTCACATTTGAGCCAACACTAAAATATTTCATTCAGGGTCGCCTAATTCATAGTGCAAACCGAATCTACAGGGGAATGCTGTGGCACATGAAGCCTTTTTTTTATTCTGCTGTGAGGTGTGAGGAACGGAATGCAAATCGAGTTGGTGAATAGAAAATGAAACAGGAGTCACTTCTTGAGCTACGAATTCCAAAAAGTATGAAAACCTGTGCATTTTAACAGTGCAGAATACTCACAAATTGCACTGAGTTGCTTGCTTTCTTCTGCTGCTTTTATATTTCAGTCATTCACTGTCAGCTAGCACTGGAACAATTCAAGAGAGGTAAAAGCAGAAGCTGTCAGGAGTGGGATTTGAACCCACGCCTCCATTTGGAGACCAGAACACCCAAGCCAGCTGGAAAGACACATGTCTTTGAGTCTGGCGCCTTAGACCACTCGGCCACCCTGACAAGCAAAAGCAAGTGGTGTGCTGAATGCACCAGTAGTTGACTAAACTGAGTTTCTTCCCTGAAATTATTTGCTTGCGAAGACCCAAGTTGCCTTGAATGGATCTTGGAAATCAAATATACGGATGGATTGTTATTCGGTTGTGAGTTTTGAGGGGCGTATTATTAATTGAGTTGGTGAAAAGGCGCTTTTTGTTAGTCTGTCGGGAGGCTGCACAAGGTGTTTAGAGGGAGAACTTCTAAAAGGCAGGCTCTCTATGTTTAACATCAAGAAAGATTTTTTTTTCTCAATGGAAATGCTCTTTGGCGCTTTCAGCTTTACGTAGGGAACAACGTCTGCCGAGACCACTTTTGAGCCAGTGCAAATGGTAATGTGCCACCAAGTACATTTAATATTGGCTGTGGTAGCGAGCTGCTTTTGTTTGTGAAGCTTTTACTTCTTTAAGCTGAATCATCGGCAGGAGTAGCTTATTAAATCTTTGCTCATTGCGCTCCATCAGAAATACCTTGTCCATGTTCAAAAGAGATCAGGGGATTTACTTCATGCTTTCACATGGCATACCTTACACGAAAGATTTAAATGGGGAATTGATTGTGCTTGTTGATGTTGTTCCTGTGGTTGCCTTGGTTACAATGGTGAACGTTCTTCCACGTTCTGCTAGAGTATCCACTGGCTGGGCTTTATAAATTGGCTCGGATAGGTCATCAGTGCTCCGTCTCCAGAAAAATAATCAGCACTGTCTTTTTTCTGTGCGCATGACCGTCTTTTAAAACATATAAAATCACGAGTTCATTGATTTCTCCAAATAACAACAATACATTTTAACCCTTCAATCCAATAGTTTTACTCCAAGTAAAAAGCAGCGCAATATATAGAGAGATGACATTCAAAGATTTCAACGTTCTTATTGGATTGCCTGTATGCAGATATCGCTCAGAATTGCTAATATGATTTTAATTCAGTTTTTCTCTACTACTTTCAGAGTCTTTTATTGACCTTGCTGAAGCAGAGAAGTGACATAATCACAAATGCAACCAGTTGTGCAGCTGTTTCTGGTTAATAATGATTAATGCAAAAAAAAACAGCTCCTTGCATTAAGAGTCCTCCCTCTGGATTCCTCTGAAAGCTGCGCGAATTACTCACTGCGTGTCCTGTACTGTGTAGCACAGTGACAAGAACGCCTTGAGTTTTTTTCCATATGTGAAGGAAAATGCAAAAGAGCATGAAAAGTATCGATGGTATAAAATATCCATGGTACAACTCGAGAAAGAACTGAAGGACAAAATAATGACATTTGATGATTACAAGAGAAACACAACCGTCCAAACATGGGCTTGGATCCTGAACACTTGTGTTAAAAGACAAAGCAAAGGATATAACCTGTAAATGTCTACATGTCTTACAGTTTATGAAATAACACAATTTCTTCCTTTCTTAATAATTTCTTACTATTGATAGATGCTTTTTTGAATTTTAACAGAATCACAATTACAGACATTTGGGGTTAAACTGTTATTCACATATTCACATATAATTATGAGACTCAAAATATGCGTCTTTTCTTTTTTCGAGGACAAATGGATTATTGAGGTGTAAAAATGGGTTCAAAACCAAAATCATCTAATATTGCTGCTGTTTCTTCAAATCCTTTAATTGATCATTGATAATGAGGAATAATATTATACAAATTGTGGTTTTCTGTGAATTGCCAATTTTATTGTAATTACATCTTCGTTTACAGATGACTTGCATGTATCACAAGGTATTACAGATGCAGCAATTCAAAATGGGTGGGGTATTTCGCGGCATACCCCGGTGGGCGTGTCGCGGTGTCACGCAGTATCACGCGGTTAATCGCGTCATTTGACGTCATCCCGGAAACTATCCGGCGTCACCTTGTAAAACCGCCAGGGGGAGCTTAACCTCTCATGTACAGCATTTGAGCTTTTAATTTTGAACTGTGTATTACAGCATGTTAATCATCAGTCATTAAAATGTTGGTATATTTTATGAAAGCAAGATTGCTCAGTTGGACAAAAGTACACAACCTACCTTTATCAGAAATATTTATGCATCAAAGCCTTTACTGAAGATATTACTAATAGTATTAATAATGGATGACTTTGGACAAGCTGTATACTCAAAGTATAATTTCTTTAGCACATTTGTACAAGCACTCGGAATCTGTCCAAGCCATACTTTGTCAGGCATTTTGTTTTACTTCAACGGGCATAAAAACTTCCTTGCTTTTAACAGGGCGTTTCATAATGTCTAACTACGAAAATGATTTAAAATGCGACACTTATCATTCAACTAGAGCTCAAAATATCACAAGGATCCTCAAGAGCAGATACTTGTATGTAGCAACGCTTTCTTTTCCATATACCAGATTTTATGGAACCACTTCAGAGGGGTGTCAGCCAGTCAGATTCCAGGAATCGGTACTTTAAAGGAAAAATACACGGCGGTATTCCATTTCTCCCTAACGATTTTAAGCATCGAAGTATATAACTAGCATGTGAAATAGCGTGTGAAAAAGTGGTAGTTTTAAGCTTTTCTGCTAATATAATATGGAATCGCGTATCTAAAGAATTTAATAACGATATGAGTATAGTCGTGTACTGCGACAGGGCTGTGTAGGGCTGTTTCGCCTCTCTCTTCATGCAACTTCCCTTGTAGCCCACTGGTCTATGTACCCGATTACCAACTCACGGGTTGTGTGTTCAAATCCAGCTGGTGCTGGACTTTTCTTTTAACAAACATTTCTTCAAAAAAATAGAATAGCGATATTATGGACAATCAATTGACTTTTATATTTCAAAATATCACAACATGATCGATTCTAAGTCATTTTTGATAACAATGAATAGTCACCTTCTTCCCTTCTGACAATGGTCCCTGTTTCTGCTTCCTGCTTCTAGTGTGTGTGTGTGTGCAATAGAGTAAATTTTTATAGAGAAATGCAGGCTGGACAGTATGCGTTACAATATAAACATTTATATTGATTTAAATTGTGTTCTGATTTAAATCGCAAACGCGAGTTTAATTATATGTGTTTTTTAATCATAATCAGGCTAATGCAACATAAATTGATACAGTATCTTTGTCTTCTAAGTATCTTAATAAACTTTCAGCATACCTTTCTACCCGTTTAGATTTATATTACTTGGGATTTTGGGATCAAACGTGGAAGGATTAGATTGTAATCGTTTTTATTTTTCAAATATGAGATTGTATTTCTCAATGTTATGTTACACCTACAGTAGTTCACTGCTTTAAATACATCGAATTAAGAAAGTTATGTGTAGCACTTTAGATATTTTTTTCTGAACCAGGGAAAATCTGATCATGTTTCTCTATAACAATAATAAAAAACATTATTTTACATATCACCTTTAAAAGTGGCATCTCAAAGCAAAAAAGTAGATGGGAAAAACAGTTAAAAGGGACCAAAGTAAATACCAGACAAACACAAACGTGTTTTTAATAAAATGCTTTTATTCATTCAGCAGAGAGTGAGAGGGACATCCAGCAGAGAGAGACACACACACCGGTTTCCATTGACAAAATTGTTTTTTTTCAATTCCTCTTGTCTAACAGGAATGTTTTGCTGTGGACAGACTGTTAGACTAGAGGAAAAGAGCGCCTCCTTCTACGAAGCATTTCCTTGATCCGATCACTAATTCTTTTCCAGTCGCACGCAGTAAGGGTTGAGAATCTCCGATTCACCATGCTACTAATGGTTTCCCGGAGATTGCAAGGCAAGGCACTTTTGCCTCTGGACCCATCGAAATTTACAGACGTGGTCCACCCCCAGTAAATTTCAAAAGTCACAAGATTTCGAAACACGAGGGCGGCGTAGCGGTCGGCTCTTGCTTTCCCGTCTATGCCGATGCACTGCAAGTACAACCCCCCCCCCTCCATCTCCTGAGTGATGGGTAACAGTTGGATATCTGGGAGAATTATTCGTCCCACTGGCGTCTGTGAATTCCGCTCTGTAAATGGTGCTTCCTGGGGGGAGATAGACGGCGGGGACAGCATCAACAAATTCCTGCGCGGTGGTGAGCGGAGAGGCCGGGATGGAGTGTCCTGAGGCGGTGTGTGCTCTGCGGGGGGCAGAGCTTCCGCCAGGCAGTGCAACCTGCGCGGCGGGGAGAGGCACTTTTCGGGAGACAGCTGCTCAACTGTTTGACTGCTGGAAAATACTGTCTCCTTCCTCTGCATTTTTAGGAGTGTCTCTAGCCTCCCAATCCTCCCCAGTAATGCGTCGTACTGCTCCCACTGCTGCCGAAAAGTCTCCACACAGGTGTTGCTTCTACAGGTTGGCACCCTGGCCAGTGGCCGAGAGCAGAGACCCACGGCCTGTGGCAAAATAACATAATTCATGTAAGAAATAAAGTCACACAGTAGTATTCATCAGTCGCGGAACAGAAGTCAAAATAAACTTTTCTTTTTTTCCGTCTTACCGCTTTCTTTTTTACTGTCCTGGTGGTAGATTTCGAAGATCGTTTCACCCGTGCGGTGTTTTCTTGAAGAACAGGCTACGAAGAAATAATTATAATTGAATTTAAAATTCAAAACGGCAATAATACCTTGTAATATGCGCTGTAATCGCGTATTTCAGATGAAGTCTGCTGTATTTGCTTACCCTTCGCTCTTTGGAAGCTGGGGCGGCAGAAGCACCCCGTCTCTTCCCGTAAAAGGTCTTGGTCTCCATATTGTACTATGGTCGCTGTAGTGCAGGTTCGCAGTTTTTTTTTTGTGATGGGAGCTCACCCAATCCCTTGGTGTATTTATGCTATATTCACATGTACGGCTAGAATGTTCATTGTCTTCCAATGAAAAGCGGGTGCCTTTTGCCGAAGTCGGGAGACATTAGAGGCTTGCCACACCCGGACTGTTAAACCACCGCATTAGCACGTCAAAGCCCATTGAGGACCCTGGCGCAATAGTTGTTTTGTCCCTTGATTTACTGATGTGCATTAATTAAATCTTGTCAGTCAGGTCTTTTTTTCTCTATTTGAATTGTCGTTTACACATGCACGACTTTAAAAGCTAGCAAGACAGGTTTCGATTCACATTAGCTGGCGAGCCTTGTTAACAAAAAAACGAATAATAATGTAACATGCCACTGTTTGTTCATGAACAAAGTTATACTGAGATTTCCTTAGATACGCAATTAAAAAATAAATAAAAATTTGAATCCCCTGCGGAACATTCCATAAGAATCAGCGGTTTTACAGTATATATCGCCTTTAAAGGTGGCTTCTCAAAACGCTTTACAGGATAAAAACAACCAGAACAGCAACTACAACAATATTGTATTTCATTGCACTTTGAAAACCAAGTAATAACTTAACTATACGTGCAAACGTTTCATATGTTGCTGTTGTGAATGCCTGTGGAGTGTATCTTATTTGCCTTGAGTCCTGGTTATCTCTCTCCCCCTTCCCCCCTCTCTCCCTCAATTCAATTCAATTCAAGGTGTTTTATTTGCATGACAGATGGGTACAATCAGTGTTGGGTATGTATATTTTGATATTTACACCCGGCGCGGCACCGAGGGAGCATCTGCATTTATAACTTAGTTTTTAAAATTAGTCAAGCAATATGAAGCATCTCCTTTTACTTTTAAGTCCCTTAAATACATTGAGCACAGCTTTCTCACCACTTAAGATTGCTTTTTGATACCATCCTTACAAAAAGCAGAAACTTTCCGATGACTCACAGTACAAGTGGAAAGATTACAGATTTTAATAGTATTTTATAGTACTAAACTAGCGCTTCGCTAGGCAAATAAGATACACTCCACAGGCATTCACAACAGCAGCATATGAAACGTTTGCACGTATAGTTAAGTTATTACTTGGTTTTCAAAGTGCAATGAAATACAATATTGTTGTTGTTGCTGTTCTGGTTGTTTTTATCCTGTAAAGCGTTTTGAGAAGCCACCTTTAAAGGCGATATGTACTGTAAAACCGCTGATTCTTATGGAATGTGTTCCGCAGGGGATTCAAATTTTTATTTAAAAGTAAAATCACCTTTAAAATTGGTAGTACCTTTTTTAGTACTATATTTTTGTATTATATTCCCTATTAATCAAACTCTAAGAGTATGTATCGGCTTGTCAGTCAGGTCTTTTTTCTCTATTTCAATTGTGGTTTACACATGCACGACTTTAAAAGCTAGCAAGACAGGTTTCAATTCACATTAGCTGGCGAGCCTTGTTAACAAAAAAACTAATAATAATGTAACATGCCACTGTTTGTTCATGAACAAAGTTATACTGAGATTTCCTTAGACAGCGATTAAAAAATAAACGTTTCATATGTTGCTGTTGTGAATGCCTGTGGAGTGTATCTTATTAAGCTCTAAATTGCATTTTGAGCGCGGTTTTTGACTTTTTTTAAATTGCATTTTGGGCGCGGACAGCACATACAAGGGTTAATGAGCTGCGCCAAGAAATTTAAAATAGTATTCTTTAGGTGTGAGGGTAGGAGTGGACCACAGCAGGCATAATCAGCAAACCAGGAAAACAAAGAACAGGACAGGTGAAATGTGTATCCAGAAAGCGAATGATCAGAAAAAGGAAATGGTGTTACGCCCAGGTTTTCGACCCAATTGTTTTAACTTGCTAATGCATCAGACACATTTCCTGGTGTATTGTGTTTTAAATAAAATAGGAGTGTCTTTCCCTGGCATTAGCTCATCGGTATGGTGTAAGTTTTATCTGTACCATACCATACAGTATATAGGTACAGAATTCAAGCTGCACCACTGTATAGCTTTGGTAAGGGGACGGACAATGACTAAAATCACGAAGACTCTCTCACACCAAATAATGAAGATGAAAAGAAATGGGAAGTCAACACGGGACATTGTACAGCAGTTGGCTTCGATGGACATCTTCGTTTCTGAAAGCACAGTGAGATGGCATTATAAAGGGGAGAGGAGGCAAAGAGAATCTAAACCGAGGACGATTCAAAGGTAAATACAGTTCTAAAAATACCTTTCTTGCATGTAAATACAACTACGCACATTATTTTTAAAACTAACTGCTGATCTCTTTTTTTTTCCAAGTCTTATTGTGCGAGCTGTCGACAAACTGACTGATGAAAATGATGAGCTACCGGCGATGCAAGTCCAAAGACGGCTATGGGCTGACCTCGGTGCGAACATTAGCCCGACATCGATAAGAAGAGTACGCAGGAGGCTTGGATGGAGATACAGAAAAACCAACACATGCCCCATGATAAGGCAAAAAAACAAAGAGGAAAGACTCAAGCAAGCGCTCCAATGGATTGAACAGGGGGAGGCATTTCAGGATGTACTTTTCACCGACGAAACAACAGTGGCTCTGGAACAGTTTTCAACAATGGCATTTTGCAAAAAGGGGAGATATGTGGACAAGCCAAAGCCCAAACATCCACTGAAGGTTCACGTCTGGGGGGGTATATCTAGAAGAGGCCCGGGACCACTTCTTATTTTCAAAGGAATTATGGACCGTGTATTCTTCGAGGAAGTTGTGGTCACACAGCATGCTGCCCCATATATCAGGGAGCAGTTTGGATCAAGGCACCGTCTCTTTCAAGACAACGATCCGAAACACACAGTAGCAAGGGCGAGGCTTATAGCAGAAGGAGTGAACTGGGTGAAAACTCCAACTGAATCCCCAGATCTAAATCCGATAGAGATGGTTTGGCATTCGTTGAAAGACTACGTTCGGAAAACTGCTAAGCCCGTCACAAAGCAGGAACTGATCGATGCAATCTGTAAATTCTGGGAGGAAGAACTGACCGAACAAAATTGTAAACATTTTATTAACAGGCTGTTTCGTGTTCTTCCTAGGATTGTTGACCGGGGCGGGGGACATTCGGGAATGTAAGTCTGAGAAAGACAGTCTCACGTTTGTGGACAGTCTGTCCACAAACAAAACATTCCTGTTAGACAAGAGGAATTGAAAAAAAACAAATTTTGTCAAATAATTTTTTTGAATCCCCGGCGGAACACATTCCATAAGAATCAGCGCTTTACTTCGCGCTTTACAACCCTTACTTCGTGCGACTGGAAAAGAATTAGTGATCGGATCAACGAAATGCTTCGTAGAAGGAGGCGCTCTTTTCCTCTAGTCTAACAGTCTGTCCACAAACAAAACATTCCTGTTTGACAAGAGGAATTGAAAAAAAACAATTTTGTCAATGGAAACCGGTGTGTGTGTCTCTCTCTGCTGGATGTCCCTCTCACTCTCTGCTGAATGAATAAAAGCATTTTATTAAAAACGCGTTTGTGTTTGTCTGGTATTTACTTTGGTCCCTTTTAACTGTTTTTCGATCTACTGTATTGCTTTGAGATGCCACTTTTAAAGGTGATATGTAAAATAAAGTTTTTTATTATTGTTATAGAAAAACATGATTAGATTTTCCTTGCTTCAGAAAAAAAGATCTAAAGTCCTACACATAACTTTCTTAATTCGATGTATTTAAAGCAGTGAACTACTGTAGGTGTAACATAACATTCAGAAATACAATCGAGAATAGTTTTGTGGTGTTTGTTTAGATGAAACGTTCCTAAAACGTATAACGTAACAAAATTAAAGACGATTAAAATCTGTAATCTTTCCACTTGTACTGTATGTCATCGGAAAGTTTCTGCTTTGTGTAAGGATGGTATCAAAAAGCAATCTTAAGTGGTGAGTAGCTGTGCTCAATGTATTTATGGGACTTAAAAGTAAAAGGAGATGCTTCATATTGCTTGACTAATTTTAAAAACGAAGTTATAAATGCAGACGCTCCCTCGGTACTAGTATTTTAGTACTTAGTACTAAAGTACTAAGTATTTATTTTAGTACTAAAAATAAGATACACTCTACAGACATTCACAACGGTGACTGTCAGAAGATAGGACACAGCGGCTCAGGCACCTGCTGAATGGAAAAGGGGCACTTTAATGTTCTGTATGGCTAATACTAAAGCCAATACTAATATTCAATACTTTAATATTCTTTTCTGTATGTTTAACAATAGTGGGTACTGGCCTTATTCGTCCCTGCTCCCGTTGTTAGGTGTTAATGTGTTGTTAAGTGTGAATTTGTACCTGTTTCCCTGAGGTCTGGCTTTTTTTCTGGAAAACCATAACTCTGGTCTTGTCCAGATTGACTGTCGGCGCCCAGGTCTGACAGTGCTGCTCCAGCAGCGCCAGGTTCTGGCGCAGCCTCTGTTCTGTGGGCGACAGCGGGACCAGGTCGTCTGCAAAGAGCAGGAACTCGATTTCCATAATTAATGCAGATCAGAAAAATCAAGGGACAAAACAATTATTGCGCCCGGCTCCTCAATGGGGTTTGACGTGCTAATGCGTTGGTTTAACAGTCCGGGTGTGGCAAGCCTCTAATGTCTCCCGACTTCGGCAAGAGGCACCCGCCTTTCATTGGAAGACAATGAACATTCTAGCCGTACATGTGAATATAGCATAAATACACAAAGGGATTGGGTGAGCTCCCATCACAAAAAAAACTGCGAACCTGCACTACAGCGACCACAGTACAGTATGGAGACCAAGACCTTTTACGGGAAGAGACGGGGTGCTTCTGCCGCCCCAGCTTCCAAAGAGCGAAGGGTAAGCAAATACAGCAGACTTCATCTGAAATACGTGATTACAGCGTATATTACAAGGTATTATTGCCGTTTTGAATTTTAAATTCAATTATAATTATTTCTTCGTAGCCTGTTCTTCAAGAAAACACCGCACGGGCGAAACGATCTACCACCAGGACAGTAAAAAAGAAAGCGGTAAGACGGAAAAAAAGAAAAGTTTATTTTGACTTCTGTTCCGCGACTGATGAATACTACTGTGTGACTTTATTTCTTACATGAATTATGTTATTTTGCCACAGGCCGTGGGTCTCTGCTCTCGGCCACTGGCCAGGGTGCCAACCTGTAGAAGAAGCACCTGTGTGGAGACATTTCGGCAGCAGTGGGAGCAGTACAATGCATTACTGGGGAGGACTGGGAGGCTAGAGACACTCCTGAAAATGCAGAGGAAGGAGACAGTATGTTCCAGCAGTCAAACAGTTGAGCAGCTGTCTCCTGAAAAGTGCCTCCCCCCGCCGCGCAGGTTGCAATGCCTGGCGAAAGCTCTGCCCCCCGCAGAGCACACACCGCCTCAGGACACTCCATCCCGGCCTCTCCGTTCACCACCGCATGGGAATTGGTTGATGCTGTCCCCGCCGTCTATCTCCCCCCAGGAAGCACAGCGGAATTCACAGACGCCAGTGGGACGAATAATTCTCCCAGATGTCCAACTGCTACCCATCACTCAGGAGATGGAGGGGGGGTTGTACTTGCAGTGCATCGGCATAGACGGGAAAGCAAGAGCCGACCGCTACGCCACCCTCATGTTTCGAAATCTTGTGACTTTTGAAATTTACTGGGGGTGGACCACGTCTGTAAATTTCGATGGGTCCAGAGGCAAAAGTGCCTTGCCTTGCAATCTCCGGGAAACCATTAGTAGCATGCTGAATCGGAGATTCTCAACCCTTACTTTATGCGACTGGAAAATAATTTGTGATCGGATCAACGAAATGCTTCGTAGAAGGAGGTGCTCTTTTCCTCTCGTCTAACAGTCTGTCCAAAATCAAAACATTCCTGTTAGACAAGAGGAATGTAAAAAAACAATTACTTTTGTCAATGGAAACCTGTGTGTGTGTGTCTCTCTCTGCTGGATGTCCCTCTCACTCTCTGCTGAATGAATAAAAGCATTTTTATTAAAAACGCGTTTGCGTTTGTCTGGTATTTACTTCGGTCCCTTTTAACTGTTTTTCCCATCTACTTTTTTGCTTTGAGATGCCACTTTTAAAGGTGATATGTAAAATAATGTTTTTTATTATTGTTATAGAGAAACTTGATCAGATTTTCCCTGGTTCAGAAAAAAAGATCTAAAGTGCTACATCTAACTTTCTTAATTCGATGTATTTAAAGCAGTGAACTACTGTAGATGTAACATAACATTCAGAAATACAATCGAGAATAGTTTTGTGGTGTTTGTTTAGATGAAATGTTCCTAAAACGTATAACGTAACAAAATTAAAGACGATTAAAATCTGTAATCTTTCCACTTGTACTGTATGTCATCGGAAAGTTTCTGCTTTGTGTAAGGATGGTATCAAAAAGCAATCTTAAGTGGTGAGAAAGCTGTGCTCAATGTATTTAAGGGACTTAAAAGTAAAAGGAGATGCTTCAAATTGCTTGACTAATTTTAAAAACTAAGTTATAAATGCAGACGCTCCCTCGGTGCCACGCCGGGTGTAAAGATCAAAATATACATTCGTCCCGGGCAGAGGCCGAAGAGTGCCCGGCTGGGGTGCGCGAGGAAGAGCAGGACAGGAGTGAAAGTGGTCAGGGCGGGGTTTAGGAAGGCGTACAGTCTGGGCAGGTATAGATTACACTTTTCTAAAACGTATTTGAAAAATAAAAACGATTACAATCTAATCCTTCCACGTTTGATCCCAAAATCCCAAGAAAAATAAATCTAAACGGGTAGAAAGCTATGCTGAAAGTTTATTAAGATACTTAGAAGACAAAAATACTGTATCAATTGTAGTGGAAATCTAATGAGTTAATTGATTCTTAAAAATGTATAGAGCTTTACAAAAAAATATATTGGTGCTTTTAGATAATATTTCAAGGATATAACTGTTATGCTACAGTACGTGCAGAATTTTAGAAAACAGTTTGTCAACAAAGTACACTGTTTAGGTTAGTTTAGAAGACAATGTACCAAAATAATATATGCTGTCTGGGTCATTAGAATTAGCTGAAAGTAACTGATAAGCTTTGAATAACAAATCTAGTTTTTCTTCTCTCGCTCTATGATGTAATCTGTTTTCTCTTAGAGAAAGGGGAAGTTTTAGAAGGGACCAAGTGCTGAACTTTTTTACAGCGCAACGTCTTATAAAAACCCTGTACTGCTTGTAACAAATTGAGTCTCTGGTTGCACTTGGCGAAGTGGCAGCAGGGCTCCCAATATTGCAATATTGAAATAAAGACCTTACTCAGGTGAGAACTCTCTCTTGTGGCTTCCTTGATAGTTATATTTCCATTACAGTTTGGGGGCTCGTCCGGGATCACAAACCTGAACGCGAACGGCTGCTGAAACTCCATCCGGACCCGGACAATTTTAGCAAATTGGACGAACCTCGGAGGATAAACTGTTTATCCTTCCAGAGACGCGTCTGGAGAATTGGCAGCTGTCTGACGTCAGTAAGTGATCCTTTAAAATTAATAGTTTGAGAAGCGAGCCACAGGGGTGTTCTCACGTGGGTTTGATGAGTCTGGGACTCATATAAAGAACTTATCTTAACACAGACGTGTGGTTTTTGCTCTGCGGAGTAGTTAATGTGATAAGGTTCTAAAGTAAGGCACCGATCGGTAAAAATGGGAAATTAAAATTCAAAGACGAAAATGGGACCGAGCAGTCCAGCAAAAGTACATGTACGACAAATTCGGAGAAACAATTATAGCCTGGGTTAGGGAAAAAATTATGTTCATGAACTGTAAAGCTAGGGTAAAAGGTGTAAGGGAACTTGCACATAATTTATATATGATAATTAGGGGCCCATAACTATGAAGGATCTTTGTAAGTGAATCAGAATGGACAGAGGAAAGTTGATTTAGGAAAAAGAAGTTTCCTGAAGAAGGGGAAACTTAGAAGAGAAGGAGAAGAAATGAAAGAAAATGAATTGGAAAACTTATTTAATGGAAAGAGGAATCACAGAAATAATGGGAAGCTTAAAAAAAGACTAGTCTTGAAACTAAAGAACAGCAAGCTGCAGCTAAAGTCATGGCCATGCGTACTAAAAAGAAAAAGTCTCCACCGAAATTAGAAAGCGGTCCGGATCCACTTGTTTGTGAAATACCAATGTGCACTTTTCCAGGTCCAGAAGGAACTCCAGCATATGTACAGTACATTGACATTGGTCTCCTAGTGAATTATTTGCATTAGTTAAGTCTTTTCCTTAATTGCCTGATGATCGTAAAGAATTTAGAAGAAAGGCAAGCGCCTTGTTCTTGATTGTCTTAAGCCTAATTACAGTGACATAACCTTGTTGCTAGATCATATTGTTCCTAAAGGTTTACAACGTCCTCTAAAAAGGAGGAGGCAGATTGGTGGATACGTGACCCAAATGATGAAGAAGTATCCATCTAAATGAAACCACACGGACATGGAGAGGAAAAGTTAGGCGGCCGCTTCTAAAAAGAGGTAAGGACTCCTCTTTTCTAAAAAGTCCCTTGTCCTCTCCATGTTGCTGTGGTGGGTTCAGGGTTTTCCTGAAGCTGAAGCGAGTACAACAGAAAACTGAGTTAATGGTGTATGTGTTTTAGATGCCTGTTTTGTGAAGGTGGGGTAGAAAAGGAGGGATTGCTGAAGGAATAGCATCTCGCCCTGCCCGTTCGAAAAAATCCAGGTGTTGCATCCTGGTACACGACTGCAGTACGCCTGAAGGTAGTAACTAGAATTGTACTCGCAGAAGAGCCGAAAATGGTAACTCGATTCAACTGTGTGTTTAAAGCCAGGATTTCGAACCTGGTCCGTGTTCCCGAATTGTGATAGTTCGTCAGTTTGTCTCGACTGGGGGATTCCGCGGGGCGCGTGGGAGACGTGAAAATGGTTTGGTGTGAAGGGAAAAAAAGTTTGATTAATCCAAAGTGAAACTTAAAAGAAATATTGACTGTCAGACGGAATTTAGGCTGAACAGGAATGTAGAAAAGTGTATGAACCTTTGGATAAAAATATTTAGAAGAATATTTGAGAATTCAACAGAATATCATAGATGAGATGCAAAAATCCCTGATGGAAAAGCTAAAAGCAATGGCTGAACGAAACGAAGTTGTATATGTAGAAAAAGAGAAAGCAAAAGAAGAAATAGAACGCCTTAAGAGAGAATCTGGGAGAAGGGTGGGAACTAGTGTGGAGATTTTGGAAAGAGCATTTCCCACCGAAAACTGATTAGAGAAAAGTAACAGCATGTCAGCAGAAGGAAGTGAGGATGTTTTCAGATTTTACAGAAAGGTTTATAGCTTTATGGATAGTATACTCGGGGTTAGCCGATGAAAAGGAAGTGAATGAAGATACTTCCACAGTAATAAAACAAATTTACTTGAGTGGGTTAAAACCTGATGTTGCCAAGAATGTGCAACTATGCTTTCCTGATATTACGAACAGAGACAGATGTGATTTAATAACTCGCGAAGCATGCATGCAGAAGTGGGAGCGCTGCAAATGGGTGGTAAAAAGACTCCCAAGGAGGAGAAAAGGGAGCCGCCAGTTTGTCGAAATTATTGTGCGACTTGAATGTTATACCGAGATATAAAACCTCAAAGACAAAACTACTAATAAGCTGGTGTGCAGTTACTAAAAAAATGTGTTTTTTGGAGAAATTGTAAGAAAGACGCTTGATTTCACAATTAAAGAACTTGTCAGAAGCTGAAACGAGAGAACTAACAGTTTTAATCGAGTAAACCCCTCTGTAGCCTTCCTAAATTTATCTCAGGATTTAAATAAAAGTGAAATAATCTTACAGTGTGCAGTAACTGTGGGGCACAGGAGCACAGCTGTCCTGTTTTTAGACTAAAACAGCATAAAGATCTGATATAACGTTTTCTAACGGATAACAGGAGGCTACAGGAGAAGGAGTGCAAGGGTTGTGTTTAAAGCAAATATAAGCTGTCACAGTCTGCTTGGGTAAAGATGTACAGTTTCAACTACTGATGTGGGTGGGGGACACCCCAGACCTATTTTAGGCCCAGACTGCAGCATTTTATAAGGAATTACTGCATGAAATAGCATTTATGTAAACTAACTCAATAGAGTTATGTGATATTGTGATTGTTTTACCTAATGAGGGAATCCATAAGGCCGGGCTACTCCAAGTATTGGATCTTGAGAGGAAAAAAAGGAGTATAAAACCAACTACATGATAAAGCCAGGGTGAATGCCTTCTCAGAACGAGCTTGTCTAGTGACGTATTGGTTTAAGGGGGGTAATGCAGTCTAAAGACAAAATTGCCTTGACCCCTGCAGCAGAAACCATTTTTGATGTTTTGAAACAAGCTTTCTTGCAGGCACTGGCCCTGGACAGGATTCCCTCAGACGGATCATCTGTATGTAATCTGTGTGTAAGTGAAAGAAATGGATCGTGAGCTGTTGTGCTGGTGCAGGAGGCATGGAGATAGGCATCGTCTGGTGGGTTATTATTATTCAGGACCCCTTGATGTGGTGGCCAAGGGCCCGTGTTTATGTGTTGTGCAGGCTACCTGCCTGGCTGTATAAACTGTGAATAATCTGGTGTAGAACTAGCAGACCGAATGAAAAGATTTAATTGAAACTTGTAAATATGCTAAATGGAAAATTGTAGCAATTTATATAGACTGTATATATACATTTGGTGTATGCCACAATTTTGGATGGCAGTGAAGGAATAGGGATTTCCCCAACATGGCAGGGACTCCAGTTAAGAATGCTGGGTTTGTCTCTGAACTGTTAGAAGCTTTGCAGCTGCTGACTGAAGTAGCTGTGGTAAAGTGTAAATCACATAATAAAGAAATGTTTCCAGTAACTCGAGGGAACAACTTTGCAGATGTAGCTGTCAGGTGAGCAGTACTTGTAGAACAGGAGTCTGAGACCCCTGTGAGACCTCTGTTGGGGAAAAGGGGACAGCTACAGGATATTCAGGCTGAGGCCTCTAAAGCAGAGAAAAGGACATGGTTAGAAAAGAGTGTGGTGCTGCCAGCACACTGGACACTCTGCAGGCCCTCACAGCCTAATGCCCTTTGTAGCTCGACAAATGCACTCTGTCGGACACCTGGGTGTGAGTCAAATGGTGTGCTGGTTACCCAAACCTGGGTGGGGACCGTGTTTGAAGCAGTAGCCACTTATGTGGTATCTCAATGTGATGCTTATCAAAGGAACTCAACTACAGTTCAGGTGCAGGTGCTACAGCTCAAAAGGCCTGCTCCTGAGAAACCTTTCAGGCAGTAGCAAATGTTTACAATTTACAATTGTAAAGGGAAACCTTGGCTCTTATAATCTGTTTTCCCAGTGGGTTGCTGTCACTGCCTCTGTGTCTACCAAACACTTGATGATGGAGATAAGCCCTCGGTGGGCACTGACCTACCGCTTGTATTATGATCAAGGGACAGGCTGTGGCTGGATTATTCGGGGTGAGATGGACTGAGATCACCCTCAGTCTGCTGGAACAGTGGAATGAAGGAACAGAACTCTAAAAGATCGACTAGACATCAGACTGAAGGAACGCCATGGAATGCGGGCTGGATCAAACAGAACTGTGTAATAGAGCCTGTTTGATATCATCACAAGCCAATCAACAAAACTTCCTGGAGGGATGAATTTGGCTAATGGATTGTTGAATTTGCTAATTCTCTATTGTAGTATTGTAGGTTGTTAATTGAAGTGGTGCATGGGGCTGGTGAACAGGTGCTGGACGCTTGGAGACCTCCAGTAGAGGGAAGACACGACCTGATACCTGGCGAGTGGGGTGTAGGTGAGGAAGGTATACCCTGCCAGATGTTGCAACCCTGCTGGGAAGGACCATATCAAGTGCAACTGACTACCGACTCTGCCATCTGAGTGACAGGATGAGATCGCTGGATCTACGCATTGCGCCGACACCGAACCACTGCACCAGAGACTGAGTGAACATTATTATATTGTCACTGTTTCTGTGTTTGTTGAGCTTCCTGAGGGGGGGTGACAGTGTACCTGTTAAGTGTAAGGAGTTTTACTTTAATAAATGGGGATATGGAATCAATACTTTATCAGTCAGCCACAAATAATAATCAGAGCTCCTGTTGGGATTGTATTGCTATAAAAGATGCTCATGGGAGTAATCCCCTTTGGTAGAGGTGATTATTTAGGTTTATTGGCATGGGTAAATAGCCCTGCTTTTAGTCTGAGTGTAACTCAGATGTATTAGAATGGAAATAACTGTATGCTCCTCGCTATAATCACAGTTTTAGGCCATTCTCTATTAAGGTGATAGACAGCTGTTTCGGTGAGCAAAGACTAAACAGTACTTGTATTCTAGACAATTATTAGCAAATTAATGACTTAGCAAAGCACATCTATGATGAAGAAAAATATATATCATAATTATAATCCAGATGATTGGGGCATTGGTGCATGGCTACAGTCTGTGCTAGGATCCTGGAGAGGGTCTCTGGTTCAATACATATTTGTGTGTCTGGTATTATTCGTTATAATCATACTGTTAATATCCTGCTGGAAAAACATGTGGACTAAAGCTGCTGCTTCTGTGCTAATTGTACGCCCTGAAGGGATCATGAAGGTCAAAAAATGATTTCATGGGAAAGGTTCTCTTATCTAGTGGCAGAACCTGATGGGTAGAACAATATAGTTTTAAGGGGGGGTTACCCTTGGGAGTGATTCCCCTAGATGCACATTATTATTATGATTTGTTTGTTCATAATAAGATGTTTTGCAGGAACGGGCCAATGAGAAATTTTACAACTTCAGCTACAATTGTTCTGCAAAATGGCACAGCTGAGGCAGTGGAACAATGTGTAGATTTTTCTAAGAGTTATTACTCTTCTGGTGAAAGACTTCAGGAAAAAGAAGTGGTGTTCACTCAGGTGGAGGGGGCCGTACCACGGCTGCTGACCACTGCGACTGCTGTGAAAGTCACGGAAAGGGTGCCCTGAATTCATGCCTCCCACTGTAAAAAGGTCACAAACGAACTGAGCAAAGCGCAGGAGTGATGTCTCCACAGGGATAGATGGGGATCACATGCTTGGGACTGATGTGCACAGCCTTTTTCCTTTTTATGTGGAAGCCTGTCACCACCCAGAAAGAGGAAGAATCTAAACGCGAAGCCTCTTTGTATACAAACTGGCTGAATGAAACTGATAATGAGGGGGATATGAGTAATTTGTGGTATAAACTTATAAATCATACTGTAAAGTTAAAGAAATTTAATGCATCTTGTTATGTGCTTTAATGCCTCACTCTACAGCCTCACCCATTTCTCTCCTGGTTAGAATCACTGTTTGGGCCAGGGGGAATGTTTTTCTTTAAGTTACTAACACCGATTATAGTAGCTGTGATACTTGTCTTCCTGTTTTTGTGTTGCTGTACGACATATATTATTCCAATGCTTTGAAATATGGTAATGAATATGTTTGCGCATCAGTATGTTCTGATAAGAACGCAAGAATCCGAAGTATGGGAGCCTCCTGGGAGTCCATATTGTAACGCCCTCGCCTGGTGGTGAGGAGGAAGCGCCCCTAGGCGCTCGTAGTACCGCTGGGCATGCTGGGAGTGGTAGCCGGGGAGAGTCTGAGGGTCAGCACGATGACAAGCGGCTGACCCTACCTGTGTAAATAATGTCCTAGTAATTCTAGTGCCCTGTGTAGTCCTGTAAAAGTATAGTGTGTTGTTAGGTAATTACCACCCTAAATGTGTGTACGTGTTCGTCAGTCTCCTCATGTGTGTGTAGATCCTGTGCTTGGTTTTGTGTGGTTGTAAACGAATAAAGCTAATGCTTGTTTGTTAATTGTGTCTCCACTCGTCCTTGTTCTGAAAAGAACCTGCAAACGCTACATTGGGCAGAATGGACAACTCGTGGTAGACACTACCTGATTCTGTTAAGCGCCAGCTGACGCTGGAAGAAACAGAACCCATCGGCAGCGCACATAGGGAGCCTGAGCAACTTCTGGGTGCGACAGGTGGCCACAGCCCCAGGGCTATTCAATAGTGGTTCTGCCGGTAGAATTGGGGCGACTGGCCGCTACTCCTGGTCAGCGGGCAACCCAGATAGAGGATACTCTCCCTGCCGGAGCCGATCAGCGATTCCCACACCCATCAGCGCGGGTGCGACCAGGTAGCTACAATGGGGAAGCGCCGTGGGAAATCTCCGAGGCGCAGTTCCAGCTCGCGGCCCGGACGAATGGCTGGGGCCGGGCGGAGATGGAAGGAGTAGCCTGCCAGGTGCTCCTGGACGTCCGGGAGGAGGACAGAGGTGAATACACGGCGCTGGCGGCGGCTCTCCAGCTGCGTTTCGGTGTAGAGGAGGCGCTGGACTTGATGCGGGAGAGGCTGGCCCTGTGGCGGCGCCGACCAGGAGAGCGACTGGGCCCGGTTGCCGCTGATGTCGTGTTCCTCGCCCGCCGAGGATACCCAACTTTCCCCCGGGAGGCGCAGTGGGAGATGGCTTTCCAGGCTTTTCTCAAGGCCCTCTCACCCGAGGAGCTGCGGCGCCACGTGCAGCTGGCCGGGCCAACATCGCTGGAGCAGGCCTTGGCCCTTGCTACACGGGCTGAGGCCGTGTTCGGGTTGACTGGAAGTGCCAGCAGACGCAGTGCACCCTGCCGGATGACCGAGACGGCGACGGAGGAATCCAGCGAGGGGGAAAAGGAGCCAGCCCGGGCAGCGACCCCCGCAGAACAGCCCCGCACGCTGATTTGCAACCGCTGCGGGAAGAGAGGACACCGAGCCCGGTTCTGCCGGGCACCCGAACCTCGCACTCCCCGATCGGCGTAGGGAAACGGGAATGGGGCGACTCAGCGTGGGGAAGGCCGCCCCTCGAACACCTCAACCCCCGCTCCGGAGAGCGCTGTTAAGACCAGCGCCCCTCACGCCACCGTGGGGCGAGTCGGCTGTAGCCGGGGCCTGTACCTCCACTGCAAAATCGAGGACCAACCCTGCCTGGCCCTACTCGACACCGGTTCATCAGTAACCCTACTCCGGCCGGGCGTCCTCCCCGACACCGAGGGCACCAACCCCCCAGGATGGGAGGCCTCCAACCTGCGGCTAAGGACCGTGACGGGACAGCTCGCTGCAGTCCGGGGGAAACAGGTGCTTGCCTTCCGTCTAGGTGCAGCGATGGTGCGCCACCCCTGCTACCTCGCACCCATCCAGGAGGACTGCATTCTGGGGCTGGATGCACTGCAGCGAGTGGGGGCCAGTTTGGACTTGAGCCGGCAGGAGTTGGTGTGGCAGGGGGAGCGACTTCACCTGGTGGAGGGCAGGCCCGGCGAAGGCCGAGGGACGCGGGCTTGCCGGAGCCGGGAGAAAAAGAGGCAGTGGCGGCGGCGGCAATCGCCGGGGCAGACCAGGCCTGTGAGCCGGGGAGCGAGCGTGCTGGATCCTGCTCCCGAGTCAGCCGGGGGGCCAGACAAGGCGGCGGCGGCGGGAGCCGAGCGTTGCGTGGAAGCGAGGCGCGCCGTTGAGGATCTCTACCAGCGGAGCTGCGAGGGGCTCGATCAGGATCAGCGGCAGCGGCTCCAGGCGCTACTCGCCCAGAACGAGGATCTCTTTGCGGCGATAGATGAGGACTGCACCCGCACTGCCCTGGTCCAACACGAGATCAACACCGGCGACACTCGGCCCATCTGCATCCCACCGGGACGCATGGTTCACGCCAAGTGGACCGCTGCCGAGGAAAAGATCCAGGAGATGGCCGCAGCGGGGGTGATTGAGCCCTCCGCGAGCCCGTGGTCGGCGCCAGCTGTACTGGTCAAAAAAAAAGACGGCTCGTGGAGGTTCTGCGTCAACTACCGCAAGCTGAACGAGGTCACCCGAAAAGATTCCTACCCCCTGCCGAGGATAGATGACGCCCTAGACTACATCACCGGGTCGACCTGGTTCAGCTCCCTGGACCTCCGCTGCGGCTACTGGCAGGTACCGCTCGCTCATGATGCTCGACCAAAGACGGCCTTTTCCATCGGCCAGGGCCTCTGGCAGTTTACTGTCATGCCCTTTGGCCTGTGCAATGCCCCGGCAACATTCGAGAGGCTGATGGAGAGGGTGCTGGCATCGGTCCCGCGGAACCAGTGTGTGCTGTACCTGGACGATCTGCTGGTTCATGCCCTGGGCTTCGACCAGGCCTTGACAAACCTCCAGGCGGTGCTGGCCTGCATCCGCCGTGCTGGCCTGAGGCTCAACCCCCGCAAGTGCGAGCTCCTGCTGCAGGAGGTGAGCTTCCTGGGACATGTTGTTGGACCGCGAGGGGTGGCTACGGACCCAGGTAAGGTCGCCGCAGTGAGGGGCTGGCCGACTCCACGCACCGTCGCGGAGCTCCGCAGCTTTCTGGGGTTGGCCTCGTACTACCCGGAGGTTCGTCCGGGACTTTGCCAGCATCGCTGCCCCGCTGCACCGCCTCACCGACAAGGGCCGCCGTTTTGACTGGGACTCGGGCTGTGAGACTGCCTTCGGCCGGTTAAGTGAAGCTCTGGTGGGGGCCCCCGTGCTGGCCTACCCCGACCCGCGGTTGCCGTATGTTCTCGACACCGACGCGAGTGACTCGGGGGTGGGTGCGGTGTTGGCGCAGGAGGGGCCGGATGGGGAGCGCGTAGTGGCCTACTATAGTCTCTGACTAGGCCTGAGCGGAACTACTGCGTGACCCGTCGCGAGCTGCTGGCGGTGATGGCGGCGGTCCACCACTTCAGGCCGTACCTGTTCGGGACCCGGTTCCGGTTGAGGACCGACCATGCGTCCCTCACCTGGCTGCTCCACTTTAAGGAGCCAGAGGGGCAGATGGCGCGATGGATAGAGATCCTGCAGGAGTACGACTTCACTGTCGTGCACCGTGCGGTGTCTCGCCATCTCAATGCCGACGCTCTCTCGCGGCGCCCCTGCGAGGCCGCGGACTGCCATCACTGCGCCCGGCGGGAGCAGCGTGAGGAGGCTGTCCGCACCGTGGCGGGGGTGAGCACCGCGGCCACGGCCCGGGAGGGGCCGCTGGGGGTGGGCCTGCCAGACCTGGCGCAGCGTCAGGCAGCTGATCCTGACGTGGGGCCGGTACTCCGCTGGAGGGCAGCAGGAGTGCGGCCTACGTGAGAGGAGCTCGCCCCGCACCCGAAGTCCGTCAAGGCCCTCTGCGCCCTGTGGGAGGCCTTGGAGGTAAAGGACGGGGTGCTGCGCCGGGGGTGGCGGGTACCCTCCAGTGGCGAGGTACGGTGGCAGCTGGTGGTGCCTCGGTCGCTCCGCGGCGCGGTGCTCCGAGCGGTGCACGGCCAGCCGGGTGTGGGGCACTTCGGCGGTAAAAAAACCCTGCAGGGGCCTCCCTGGTGTCCTGGCACCAACAGGACTGGGACCGCCACCTCCCCCTCGAGCTCTGGGCTTATCGGACCACAGTCCAGGAATCTACCGGGTGTACCCTGGCCTCACTCATGCTGGGCCGGGAAATGCGAACCCTGGTGGACCTGGTCTTCGGCCCGCCTCCCGGAGACGAGTCGGCACCACCAGCTGGACCGGACTACGAGTAGGACCTGCAGCAGCGGATGCGGCGGGTGCACAGCTTTACTCGGACCCATCTGACTCAGGCGGGAGTCCGGCAGAACTACGACCTGCGCTGCAGGGGGCCTGCCTTCCAGCCCTGGGACTTGGTTTGGGTGTATAGCCCGCACCGCCGCAAAGGCCTCAGACCTAAGCTGGCGCCTTTGTGGGAGGGGGCCGCTGAGGTCCTCGGGGTGGTAGGCAAGGTCTGCTACCGGGGGAGAGTGATGGTTCTGCACCGAGACCGCCTGGCCCCCTACTGGGACCGGGAGGAGGAGCCCCGCGGGGAGGCTCCAGAGGAGCAGCCAGGGCCGGAGCCGGCCGACAATGGGGTGACCGCGGGCCGCCGGCCACCACCGCTTCGTAACAGCCGCTCACGCAGAGATCCACAGCTTTTAGCAGAGTATGAGTATAGCCTGAGTGGGGTGTTCGATGTCGGCGGGACGCCAGACGCTTCAGGTGGGGACAGTGTAACCCCCCTGGCCCGGTGGTGAGGAGGAAGTGCACCTAGGCACTCATGGTACTGTGTAGCCTTATAAGTGTATAGCCTGTTGTTAAGTAATTACCACCCTAACGATGTGAACGTGTTCCATCAGTCTCCTCATGTGTCTGTATGTCCTGTGTTTGGTTTTGTGTGGTTTCGATAAAAGAATAAAGCTGTCGTTTGGTTTACTATCACGTCGCCACTTGACCTTTTCCTGAGGAAACCTGAAAACAGTACAATATTATAGCATGAACCCCTGACGATTTTCTTGATACGTTATATGTGCTCTTGTTTGTATTGTATGTAGTTTTGTTGTTCAAATAAAACGTAAAAGACACAACTTTCCGGATGCGTCTGCTGTAAAAATAAAATGACATCAAGGGTGCTGTACGCAGAGGTCTGAAACCTGCTCCACAGAAGATCTTTATCCAGATGTGTTAAAGAAGTCGAGATCTCGCCATGAGAGGGGAAGCATCTCAGAAAAAGCAGGTGCAGTCGGTTCCACGGTCATAACGCCACTAAGTCGGGCGACAAGAGCAAAACCCACCCGGCTTCCTCCGGGCAAGTAATGAGACAAAGAGACAGTACACAGTGGGTAGCGTGGCCGAGTGGTCTAAGGCGCTGGATTAAGGCTCCAGTCTCTTTGGGGGCGTGGGTTCGAATCCCACCGCTGCCAGGTGCTTCTGGTGAGACCCCCTTTCAGCTGGCTTCAGACAAAAGGGAGGGAACTGCTTTTTGGCAGTCTCTCGAGAAACTAAGCAAAGTGTTTAAAGATACTTTCTCAGCTTGACATCAAGGCACAAAACAAAAACCTTCTTGCGTTCTCTCAACCCAAAAGCACTTTGCCACTTTTTGCGTTATGCAGGGAACGACGTCTGCCCAGATCACTTTTGTGTCAATGCAAATCGTAGTGTGCCCTCCGTTTTAATGTTGGCTGTGCTGGCGTGCTGCTTCTGTCTGTGAAACTTGAATGTTCTGCTTCTTCACACCGAATCGTCGCGGGGGTTGAGCTTGTTAAATCTTTGCGCATAGCGCTCCTTTGGAAGTACTTTGTCCAAGTTCAAAAGCGATCGTGGGATTTACTTCATGCGTTCAAAAAGCATGCCTCGCACGACAGATTTAAATGGGGAATGGAGCCTGCTTCTTGCTGATTTTCCTTTGGTTGCAGTTACAAAGTTGAAAAGTCATCTGTAGAGTGTTTTTTTCCATTCCCATGGCAGTCTTTTAAAGCTGGTAGTAATGGCGGCAAAGGTAATTTTTTATCCTCTTTAAAAGAATAAGGACGGGCTGGGGTGAGCTCCATTTACCACTCTTTCAGCTAACCGCCGAACTCGCGAACTGATTACACTGCAGAGCCACAGGCGCCTCGCTTTTCTCCATTCTATGGGTCAGGGTGAAAAAAAACTTTGCTGGTATTAGCTGGCCTGCTGGGAGCACCTCTTCTTCACTGATTTGTGTTTCATCTTTCGCAAGCTGTATAGATTTATTTCAAAACAAGTTGTTCCAGAAAGGAAACGAACACTTGCATTCACCTGAATTAAAAGGCATGGGATTTGCCCATAAGGATAAATTATGTACAGTAAGACAGGAAGAATGGCACCGCTGGGAATCGGACCCAGGATATCCTGTTTACTAGACAGGCGCTTTAGCCAACTCAGTCACGGCACCGGCAAAGTGTTGTCCTTTGACAGCCACTTGGACACGTCTCAACTGCTCTGAGACATCTGCGTTCGGTGTGCACCGAGCCTGCTCGCCTTGCAAGTTGCCTCATTTACATGCCATAGCTCCACCACTAAGAGAAAGGATGAGAAATGGCTTTTATCTGGCATTTTATCTGGATGCGTCTGCTGTAAAAATAAAATGACATCAAGGGTGCTGTATGCAGAGGTCTGAAACCTGCTCCACAGAAGATCTTTATCCAGAGGTGTTAAAGAAGTCGAGACCTCGCCATGAGAGGGGAAGCATCTCAGAAAAAGCAGGTGCAGTCGGTTCCACTGTCATAACGCCACTAATTCGGGCGACAAGAGCAAAACCCACCCGGCTTCCTCCGGGCAAGTAATGAGACAAAGAGACAGCACACAGCGGGTAGCGTGGCCGAGCGGTCTAAGGTGCTGGATTAAGGCTCCAGTCTCTTTGGGGGTGTGGGCTTGAATCCCACTGATGCTAAGAGTTTTTGTGTTACAACCACCAAATGGAGCAATGTGTTAAAAGCTACTTTATCAGCTTAACATCAAAGCAGGGAGAAAAAAGTGTTTCTTCTTCTCAACACAAATTATCGTTTCCACCTTCAGCAGGGAAGTTTGTCTACCAAGATCACTTTTGAGTCAGTGCAAATCACAGTGCGCCCTCAATTTTAATGTCGGTTGTGCTCCTTTTTTCTGTGAAACGTTAATGTTCTGCATTTTCAAGTCGAGTCATCCTCAGGGGTAGAGCTGATTATGTCTTTCCGCATAGCGCTCCATCAGAAATAACTTGTCTAAGTTCAAAAGAGATTGTGGGTTTCACTTCAAGCAATCACAAAGCATACCTCACATGTCAGATCTAAATGGGGAATTTGTTGGTTACGAAGCTGAACGTTTTTCCATGTTCTGCTAAAGTATCAACTGGCTTGCCTTTATAAGCAGTCTTGGAAAGATAAGCTGTGCTTCATCTCAGGAAAAATCATCAGTACTGTCATTTTATTCTGTGTGTATGGCCGTTATTTAAAGTATATAAAAATCACGAGTTCATAGACTTATCCAAATATCAACGGCACCTTGTAAACCTGTCATAAGAATTCCTTCAATCCAATAGTTTCACTCCAGGGAAAAGGCAGGGAAACATAGGGAGTTCTTATTTAAAGACAACATCCGTATTGGATTGCATGTAAGCAGGCACCACTCAAAATTCCTAATATGATTTTGAATTCAGTTTTGCAGTGCTTTAGTGCTTTACTACTTTCAGAGAGTCCTTTATTGACCTTGCTGAAGCAGAGAAGCGACATAATCACAATTGTGACCAGTTTTTCTGCATTTCTGGTTAATAATGATTATTATTTTGAATTTTGATTAGTATTTTTCGTAGCATTCCTCCTCAGCTTTTAAGATATTAGGTGAGCAAGAACCACTGAGAATGAGCCTGAATTAATCAAGAACACATATGGTACTATTAGATAGAATCTCTATTAGATAGAATCTCTATTCTATCTAATTGCATCTCTGACATAAAAATTTGGATGACTCAAAACTTCCTTCATCTTAACTGTGACAAGACTGAAGTCATGCTTATTGGTACCCCCCCATCAACTTCGTAAAGCCAGTCCTGTAACCCTGTCTGTAGATGGCTCTGTACTAGAGCTTCAATCAAAATTGAAAAACCTTGGGGTTATATTCGATTCTGGCTTAACATTCGACCCACATGTACAGCATACTGTCAAAACATCTTTTTTTCACCTTAGAAATATCGCAAGACTACGCCCTATGCTATCATTAACTGTGGCTGAATAGCTGATCAACATATTTGTATTCTCCCGAATTGACTACTGCAATGCTCTGCTCCCTGGTGTATCTAAATCTACTCTGAACAAGCTGCAGTATGTCCAAAATTCAGCAGCCAGAATCCTGACCAGGTCTAGTACAAGTGTTCACATTACTCCTATCCTGGAGTCCTTGCACTGGCTTCCGGTCAAATTCCGCGTAGACTTTAAAATCCTCATGCTCACCTACAAGGCTTTACATGGCTTGGCACCTCAATACCTGTCTGAACTTTTATCGCCCTACTCCCCACCTCGCAACCTCCGCTCTTCAAATTCTGCCCTCCTTACTGTCCCCCAAGCCCGTCTACATTGTATGGGCGACAGGGCCTTCTCCTGCTATGCCCCCAAGCTCTGGAACTCTTTGCCCAAGGATATTAGAGAGTCACCTTCTCTAAACTCCTTCAAATCCAGACTCAAAACCTTCTTCTTCAGAAAAGCCTTTACTTAACTGGTTCCATTCTTCACCCCTCTGCTCTTCTTAATACCATCTTCCACGGTCTCCTCTATTTTTATTGTTGTATTGTTGTAATTATAATTGTGTCCTCTTGTGAAATTTTCTTATTTATTGTTGTAGTCTTCTTATTTATTGTTATTGTCATCCTGTAAAGCGCTTTGAGAAGCCACCTTTAAAGGCGCTATATAAAATAAAGTTTATTATTATTATTATATTACTGCTGTCCTGTGTACAACTGCTTCGTCCTAATTGAGCTTTTCAGTGTTGAAGAAGACGTTTCCAATTTCGATTGCTTGTTTCAGAGGATGTGCTACAAGATCACAGATTCTTATCACCTGCACTTAGCCATATCACTTAGCCATATCACCCTGCATCTCACAACTGGCAACCCACTGAAGCTAAGCAGGTGTGAGCCTGGTCAGTACCTGGATGGGAGACCTCCTGGGAAAAACTAAGGTTGCTGCTGGAAGAGGTGTTAGTGGGGCCAGCAGGGGGTGCTCACCCTGCGGTCCATGTGGGTCCTAATGCCCCAGTATAGTGACGGGGACACTATACTGTAAACAGGTGCCGTCCTTCGGATGAGACGTAAAACCGAGGTCCTGACTCTCTGTGGTCATTAAAAATCCCAGGGCGTTTCTCGAAAAGAGTAGGGGTGTAACCCCGGTGTCCTGGCCAAATTTCCAATTGGCCCTTACTAATCATGGCCTCCTAATAATCCCCCTCTATGAATTGGCTACATTACTCTGCTCTCCTCCCCACTGATAGCTGATGTGTGGTGAGCGTTCTGGCGCACAATGGCTGCCGTCGCATCATCCAGGTGGATGCTGCACATTGGTGGTGGTGGAGGGGGGTCACCATTACCTGTAAAGCGCTTTGAGTGGAGTGTCCAGAAAAGCGCTATATAAGTGTAAGCAATTATTATAATTATTATTATTGAAAAGATTTGGAGATGCATTGGCTGGGATTCAAACCTGGCTCAATTGCATGAAGGCACCTATACTCAGCAACGAGAGGAAAGGAGATGGGGCCAGAGGTAGTGTGGCTGAATGGTCTAATATGCTGGATTTTAGGCTCCACTCTCTCAGGGGTGTGGGTTTAAATCCCACTACTGCCCAATGTTTTAAGACCTTACTTCCTGTGATTTGTAATATGGTCAGTAAAAGCACTTTATGTAAGTATTTCTTATGTCAGCGCTACAAGTCACTTACTGCTCCACAGGTCCGGGGTTCAATCCCTGGCATCTTCAGGTGTTTTATATTACTGTACTCACATCGCAATCTTCTGTTGAGTGAGAACTCTTTGATCGTGTTCATAGAGAGCCTTCTGAATCTCTTCCGGGATTTCCTGAGAGATCATTCAGCGAGCGAGTCCTCCCTCTGGACTCGGCACTGAGCTGAAAGCTGCATGAATTCCTCACTGTGTGTCCTGTACTGTTACAGATGGTCCAGCGTAAATGTGCAGCACAGTGACATGAACACCTTGAACTTTTTCTGTATGTGAAGGAAAATGCAAAAGAATATGAAAAGTATTGATTGTATAAAATATCCATGGTATAACTCGAGAAAAAACTGAAGCCCAAAACAACGACTTTTGATGATTACAAGAAATTCAAGAAACATAACCGTCCGCAGATGGATTTGGACCCTGAACTCTTAAGTTAAAAGAACAAAAGCGAAGTAAACTCTCTTCATTGTCTTATAGTTTGTGAAATAAAACAATTTCTTACTTTCTTAATAATTTCTTACGATTTATATAATTTTAACAGAATCGCAATTACAAACATTTGGGGTTAAACTGTTATTCACATACTCTAACGAAGAGAAACGTTATTGTCTTCCAGTGTGTGAGCCCATTTCTCAAAAAATAAAAAATAAGTTATATAAATTGAATTTTTCTATTTTTTAGGCTTGCATAGTCTTATTCATATTTCAGTTAAACCTTTTCTTCTGTAGTAATTTCATTTAATATTAAAATTAGTCCTGATTTACAATTTTTGGACATGGTTCATCTGAAAGAATTTTGTAATAAGTTTCAGTTTAGGAAAATCGTGCCCAGAAGCTACCAAAACTGGTAATGTTCACATAATGTGTAATGCAAAAGCAGCAGTTGGGGTGGGAAACAAAAGGCATTTCTTGGTATGAATCCTAAAACTTCATAGATGGCGTTCTAGGACTTCTCGCTTCAGATGAAGCTGTCAATACATCATAGATTTCTACTCAATCAATATCAGCAGTGTTATCACTACCGAATGCTAAATATAGATCCTGGCAATACTTCATGAGTTGTTCGTTAGAAAATTGTTTATATTTTTTTAACATATTTTCAATACCAGACAAAAAGTCGAAAGTTTCAATTTCATGCAACTGATGAAATCTCTCTTCGATGGAAGTTATAAGTACAGTACATCCAAAATACTGCGGAATCAATCAAATTTACATGTTTCTTGTGGATCCAGAAGATCATTTTGAGACTCAAAACATGCCTGTCTTTTCTTTTTTCGAGGACGAAGGAGTAGCAGCAGGAGTAGCAGTTATGGCAAGAACGTGTTTAGAGTTCAGGACTTCTCATTTCTAATGCAGAGCCATCGACTCGGAAAGCACCGCCCGCGATAAAAGAAATTGCAGAATTGGTCTGTTCATGCTGCCTACACGCTTTGAATTGCTGGCATTTTCTGCAAGCGTTCCTTTTTGAGGGTTCATGAAATTCCTCACATTTGAGCCAACACTAAAATATTTCATTCGGGGTCGCCTAATTCATAGTGCAAACCGAATCTACAGGGGAATGCTGTGGCACATGAAGCCGTTTGTTATTCTGTTGTGAGGTGTGAGGGGCGGAATGCAAATCGAGTTGGTGAATAGAAAATGAAACAGGAGTCACTTCTTGAGCTACGAATTCCAAAAAGTATGAAAACCTGTGCATTTTAACAGTGCAGAATACTCACAAATTGCACTGAGTTGCTTGCTTTCTTCTGCTGCTTTTATATTTCAGTCATTCACTGTCAGCTAGCACTGGAACAATTCAAGAGAGGTAAAAAAAGGAAGCTGTCAGGAGTGGGATTTGAACCCACGCCTCCATTTGGAGACCAGAACACCCAAGCCAGCTGGAAAGACACATATCTTTGAGTCTGGCGCCTTAGACCACTCGGCCACCCTGACAAGCGAAAGCAAGTGGTGTGCTGAATGCACCAGTAGTTGACTAAACTGAGGTTCTTCCCTGAAATTATTTGCTTGCGAAGACCCAAGTTGCCTTGAATGGATCTTGGAAATCAAATATACGGATGGATTGTTATTCGGTTGTGAGTTTTGAGGGGCGTATTATAAATTGAGTTGGTGAAAAGTCGCTTTTTGTTAGTCTGTCGGGAGGCTGCACAAGGTGTTTAGAGGGAGAACTTCTAAAAGGCAGGCTCTCTATGTTTAACATCAAGAAAGATTTTTTTTTTTCTCAATGGAAATGCTCTTTGGCGCTACGTAAAGTAGGGAACAACGTCTGCTGAGACCACTTTTGAGCCAGTGCAAATGGTAATGTGCCACCAAGTACATTTAATATTGGCTATGGTAGCGAGCTGCTTTTGTTTGTGAAGCTTTTACTTCTTTATGCTGAATCATCGGCAGGAGTAGCTTATTAAATCTTTGCTCATTGCGCTCCATCAGAAATACCTTGTCCATGTTCAAAAGAGATCAGGGGATTAACTTCATGCTTTCACATGGCATACCTTACACGAAAGATTTAAATGGGGAATTGACTGTGCTTCTTGATGTTGTTCCTGTGGTTGCCTTGGTTACAATGGTGAACGTTCTTCCACGTTCTGCTAGAGTATCCACTGGGTGGGCTTTATCAATTGGCTCGGACAGGCCATCAGTGCTCCGTCTCCAGAAAAATAATCAGCACTGTCTTTTTTCTGTGCGCATGACCGTCTTTTAAAACATATAAAATCAAGAGTTCATTGATTTCTCCAAATAACAACAATACATTTAAACCCTTCAATCCAATAGTTTTACTCCAAGTAAAAAGCAGCGCAATATATAGAGAGATGATATTCAAAGATTTCAACGTTCTTATTGGATTGCCTGTATGCAGATATCGCTCAGAATTGCTAATATGATTTTAATTCAGTTTTTCTCTACTACTTTCAGAGTCTTTTATTGACCTTGCTGAAGCAGAGAAGTGACAATCACAAATGCGACCAGTTGTGCAGCTGTTTCTGGTTAATAATAATTAATGCAAAATAAAAAACAGCTCCTTGCATTAAGAGCAAGAGCAACCAACGCGCTCGCTTGTTGAGTTGGGTATTTTCCGAGCTACTCTTCCTTAGCTGTGTAGAGGTTTGATGGGTTTACTGAGACAATTATTAATTGTAGCAGTAATCACGAGGTGGTTCGTTGTGGCTTTTAGAAAATCAATCGTCAGAACAACTAACAACGCACACACACGGGTTCAATACACGAGATACAGTGATTAATATAAATTTTGCTCCAAAAATATACCAGTCTGCCTGGATACAAGCGGCAGACCTTACTGTGAGGGTTATCAATATACAAGGTATATAATCTCGAAGAGATGCAAACACAAAGAGATACACAACAGAGAATATATGTCAATATATATCGTTCAGTTACCAAATCGCTAATTAGTGTTATTACCCACTGTTACTCTAAACTCGGAAGTAAATGCAATACTCATGAATTAAATTGATAACAACTTGTGTTGAGGTACAATTGAATTCTCGAGACGCAATGTAGAACATGGAGTTTACTTATCCACTGTGTATAGATTTGGAATTTCCCGGCACGAACACCAAACCAGCTGACAGGCTCTGTTGCAGCCTCGGTTCCAGCGGTTGTCCAATGGGCGTTGTCCCAGCGTCCTCTGGCTACCGGCCAACCAGTCGAGGTGCAGCTCGGAGTTGGACGGGCGGAGGAATTTAACCGCGGCGTGCAGGGCAGTTGTTGCTCCGAGGGGATCTACCAGCATTCCGGCTGGCTAGTAGAAAGTATCTATGCACAGAGTGTGACCGCAAGTCCTCAGAAGTCACTCTTTTGCCCGGGAAGAAGCTGGTTCGTTCCCGGACCAGCGCTGCTTCTGAATAAGCTATTCAGGTTGTCGACGAGGGTCCAACTGTAGGCTGCCATTGATCAAGCAGAGCATTCACGTTGGTAGAATTCTGAGTACGTACGGGATCCTCGGCCTCGCGCTTAGAACAAAGTCCAAGTCCCAGTGCAGACAACAGCAGTTATCACGTGATTGTCTCTGAGGATGCGCGAAAATGGCCAAGGAGAGCCCCGATCTGAGCTTCCAAGTCCCAGTGCAGACAACAGCAGTTGTCACGTGATTGTCTCTGAGGATGCGCGGAAATGGCCAAGGAGAGCCCCGATCTGAGCTTGCGCTCCCTTTTTGACCAAGACACAGATGTGTGCTGATTGGTTGAGAGTTTGGCTGGCATTGGAGACCCACGTGGTGTTACCACGCCCTGCCAATCCCTGATTGGTTGATCAAGGTGAGATATGAGTCACTTACTCCTGACACTTAGGAATACAGTCCAGATGTCCATTCAGCACTCCCTAGACAGATAGGCGCCAATGGATGACCATTGATCATGATAGTTAGGCTTAGCTAAGTGCATCTCCGTTTAAGAGCTGTCCCTTATCAAAAGAAAACATCTTAAATCAGCCTGCATGAATACTTTCTCAGTGGCTGCACCACAGAGAGGGAGAGTGAGATGGGGCCTCATTTAGGAAAGCTCAGCAATGGTTAATTCTGTCTTATTAACAAGCATTGCCGCTACAGCTGTAAACTTATTTGGTGAGCATGGACCTCTGAGAAGGAGTCTGAATCCATCAAGAAGACAGGAATTCTAATATCGCACTGCTGTCTTGTGTACAAAATATTTGTTCAGCTCTAACGTCTGTGTGCGTTGACAAGGCATCTCAAAAGGACGTATTAAATAAGAAAATTATCCTTTCTGTTACCATTCCTGCGGTTGGAGCGTTGTTTCACCCTTTTACGTTCTACAATATTTACAGACAAGGTTTTATCACTGGAGTTGTACAGAACAAGTGTGCATCAGTCCATGAAAATCATCAGTACTGCTGTTTTTCTATGCATAGTTTAATCAAGAGCACTTAAAAGATGCAAAAGATGGATTGTGTTCTGTGAGCACCTGCACATCTCTAAGTCACTTCCACAACCTTCTATGTCGGGGATGTTCAGATGCAGCCATTCAAAATGGGTGAGGTATTTCGCGGCATACCGCGACACGCCCACCGGGGTATCACGCGGTTCACGTGTGTCACGTGACTAACTATCCGGCGTCGCCTTGTAAAACCGCCAGGGGGAGCTTAACGTCTCATTTACAGCATTTAATTTTGAACTGTGTATTACAGCATGTTAATCATCAGTCATTAAAATGTTGGTATATTTTATGAAAGCAAGATTGCTCAGTTGGACAAAAGTACACAACCTACCTTTATCAGAAATATTTATGCATCAAAGCCTTTACTGAAGATATTACTAATAGTATTAATAATGGATGACTTTGGACAAGCTGTATACTCAAAGTATAATTTCTTTAGCACATTTGTACAAGCACTTGGAATCTGTCCAAGCCATACTTTGTCAAGCATTTTGTTTTACTTCAACGGGCATAAAAACTTCCTTGCTTTTAACAGGGCGTTTCATAATTTCTAACTACGAAAATGATTTAAAATGCGACACCTATCATGAAAAGAAAAAAATACACACCAGTATTCCATTTCTCCCTAAACATTGTAAGCTTCGAAGTCTTTAACTAACGTGATACCGGAGTCAACAAGCATACTTTTAGAATTTGATTAAAAGGGAATATAATATGGAATCGCGTATCTCAAGAATTTAATAACGGTATGATTATATCCGTGTACTGCGGCAGGGCTGTGTAGGGCTGTATTGCCTGCCTGTTCATGCGAGCTGTCTTGTACCTACTGGTCTAGGTGCGTGGCTACCAGCTAGCAGGTTGTGTATTCAAATCCAGCTGGTGCTGGACCTTCCAGTTTTATTTATTTATTTTTTAATCGCGTAACATAAACATATTACCGTATGCAAACTGTACTGTATACAATATGTATATGTATATTTAATGTCTTAACTGTGCCCGTTTAAGTATTGAATATTCATATCTAATTTTACCACTGAAGGGAAATCTTAACATAAACAAACAGTATATGGCTGGTCTCGGTACTTTAAAGAAAAAAATACACACCAGTATTCCATTTCTCCCTAAACATTGTAAGCTTCAAAGTCTTTAACTAACGTGATACCGGAGTCAACAAGCATACTTTTAGAATTTGATTAAAAGGGAATATAATATGGAATCGCGCATCTCAAGAAATTAATAACGATATAATTATATTCATGTTGCAAAAGAACTGCAACGGACATAAAAACTCCCTTGCATGGTTTCATTACGACCAGAATCGGTCTTGAGATATTTTTAACTTGATTTACAGTATTTGAGAGGTATGTCTTAAAACCGATACTACTGCTCACGTATATGTTTCTAGGTTTCTATTATGCATTTCATACGGTCAAATTACTTTTGAGCAACTAATAAGAAGCGCGAAACGGTATGCGTTTTACTTTCGTTTTGTGCTGGAACCCGTGGATTGATTAGAGATATCAAGTACATACAAGTCATTTTTTAAATGTTGTAGTTCGTCTTGAAAAAATGTTACGAGTACATCATCTATCAACAATCACACAGGTTCTGTTTCCATATTGCGGATTTTGGTTAGGTATTATCAAATCCAGTGGCGCTGTGTGTTACTTTACTCACATGGTCTGTGATTGAAACCTGTAAAACCGGTTTAATTCGTCACAGCCAGCACTCTTCAGGTGTGAGGGTCTTCTGCTCAGAATGAAACGCTAAAATGTTTGTGTATATTCTAATGGTAGTGGGGGCAGGGTGTGTGGGAACAGGTTTGGTTGAAATTGCATTGGAGATCTATGTTCTTCACACCTGAAACATTTTCTCTGAAAGCATTTTCTTCGCAGTTTAACCGATCTTGCTACAGCATGTTACAGTTTACTATTATTAACCATATTAATTTTAAGTGCTTAATGTAAAATCTTGTGAAAATATATTTTCATTGTTCAAATATACTATCATATAATAAGTTAAATACAAAACTAAAGAAAAAATAGGGTTAAATATAATTCAAAATATTTTGCTAACAATGTTAACTGTTTATGAATAATAAAATGTATTAACTAAGGAGTAGGATGGCACAGTTGTTAGTATGTTTTTTGTTTTGTTTCTTTTTCATAAATACAACAGTAGTACCTGATGTCTCAGTGGCTTTCAAAATTAAATTATGCATGCAAACCTGTGAACTAGAAAGATAACTAAGAAATCCATATTCCATAATATCCATGAAATATATGGCGCCAGGGCACCTCACCGTGTCAGGCCACCAGTGCGTCACACATATTTCAGCGCCATATACGCGATTAAAAAATAAATAAATAAAACTGAAAGGTCCAGCACCAGCTGGATTTGAACACACAACCTGCAAGCTGGTAGTCACGCACCTAGACCAGTAGGCTACAAGACAGCTCGCATGAACAGGCAGCCGATACAGCCCTACACAGCCCTGCCGCAGTACTCGGATATAATCATACCGTTATTAAATTCTTGAGATACGCGATTCCATATTATATTCCCTTTTAATCAAATTCTAAAAGTATGCTTGTTGACTCCAGTATCACGTTAGTTAAAGACTTCGAAGCTTACAATGTTTAGGGAGAAATGGAATACTGGTGTGTATTTTTTTCTTTAAAGTACCAAGACCAGCCATGTACTGTATGTTTATGTTCCAAAATTAATATCGTTTATGGCCTTCACACGCGTTACAGTATGCTCCTATTCTTTTTATGCTCAGCTACTAAAATTTCCCTTCAGTGGTAAAATTCAATATCTACAACGGGCACAGTAAAGACGTTTACAGTAAGTCTTTCTACGACAGACCAACGGACCACGAGTGCCCCTGTCGGTCAACCAATCACGCACCGCGGTACCCCGTGTCATCTTACCTGCGGTACGTGTCTGTACCGCTCACTTTGAATGGCTGCATCTGTACACACATAGACACCGCATCCACTCTTAGGTACAGATACACTATAACTAACACTAATGCAGATACTGCCAATATTACAACACTAACACTATCATCAAACCCTATCATTGTTACTAACACTGACAAAAACAACTACTAGACTAATAATATGTATAATAACAGTAATACTGTCATGAAACCTAACATGATGATGAGTGTTAATACTCTGACACTAACAGTATAATTATCACTAAATTTAACATGAAAACTAGCATTAAAACTAAATTTAAAAGTATCTATCATCACAAAGTCACATGTATACTTGTATTATTAGTAAAACTACCAGATATACTCTCACTAATATTAACATGAATACTAGCATTAATACTGAAACTATCAGTAATCTCATGATCATTAATACTCACATAGACACTACACACAGTCTATTTCCCTGCACTATTTCACTCTTGCTTCCTTCCAATAAGGACGGAGCTGCGGGAGAAAGGGCGTTATAGATGATCGCTGTGAAGAGCTGCTGCTGTGCTTTGACATCTGAGCTCTGTGGAAAACGATCTCAATACAATTCTGAAAAACGCGACTCCCAGAACGCCAGCCGAACAAGTCTCCACAGCCGAAGCTGTATCTGCTAGGCGGCGCAGTTGTCGTGCACAAAGAAGGCTTTGAAAAGCATCAAAAGCATGTCATTCCGAGTTGGTCGTTTGTGTTTTCCGTTCAGATGTGAAATACCGGGAGACAGAGAGCGATGTCTTCCTCGTTAGAGACCGTGGTTTGATTCCCCGACAGCGAGTTGCTCTCCTTCTACCTCCTTAGAGAAAGGACTGCCTTTCACTTCTCTGCATTTTCTTTCACAGCGTCGTGCACCTTTTCATCACTTTCAGAGCCTGTGCACAGCACACGACTCGACATCAGGATGCGCATTGAAGTGACAGCAGGAAGCTTTGCGACATGCACTGTGCAGATCCCTTAGATCCCCACACTAGGAATCCCCAAACAGTGAGCGTGGCCACTGTGTTTCCACCCGGTTTTGAACCAGGGACCTTTCGCGTGTGAGGCAAACGTGAGAACCACTACACAACGGAAACGATGGGAAACCATGCACAGTGACCCAGCGCTGAGCTTCGCCAATGCTATTCAGCTGCTTCCAGTGCCTTCGTTGGAGTGCGCTGATTGACCGTGCTCACCAGAGACCAGCACGCCTGTCATGGACGGAGCAGGAAAGGCTACGCCACATTCTACAGCCCTCTCCACGCAATCGACGCAATCGGGCTACTGAAGTGGAGAAAATCTCCTCTCCAGAAAGTGCAAATATCATCTTGGAGAGTATAAATTCTATTGCCGAAGGTCAACACTATCTACCAGAGTCACCCCTCCCACCTCCTGCAGGTTTCCGAGCTGCAGTGATGATCACTTCGGCTCACAAGCGAGAGGTCCTCGGTTGGAAACACGCGCCCCTTCTTCTTGTACGTTTTGCACATGATCGAGTGGTTTTAGTGTGGCTCATTCGTACACGGTGCTGATCTTTTGGAAAGCAGGAGGCAAAACTGACACATTCCCATACCGGGAAATGAACCTGGCCCGCCTGGGTGAAAACCAGGAATCCTAACCACTAGCCCATATGGGAGCATGCAGCCTTCTTCCGTGTGTCATGCAAGCAAACTGTAATTGCTGTTTGCACTTAGAGTGTCGAAGGGTCGATGTATACTGGGGCTCAGTTGAAATGCAACATCAGGACTTTTCCGACTCCTGTCACAAGAGAGCATAGCCTTTTCTGCCCTGCATGTGTGTATTGGTAACTCGCCGTGATTGTATAGTGGTCAGTACTTTGCGTTGTGGCCGCAACAACCCCGGTTCGAATCCGTGTCACGGCAGAATAGGGGTGTCTGCTTTTACTACTTGCATGAATGAAGGCAAAAAAAAGCCTATCGATGTGAACAAACGGCGGAGTACTGCCTGAGTGAATCGTTGATGAACGACAGAGGCCACTCCGACCTCTTCTCGGTTTTCTTCAATGACTTACTAAGGATCTTCTTCACATTTGCCCATGCAGGGGAAGCCAGTTACACCAAAGCAAATGCAGGAAAGTGCATTTCAAGCAGAGACCAGTGCATTTCAAGGAGGGACCTGTTTACACCGAGAGTGGTCGGAGTATGGAACAATGCGCCAAATGCTGTTGCTGGATACGATTCTTGATGAGATCTTGGGCTCACTAAGCAGGTAATGACAGGTACCGCTCGCTCCCAATGCTCGCTCGAAGACAGCCTTTTCCATCGGCCAGGGCCCCTGGCACTTTACTGTCATTCCCTTTGGCCTGTGCAATGCCCCGGCGACGTTCGAGAGGCTGATGCAGAGGGTGTTGGCATCGGTCCCGTGGAACCAGTGTGTGCTGTATCTGGACGATCTGTTGGTTCATGCCCAGGGTTTCGACCAGGCCTTGACGAACCTCCAGGCAGTGCTGGCCTGCATCCGCCGTGCTGGCCTGAGGCTCAACCACAACAATTGAGAGCTCCTGCGGCGGGAGGGGACCTTCTTCGGACATGTTGTTGGACCGCGAGGGGTGGCTACAGACCCAGGTAAGGTTGCTGCAGTGAGGGGATGGCCGACTCCCCGCACCGTCGCAGAGCTGTACAGCTTTCTGGGGTTGGCTTTGTATTATCTGAGGTTCGTCCGGGACTTTGCCAGCATCTCTCCACCGCTGCACTGCCTCACCGACAAGGGCCGCTGTTTTGACTTGGACTCGGGCTGCGAGACGGCTTTCGGTCGGTTACGTGAAGCTCTGGTGGGGGCCTCCGTGCTAGCCTATCCCGATCCGTGGTTACCGTATATCCTGGATACCTATGCAAGTGACTTGGGGGTGGGCGTGGTGCTGGCACAGGAGGGGCCAGATGGGAGTGGGTAGTTGCCTACTACAGTCGGGCTTTGAATAAGGCTGAACGGAACTACTGCGTGACCCGTCGCGAGCTTCAGGCCATACCTATTCGGGACCCGATTCCTGTTGAGGACCGACCATGCGTCCCTCACCTGGCTGCTCCACTTTAAGGAGCCGGAGGCGCAGATGGTGCGATGGATAGAGGTCCTGCAGGAGTATGACTTCACTGTTGTGCACCGTGCTGGATCTCGCCATCTCAATGCCGGCATTCTCTCGCGGCGCCCCTGTGAGGTTGCGGACTGCCACTACTGCTCCCGGTGGGAGCAGTGTGAGGGAGCCGTCTGCACAGTGACGGAGGCGAGCACCTCGGCCACAGCCCTGGAGGGGCCGCTGGGGGTGGGCATGTCAGACCTGGCACAGCAACAGGCAGCTGATCCTGACGTGGGGCCGGTGCTCCGCTGGAAGGCAGCAGGAGCGCGGCCTGCGCGAGAGGAGCTCCCCCAGCACCCAAAGTCCGTCAAGGCCCTCTGCGTCCTGTAGGAGGCCTTGGAGGAAAAGGACGGGGTGCTGCGCCGGGGGTGGCAGGTACCCTCCAGTGGCGAGATACAGTGGCAGCAGGTGGTGCCACAGTTGCTCCGCGAGGCTGTGCTCATAGTGGTGCATGGCCAGCCGGGCATGGGGCATTTCGGCTGTAAAAAAACCCTGCAGCATCTCCGAGGCCATTTTTATTGGGGTCTTTGCCACTGGGACGTGGAGCGGTACTGCCAAACGTGTGCAGTGTGCGTGGCGCAGAAGGGTCCCCTTGAGTGCTCTCGGGCCCAACTCCAACAACACCAGGTGGGGGCTCCTATGGAGCAGGTGGGGGTGGATGTTTTGGACCTGTTTCCGCGCACCGAGGCCAGAAACCACTATATCCTGGTAGCAATGGACTATTTCACGAAGTGGCCGGAGGCCTACGCCATCCCGGACCAGAGTGCCCCCACGGTGGCCGATGCACTACTGGAGGGGATGTTTGCCAGGCTGGGGGTGCCGGAGGAGTTACACCAGGGACCAGGGGAGTAACTTCAAGTCCCAGGTCTTCGCCAGAGTGTGCCAGCGCCTGGGGATCTCTAAGACTCAGACCATCCCGCTGCATCCCCAGAGCGACGGGTCTGTGGAGCGGTTTAATCGGACGCTCCCCACCCAGCTGGCCTCCCTGGTGTCCTGTCACCAATGGGACTGGGACCGCCACCTCCCCCTCGAGCTCTGGGCTTACCACAGTCCAGGAATCTACCGGGTGTACCCTGGCCTCACTCATGCTGGGCCGGGAAATGCAAACCCTGGTGGACCTGGTCTTCGGCCCGCCGCCCGGAGATGAGTCGGCACCACCAGCTGGACCGGACTACGAGTAGGACCTGCAGCAGTGGATGGGGCGGGTGCACAGCTTTACCCGGACCCATCTGACTCAGGCGGGAGTTCGGCAGAAGCGGCACTACGACCTGCGCTGCAGGGGGCCTGCCTTCCTGCCCTGGGACTTGGTTTGGGTGTACAGCCCGCACCGCCGCAAAGGCCTCAGACCTAAGCTGGCGCCTTTGTGGGAGGGGGCCGCTGAGGTCCTAGGGGTGGTAGGCAAGGTCTGCCACCGGGGGAGAGTGGTGGTTCTGCACCAAGACCGCCTGGCCCCCTACTGGGACCGGGAGGAGGAGCCCCGCGGGGAGGCTCCGGAGGAGCAGCCAGGGCCAGAGCCGGCCTACAATGGGGTGACGGTGGGCCGCCGGCCACCACCGCTTCGTAACAGCTGCTCACGCAGAGTTCCACAGCCTTTAGCCTAGTATGAGTATAGCCTGAGGGTGTGTTCGATGTCGGCGGGACACCAGACGCTTCAGGTGGGGACAGTGTAACCCCCCTGGCCCGGTGGTGAGGAGGAAGCGCACCTAGGCACTCATGGTACCGCGGAGCAGGTTGGGAGTTGTAGCCAGGGAGAGTCTGAGGGTCAGCTCGATGACCAGCAACTGACCCTGCATATGTAAATGGTGTTATAGTAGTTTTAGTGTCCTGTGTAGCCTTATAAGTGTATAGCCTGTTGTTAAGTAATTACCACCCGAACGATGTGAATGTGTTCCATCAGTCTCCTCATGTGTGTGTATGTCCTGTGTTTGGTTTTGTGTGGTTTCGATAAAAGAATAAAGCTGTCGCTGGTTTACTATCACGTCGCCACTTGTCCTTTCCTGAGGGAACCTGAAAACAGTACAGTATTATAGCATGAACCCCTGACGATTTTCTTGATACGTTTTATGTGCTCTTTTGTATTGTATGTATTTTTGTTGTTCAAATAAAAAGTAAAAAACACAACTTTCCGGATGCGGCTGCTGTAAAAATAAAATGACATCAAGGGTGCTGTACGCAGAGGTCTGAAACCTGCTCCACAGAAGATCTTTATCCAGAGGTGTTAAAGAAGTCGAGATCTCGCCATGAGAGGGGAAGCATCTCAGAAAAAGCAGGTGCAGTCGGTTCCATGGTCATGGTCATAAAGTCGGGCGACAAGAGCAAAACCCACCCGGCTTCCTCCGGGCAAGTAATGAGCAATAATATTTCAAAATTACAGTTCGGATTTATTGGAAAACTTCACAAGCATAATTAGGTTAGGACTGTAAAATTGTTTTTTAATATCTTGGTATATTTACCTTCATTTTAATATAGATATAACCATAAATGATGTTAAGCATATTGAACTTTTGTCGTACTTTTTAAAACATTTTAGCTGAGGACACACGCCGACTATTATACCTTGTGATACATGCAAAACATCTGTAAACGAAGATGTAATTACAATAAAATTGGCAATTAACAGAAAACCACAATTTGTATAATATTATTCCTCGATATCAATGATCAATTGAAGGATTTGAAGAAACTATCAAAGAAACAGCAGCAATAGCAGATGATTTTGGTTTTGAACCCATCTTTACACCTCAATAATCCATTTGTCCTCGAAAAAAGAAAAGACAGGCATATTTTGAGTCTCATAATTATCCTCTGCTCGATCCAAAAGAAACGTTGATTGCTTCTGTACTTTTTTGGATTTTCTTACGAAGATCTCACGAAGTATTGCCAGGATCTATATTTAGCGTTCGGTAGCGATAACACTGCTGATATTGATTGAGTAAAAATCTATGATGTATTGACAGCTTTATCTGAAGCAAGAAATCCTCGAACGCCGCTTATGAAGTGTTGGGATTCATACCAAGAAATGCCTTTTGTTTTCCCACCCAAAATGCTACTATTACATTACACATTATGCAAACATTACCAGTTTTAGTAGCTACTGGGCGCGATTTTCCAAAACTGAAACTAATTACAAATTATTTAAGATGAACCATGTCCAAAAATTGTAAATCAGGATTAATATAAAATCAAATGAAATTACTACAGAAGAAAATGTTTAACTGAAATATGAATAAGACTATGCAAGCCTACAAAATAGAACAATTCAATATTTATAACTTATTTTTTTATTTTTTGAGAAATGGGCTCACACACCGGAAGACACTAACGTTTCTCTTCGTTAGAGTATGTGAATAACAGTTTAACCCCAAATGTTTGTAATTGTGATTCTGTTCAAATTTAAAAAAGCATCTATCAATAGTAAGAAATTATCAAGAAAGTAAGAAATTGTATTTCATAAACTGTAAGACATGAAGACATTTACAGGTGATATCCTTTGCTTTGTCTTTTAACGCAAGCGGTCAGGATCCAAGCCCAGGTTCGGACGGTTGTGTTTCTCTTGTAATCATCAAATGTCATTGTTTTGTCCATCAGTTCTTTCTCGAGTTGTACCATGGATATTTTATACCATCAATACTTTTCATGCTCTTTTGCATTTTCCTTCACATACGGAAAGAAACTCAAGGCGTTCTTGTCACTGTGCTACACAGTACAGGACACGCAGTGAGGAATTCGCGCAGCTTTCAGCGGAATCCAGAGGGAGGACTCGCTCAGGAAATCCCGGGTGAGATTCAACATCCCGGGTGAGGTTTTTCTGCACCAGCCACGACAAGTTTGAAGACGTTCTCTGGATTTCCTGAATGTGACTTTAAATTAGTTCACATTCTTTGGTAGTTAACAGAACTAAATAATTTGGAGGTACATTTAAAACTTCAGAGAACACTGTAGCACTTCGAGTTTAATTGTGTAAACCTGGCTCTCTATGAACACGAGCAAAGAGTTCTCACTCAACAGAAAACTGCGATGTGAGCACAGTAACATAAATCACTTGGAGAAACCAGGGATTGAACCCAGGACCTCATACATTTAAGACAAGCACTCTACCACTGATCTACATCCCCAACAAAGACGCCTGTGGAAGTGACTTAGAGATGTGCAGGTGCTCACAGAACACAATCCATCTTTTGCATCTTTTAAGTGCTCTTGATTAAACTATGCATAGAAAAACAGCAGTACTGATGATTTTCATGGACTGATGCACACTTGTTCTGTACAACTCCAGTGATAAAACCTTGTCTGTAAATATTGTAGAACGTAAAAGGGTGAAACAACGCTCCAACCGCAGGAATGGTAACAGAAAGGATAATTTTCTTATTTAATACGTCCTTTTGAGATGCCTTGTCAACGCACACAGACGTTAGAGCTGAACAAATATTTTGTACACAAGACGGCAGTGCGATATTAGAATTCTTGTCTTCTTGATGGATTCAGACTCCTTCTCAGAGGTCCATGCTCACCAAATAAGTTTACAGCTGTAGCGGCAATGCCTGTTAATAAGACAGAATTAAGCATTGCTGAGCTTTCCTAAATGAGGCCCCATCTCACTCTCCCTCTCTGTGGTGCAGCCACTGAGAAAGTATTCTTGCAGGCTGATTTAAGATGTTTTCTTTTGTTAAGGGACAGCTCTTAAACGGAGATGCACTTAGCTAAGCCTAACTATCATGATCAATGGTCATCCATTGGCGCCTATCTGTCTAGGGAGTGCCGAATGGACATCTGGACTGTATTCCTAAGTGTCAGGAGTAAGTGACTCATATCTCACCTTGATCAACCAATCAGGGATTGGCAGGGCGTGGTAACACCACGTGGGTCTCCAATGCGACTTGGACTCTGTTCTAAGCGCGAGGCCGAGGATCCCGTACGTACTCAGAATTCTACCAACGTGAATGCTCTGCTTGATCAACGGCAGCCTACAGTTGGACCCTCGTCGACAACCTGAATAGCTTATTCAGAAGCAGCGCTGGTCCGGGAACGAACCAGCTTCTTCCCGGGCAAAAGAGTGACTTGTGAGGACTTGCGGTCGTACTCTGTGCATAGATACTTTCTACTAGCCAGCAGGACTGCTGGTAGATCCCCTCGGAGCAACAACTGCCCTGCGCGCCGCGGTTAGATTCCTCCGCCCGTCCAACTCCGAGCTGCACCTCGACTGGTTGGCCGGTAGCCAGAGGACGCCGGGACAACGCCCATTGGACAACCGCTGGACCGAGGCTGCAACAGAGCCTGTCAGCTGGTTTGGTGTTCGTGCCGGGAAATTCCAAATCCATACAGAGTGGATAAGTAAACTCCATGTTCTACATTGCGTCTCGAGAATTCAATTGTACCTCAACACAAGTTGTTATCAATTTAATTCATGAGTATTGCATTTACTTCCGAGTTTAGAGTAACAGTGGGTAATAACACTGATTAGCGATTTGGTAACCGAACGATATATATTGACATATATTCTCTGTTGTGTATCTCTTTGTGTTTGCATCTCTTCGAGATTATATACCTTGTATATTGATAACCCTCACAGTAAGGTCTGCCGCTTGTATCCAGGCAGACTGGTATATGTTTGGTGCACAATTTATATTAATCACTGTATCTCGTGTATTGAACCCGTGTGTGTGCGTTGTTAGTTGTTCTGACGATTGATTTTCTAAAAGCCACAACGAACCACCTCGTGATTACTGCTACAATGAATAATTGTCTCAGTAAACCCATCAAACCTCTACACAGCTAAGGAAGAGTAGCTCGGAAAATACCCAACTCAACAAGCGAGTGCGTTGGTTGCTCTTGCTCTTAATGCAAGCTGTTTTTTATTTCGCATTAATCATTATTAACCAGAAACAGCTGCACAACTGGTCGCATTTGTGATTGTCACTTCTCTGCTTCAGCAAGGTCAATAAAAGACTCTGAAAGTAGTAGAGAAAAACTGAATTAAAATCATATTAGCAATTCTGAGCGATATCTGCATACAGGCAATCCAATAAGAACGTTGAAATCTTTGAATATCATCTCTCTATATATTGCGCTGCTTTTTACTTGGAGTAAAACTATTGGATTGAAGGGTTAAAATGTATTGTTGTTATTTGGAGAAATCAATGAACTCATGATTTTATATGTTTTAAAAGACCGTCATGCGCACAGAAAAAAGACAGTGCTGATTAAATTTTCTGGAGACGGAGCACTGATGACCTATCCGAGCCAATTGATAAAGCCCACCCAGTGGATACTCTAGCAGAACGTGGAAGAACGTTCACCATTGTAACCAAGGCAACCACAGGAACAACATCAAGAAGCACAATCAATTCCCCATTTAAATCTTTCGTGTAAGGTATGCCATGTGAAAGCATGAAGTAAATCCCCTCATCTCTTTTGAACACGGACAAGGTATTTCTGATGGAGCGCAATGAGCAAAGATTTAATAAGCTACTCCTGCCGATGATTCAGCTTAAAGAAGTAAAAGCTTCACAAACAAAAGCAGCTCGCTACCACAGCCAATATTAAATGTACTTGGTGGCACATTACCATTTGCACTGGCTCAAAAGTGGTCTCGGCAGACGTTGTTCCCTACGTAAAGCTGAAAGCGCCAAAGAGCATTTCCATTGAGAAAAAAAAATCTTTCTTGATGTTAAACATAGAGAGCCTGCCTTTTAGAAGTTCTCCCTCTAAACACCTTGTGCAGCCTCCCGACAGACTAACAAAAAGCGCCTTTTCACCAACTCAATTTATAATACGCCCCTCAAAACTCACAACCGAATAACAATCCATCCGTATATTTGATTTCCAAGATCCATTCAAGGCAACTTGGGTCTTCGCAAGCAAATAATTTCAGGGAAGAAACTCAGTTTAGTCAACTACTGGTGCATTCAGCACACCACTTGCTTTCGCTTGTCAGGGTGGCCGAGTGGTCTAAGGCGCCAGACTCAAGGACATGTGTCTTTCCAGCTGGCTTGGGTGTTCTGGTCTCCAAATGGAGGCGTGGGTTCAAATCCCACTCCTGACAGCTTCCGTTTTTTACCTCTCTTGAATTGTTCCAGTGCTAGCTGACAGTGAATGACTGAAATATAAAAGCAGCAGAAGAAAGCAAGCAACTCAGTGCAATTTGTGAGTATTCTGTACTGTTAAAATGACAGGTTTTCATACTTTTTGGAATTCGTAGCTCAAGAAGTGACTCCTGTTCCATTTTCTATTCACCAACTCGATTTGCATTCCGCCCCTCACACCTCACAACAGAATAACAAACGGCTTCATGTGCCACAGCATTCCCCTGTAGATTCGGTTTGCACTATGAATTAGGCGACCCCGAATGAAATATTTTAGTGTTGGCTCAAATGTGAGGAATTTCATGAACCCTCAAAAAGGAATGCTTGCAGAAAATGCCAGCAATTCAAAGCGTGTAGGCAGCATGAACAGACCAATTCTGCAATTTCTTTTATCGTGGGCGGTGCTTTCCGAGTCGATGGCTCTGCATTAGAAATGAGAAGTGCTGAACTCTAAACACGTTCTTGCCATTACTGCTACTCCTGCTGCTACTCCTTCGTCCTCGAAAAAAGAAAAGACAGGCATGTTTTGAGTCTCAAAATGATCTTCTGGATCCACAAGAAACATGTAAATTTGATTGATTCCGCAGTATTTTGGATGTACTGTACTTATAACTTCCATCGAAGAGAGACTTCATCAGTTGCATGAAATTGAAACTTTCGACTTTTTGTCTGGTATTGAAAATATGTTTAAAAAAAACCATGAACAATTTTCTAACAAACAACTCATGAATTATTGCCAGGATCTATATTTAGCGTTCGGTAGTGATAACACTGCTGATATTGATTGAGTAGAAATCTATGATGTATTGACAGCTTTATCTGAAGCGAGAAGTCCTAGAACGCCATCTATGAAGTTTAAGGATTCATACCAAGAAATGCCTTTTGTTTCCCACCCCAACTGCTGCTTTTGCTTTACACATTATGTGAACATTACCAGTTTTGGTAGCTTCTGGGCACGATTTTCCTAAACTGAAACTTATTACAAAATTCTTTAAGATGAACCATGTCCAAAAATTGTAAATCAGGACTAATTTTAATATCAAATGAAATCACTAGAGAGGAAAAGGCTTAACTGAAATATGAATAAGACTATGCAAGCCTGAAAAATAGAACAATTCAATTTATAGAACTTATTTTTTTATTTTTTGAGAGATGGGCTCACACACCGGAAGACACTAACGTTTCTCTTCGTTAGAGTATGTGAATAACAGTTTAACCCCATTTGTTTGTAATTGTGATTCTGTTAAAATTTAAAAAAGCATCTATCAATAGTAAGAAATTATCAAGAAAGTAAGAAATTGTGTTATTTCATAAACTGTAAGACATGAAGACATTTACAGGTTATATCCTTTGCTTTGTCTTTTAACGCAAGCGGTCAGGATCCAAGCCCATGTTCGGACGGTTGTGTTTCTCTTGTAATCATCAAATGTCATTGTTTTGTCCTTCAGTTCTTTCTCGAGTTGTACCATGGATATTTTATACCATCAATACTTTTCATGCTCTTTTGCATTTTCCTTCACATACGGAAAAAAACTCAAGGCGTTCTTGTCACTGTGCTACACAGTACAGGACACGCAGTGAGTAATTCGCGCAGCTTTCAGAGGAATCCAGAGGGAGGACTCTTAATGCAAGGAGCTGGTTTTTTTTTCGCATTAATCATTATTAACCAGAAACAGCTGCACAACCGGTTGCATTTGTGATTATGTCACTTCTCTGCTTCAGCAAGGTCAATAAAAGACTCTGAAAGTAGTAGAGAAAAACTGAATTAAAATCATATTAGCAATTCTGAGTGATATCTGCATACAGGCAATCCAATAAGAACGTTGAAATCTTTGAATGTCATCTTTCTATATATTGCGCTGCTTTTTACTTGGAGTAAAACTATTGGATTGAAGGGTTAAAATGTATTGTTGTTATTTGGAGAAATCAATGAACTCGTGATTTTATATGTTTTAAAAGACGGTCATGCGCACAGAAAAAAGACAGTGCTGATTATTTTTCTGGAGACGGAGCACTGATGACCTATCCGAGCCAATTGATAAAGCCCACCCAGTGGATACTCTAGCAGAACGTGGAAGAACGTTCACCACTGTAACCAAGGCAACCACAGGAACAACATCAAGAAGCGCAATCAATTCCCCATTTAAATCTTTCGTGTAAGGTATGCCATGTGAAAGCATGAAGTAAATCCCCTGATCTCTTTTGAACATGGACAAGGTATTTCTGATGGAGCGCAATGAGCAAAGATTTAATAAGCTACTCCTGCCGATGATTCAGCTTAAAGAAGTAAAAGCTTCACAAACAAAAGCAGCTCGCTACCACAGCCAATATTAAATGTACTTGGTGGCACATTACCATTTGCACTGGCTCAAAAGTGGTCTCGGCAGACGTTGTTCCCTACGTAAAGCTGAAAGCGCCAAAGAGCATTTCCATTGAGAAAAAAAAATCTTTCTTGATGTTAAACATAGAGAGCCTGCCTTTTAGAAGTTCTCCCTCTAAACACCTTGTGCAGCCTCCCGACAGACTAACAAAAAGCGCCTTTTCACCAACTCAATTTATAATACGCCCCTCAAAACTCACAACCGAATAACAATCCATCCGTATATTTGATTTCCAAGATCCATTCAAGGCAACTTGGGTCTTCGCAAGCAAATAATTTCAGGGAAGAAACTCAGTTTAGTCAACTACTGGTGCATTCAGCACACCACTTGCTTGTGCTTGTCAGGGTGGCCGAGTGGTCTAAGGCACCAGACTCAAGGACATGTGTCTTTTCAGCTGGCTTGGGTGTTCTGGTCTCCAAATGGAGGCGTGGGTTCAAATCCCACTCCTGACAGCTTCCGTTTTTACCTCTCTTGAATTGTTCCAGTGCTAGCTGACAGTGAATGACTGAAATATAAAAGCAGCAGAAGAAAGCAAGCAACTCAGTGCAATTTGTGAGTATTCTGTACTGTTAAAATGACAGGTTTTCATACTTTTTGGAATTCGTAGCTCAAGAAGTGACTCCTGTTCCATTTTCTATTCACCAACTCGATTTGCATTCCGCCCCTCACACCTCACAACAGAATAACAAACGGCTTCATGTGCCACAGCATTCCCCTGTAGATTCGGTTTGCACTATGAATTAGGCGACCCCGAATGAAATATTTTAGTGTTGGCTCAAATGTGAGGAATTTCATGAACCCTCAAAAAGGAATGCTTGCAGAAAATGCCAGCAATTCAAAGCGTGTAGGCAGCATGAACAGACCAATTCTGCAATTTCTTTTATCGCGGGCGGTGCTTTCCGAGTCGATGGCTCTGCATTAGAAATGAGAAGTGCTGAACTCTAAACACGTTCTTGCCATTACTGCTACTCCTGCTGCTACTCCTTCATCCTCGAAAAAAGAAAAGACAGGCATGTTTCGAGTCTCAAAATGATCTTCTGGATCCACAAGAAACATGTAAATTTGATTGATTCCGCAGTATTTTGGATGTACTGTACTTATAACTTCCATCGAAGAGAGACTTCATCAGTTGCATGAAATTGAAACTTTCGACTTTTTGTCTGGTATTGAAAATATGTTTAAAAAAAACGATGAACAATTTTCTAACAAACAACTCATGAATTATTGCCAGGATCTATATTTAGCGTTCGGTAGTGATAACACTGCTGATATTGATTGAGTAGAAATCTATGATGTATTGACAGCTTTATCTGAAGCGAGAAGTCCTAGAACGCCATCTATGAAGTTTAAGGATTCATACCAAGAAATGCCTTTTGTTTCCCACCCCAACTGCTGCTTTTGCTTTACACATTATGTGAACATTACCAGTTTTGGTAGCTTCTGGGCACGATTTTCCTAAACTGAAACTTATTACAAAATTCTTTAAGATGAACCATGTCCAAAAATTGTAAATCAGGACTAATTTTAATATCAAATGAAATCACTAGAGAGGAAAAGGCTTAACTGAAATATGAATAAGACTATGCAAGCCTGAAAAATAGAACAATTCAATTTATAGAACTTATTTTTTTATTTTTTGAGAGATGGGCTCACACACCGGAAGACACTAACGTTTCTCTTCGTTAGAGTATGTGAATAACAGTTTAACCCCATTTGTTTGTAATTGTGATTCTGTTAAAATTTAAAAAAGCATCTATCAATAATAAGAAATTATCAAGAAAGTAAGAAATTGTGTTATTTCATAAACTGTAAGACATGAAGACATTTACAGGTTATATCCTTTGCTTTGTCTTTTAACGCAAGCGGTCAGGATCCAAGCCCATGTTCGGACGGTTGTGTTTCTCTTGTAATCATCAAATGTCATTGTTTTGTCCTTCAGTTCTTTCTCGAGTTGTACCATGGATATTTTATACCATCAATACTTTTCATGCTCTTTTGCATTTTCCTTCACATACGGAAAAAAACTCAAGGCGTTCTTGTCACTGTGCTACACAGTACAGGACACGCAGTGAGTAATTCGCGCAGCTTTCAGAGGAATCCAGAGGGAGGACTCTTAATGCAAGGAGCTGGTTTTTTTTTCGCATTAATCATTATTAACCAGAAACAGCTGCACAACCGGTTGCATTTGTGATTATGTCACTTCTCTGCTTCAGCAAGGTCAATAAAAGACTCTGAAAGTAGTAGAGAAAAACTGAATTAAAATCATATTAGCAATTCTGAGTGATATCTGCATACAGGCAATCCAATAAGAACGTTGAAATCTTTGAATGTCATCTTTCTATATATTGCGCTGCTTTTTACTTGGAGTAAAACTATTGGATTGAAGGGTTAAAATGTATTGTTGTTATTTGGAGAAATCAATGAACTCGTGATTTTATATGTTTTAAAAGACGGTCATGCGCACAGAAAAAAGACAGTGCTGATTATTTTTCTGGAGACGGAGCACTGATGACCTATCCGAGCCAATTGATAAAGCCCACCCAGTGGATACTCTAGCAGAACGTGGAAGAACGTTCACCATTGTAACCAAGGCAACCACAGGAACAACATCAAGAAGCACAATCAATTCCCCATTTAAATCTTTCGTGTAAGGTATGCCATGTGAAAGCATGAAGTAAATCCCCTCATCTCTTTTGAACATGGACAAGGTATTTCTGATGGAGCGCAATGAGCAAAGATTTAATAAGCTACTCCTGCCGATGATTCAGCTTAAAGAAGTAAAAGCTTCACAAACAAAAGCAGCTCGCTACCACAGCCAATATTAAATGTACTTGGTGGCACATTACCATTTGCACTGGCTCAAAAGTGGTCTCGGCAGACGTTGTTCCCTACGTAAAGCTGAAAGCGCCAAAGAGCATTTCCATTGAGAAAAAAAATCTTTCTTGATGTTAAACATAGAGAGCCTGCCTTTTAGAAGTTCTCCCTCTAAACACCTTGTGCAGCCTCCCGACAGACTAACAAAAAGCGCCTTTTCACCAACTCAATTTATAATACGCCCCTCAAAACTCACAACCGAATAACAATCCATCCGTATATTTGATTTCCAAGATCAATTCAAGGCAACTTGGCTCTTCGCAAGCAAATAATTTCAGGGAAGAAACTCAGTTTAGTCAACTACTGGTGCATTCAGCACACCACTTGCTTGTGTTTGTCAGGGTGGCCGAGTGGTCTAAGGCGCCAGACTCAAGGACATGTGTCTTTCCAGCTGGCTTGGGTGTTCTGGTCTCCAAATGGAGGCGTGGGTTCAAATCCCACTCCTGACAGCTTCCGTTTTTACCTCTCTTGAATTGTTCCAGTGCTAGCTGACAGTGAATGACTGAAATATAAAAGCAGCAGAAGAAAGCAAGCAACTCAGTGCAATTTGTGAGTATTCTGCACTGTTAAAATGACAGGTTTTCATACTTTTTGGAATTCGTAGCTCAAGAAGTCACTCCTGTTTCATTTTCTTTTCTCCAACTCGATTTGCATTCCGCCCCTCACACCTCACAACAGAATAACAAACGGCTTCATGTGCCACAGCATTCCCCTGTAGATTCGGTTGGCACTATGAATTAGGCGACCCCGAATGAAATATTTTAGTGTTGGCTCAAATGTGAGGAATTTCATGAACCCTCAAAAAGGAATGCTTGCAGAAAATGCCAGCAATTCAAAGCGTGTAGGCAGCATGAACAGACCAATTCTGCAATTTCTTTTATCGCGGGCGGTACTTTCCGAGTCGATGGCTCTGCATTAGAAATGAGAAGTGCTGAATTCTAAAAACGTTCTTGCCATTACTGCTACTCCTGCTGCTACTCCTTCGTCCTCGAAAAAAGAAAAGACAGGCATGTTTTGAGTCTCAAAATGATCTTCTGGATCCACAAGAAATATGTACATTTGATTGATTCCGCAGTATTTTGGATGTACTGTACTTATAACTTCCATCGAAGAGAGATTTCATCAGTTGCATGAAATTGAAACTTTCTACTTTTTGTCTGGTATTGAAAATATGTTTAAAAAAAAACATAAACAATTTTCTAACAAACAACTCATGAATTATTGCCAGGATCTATATTTAGTGTTCGGTAGTGATAACACTGCTGATATTGATTGAGTAGAAATCTATGATGTATTGACAGGTTTATCTGAAGCGAGAAGTCCTAGAACGCCATCTATGAAGTTTAAGGATTCATACCAAGAAATGCCTTTTGTTTCCCACCCCAACTGCTGCTTTTGCATTACACATTATGTGAACATTACAAGTTTTGGTAGCTTCTGGGCACGATTAAACTGAAACTGAAACTTATTACAAAATTCTTTAGATGAACCATGTCCAAAAATTGTAAATCAGGACTAATTTTAATATCAAATGAAATTACTACAGAAAAAAAGGCTTAACTGAAATATGAATAAGACTATGCAAGCCTGAAAAATAGAACAATTCAATTTATAGAACTTATTTTTTTATTTTTTGAGAGATGGGCTCACACACCGGAAGACACTAACGTTTCTCTTCGTTAGAGTATGTGAATAACAGTTTAACCCAAGATGTTTGTAATTGTGATTCTGTTAAAATTTAAAAAAGCATCTATCAATAGTAAGAAATTATTAAGAAAGTAAGAAATTGTGTTATTTCATAAACTGTAAGACATGAAGACATTTACAGGTTATATCCTTTGCTTTGTCTTTTAACGCAAGCTGTCAGGATCCAAGCCCATGTTCGGACGGTTGTGTTTCTCTTGTAATCATCAAATGTCATTGTTTTGTCCGTCAGTTCTTTCTTGAGTTGTACCATGGATATTTTATACCATCAATACTTTTCATGCTCTTTTGCATTTTCCTTCACATACGGAAAAAAACTCAAGGCATTCTTGTCACTGTGCTGCACATTTACGCTGGACCACCTGTAACAGTACAGGACACGCAGTGAGGAATTCGCGCAGCTTTCAGCTCAGAGCGGAATCCAGAGGGAGGACTTGCTCGCTGAATGATCTCTCAGGAAATCCCGGGTGAGATTTAAAAGCTAAACCTGGCTCTCTATGAACACGAGCAAAGAGTTCTCACTCAACAGAAGATTGCGATGTGAGTACAGTAATATAAAACACCTGGAGATGCCAGGGATTGAACCCCGGACCTGTGGAGCAGTAAGTGACTTGTAGCGCTGACATAAGAGATATTTACATAAAGTGCTTTTACTGACCATATTACAAAGCTCAGGAAGTAAGGTCTTAAAACATTGGGCAGTAGTGGGATTTAAACCCACACCCCTGAGCAAGTGGACCCTAAAATCCAACATATTAGACCATTCAGCCACAGAACCTCGGGCCCCTTCTCCTTTCCTCTCGTTGCTGAGTATAGGTGCCTTCATCCAATTGAGCCAGGTTTGAATCCCAGCCAATGCATCTCCAAATCTTTTCAAATGAATCAGGGAAGAAACTCAGTTTAGTCAACTACTGGTGCATTCAGCACACCACTTGCTTGTGTTTGTCAGGGTGGCCGAGTGGTCTAAGGCGCCAGACTCAAGGACATGTGTCTTTCCAGCTGGCTTGGGTGTTCTGGTCTCCAAATGGAGGCGTGGGTTCAAATCCCACTCCTGACAGCTTCCGTTTTTACCTCTCTTGAATTGTTCCAGTGCTAGCTGACAGTGAATGACTGAAATATAAAAGCAGCAGAAGAAAGCAAGCAACTCAGTGCAATTTGTGAGTATTCTGTACTGTTAAAATGACAGGTTTTCATACTTTTTGGAATTCGTAGCTCAAGAAGTGACTCCTGTTCCATTTTCTATTCACCAACTTGATTTGCATTCCGCCCCTCACACCTCACAACAGAATAACAAACGGCTTCATGTGCCACAGCATTCCCCTGTAGATTCGGTTTGCACTATGAATTAGGCGACCCCGAATGAAATATTTTAGTGTTGGCTCAAATGTGAGGAATTTCATGAACCCTCAAAAAGGAATGCTTGCAGAAAATGCCAGCAATTCAAAGCGTGTAGGCAGCATGAACAGACCAATTCTGCAATTTCTTTTATCGCGGGCGGTGCTTTCCGAGTCGATGGCTCTGCATTAGAAATGAGAAGTGCTGAACTCTAAACACGTTCTTGCCATTACTGCTACTCCTGCTGCTACTCCTTCGTCCTCGAAAAAAGAAAAGACAGGCATGTTTTGAGTCTCAAAATGATCTTCTGGATCCACAAGAAACATGTAAATTTGATTGATTCCGCAGTATTTTGGATGTACTGTACTTATAACTTCCATCGAAGAGAGACTTCATCAGTTGCATGAAATTGAAACTTTCGACTTTTTGTCTGGTATTGAAAATATGTTTAAAAAAAACCATGAACAATTTTCTAACAAACAACTCATGAATTATTGCCAGGATCTATATTTAGCGTTCGGTAGTGATAACACTGCTGATATTGATTGAGTAGAAATCTATGATGTATTGACAGCTTTATCTGAAGCGAGAAGTCCTAGAACGCCATCTATGAAGTTTAAGGATTCATACCAAGAAATGCCCTTTGTTTCCCACCCCAACTGCTGCTTTTGCATTACACATTATGTGAACATTACAAGTTTTGGTAGCTTCTGGGCATGATTAAACTGAAACTGAAACTTATTACAAAATTCTTTAGATGAACCATGTCCAAAAATTGTAAATCAGGACTAATTTTAATATCAAATGAAATTACTACAGAAAAAAAGGCTTAACTGAAATATGAATAAGACTATGCAAGCCTGAAAAATAGAACAATTCAATTTATAGAACTTATTTTTTTATTTTTTGAGAGATGGGCTCACACACCGGAAGACACTAACGTTTCTCTTCGTTAGAGTATGTGAATAACAGTTTAACCCCAGATGTTTGTAATTGTGATTCTGTTAAAATTTTAAAAAGCATCTATCAATAGTAAGAAATTATTAAGAAAGTAAGAAATTGTGTTATTTCATAAACTGTAAGACATGAAGACATTTACAGGTTATATCCTTTGCTTTGTCTTTTAACGCAAGCTGTCAGGATCCAAGCCCATGTTCGGACGGTTGTGTTTCTCTTGTAATCATCAAATGTCATTGTTTTGTCCGTCAGTTCTTTCTTGAGTTGTACCATGGATATTTTATACCATCAATACTTTTCATGCTCTTTTGCATTTTCCTTCACATACGGAAAAAAACTCAAGGCATTCTTGTCACTGTGCTGCACATTTACGCTGGACCACCTGTAACAGTACAGGACACGCAGTGAGGAATTCGCGCAGCTTTCAGCTCAGAGCGGAATCCAGAGGGAGGACTTGCTCGCTGAATGATCTCTCAGGAAATCCCGGGTGAGATTTAAAAGCTAAACCTGGCTCTCTATGAACACGAGCAAAGAGTTCTCACTCAACAGAAGATTGCGATGTGAGTACAGTAATATAAAACACCTGGAGATGCCAGGGATTGAACCCCGGACCTGTGGAGCAGTAAGTGACTTGTAGCGCTGACATAAGAGATATTTACATAAAGTGCTTTTACTGACCATATTACAAAGCTCAGGAAGTAAGGTCTTAAAACATTGGGCAGTAGTGGGATTTAAACCCACACCCCTGAGCAAGTGGACCCTAAAATCCAACATATTAGACCATTCAGCCACAGAACCTCGGGCCCCTTCTCCTTTCCTCTCGTTGCTGAGTATAGGTGCCTTCATCCAATTGAGCCAGGTTTGAATCCCAGCCAATGCATCTCCAAATCTTTTCAAATGAATCAGGGAAGAAACTCAGTTTAGTCAACTACTGGTGCATTCAGCACACCACTTGCTTGTGTTTGTCAGGGTGGCCGAGTGGTCTAAGGCGCCAGACTCAAGGACATGTGTCTTTCCAGCTGGCTTGGGTGTTCTGGTCTCCAAATGGAGGCGTGGGTTCAAATCCCACTCCTGACAGCTTCCGTTTTTACCTCTCTTGAATTGTTCCAGTGCTAGCTGACAGTGAATGACTGAAATATAAAAGCAGCAGAAGAAAGCAAGCAACTCAGTGCAATTTGTGAGTATTCTGTACTGTTAAAATGACAGGTTTTCATACTTTTTGGAATTCGTAGCTCAAGAAGTGACTCCTGTTCCATTTTCTATTCACCAACTCGATTTGCATTCCGCCCCTCACACCTCACAACAGAATAACAAACGGCTTCATGTGCCACAGCATTCCCCTGTAGATTCGGTTTGCACTATGAATTAGGCGACCCCGAATGAAATATTTTAGTGTTGGCTCAAATGTGAGGAATTTCATGAACCCTCAAAAAGGAATGCTTGCAGAAAATGCCAGCAATTCAAAGCGTGTAGGCAGCATGAACAGACCAATTCTGCAATTTCTTTTATCGCGGGCGGTGCTTTCCGAGTCGATGGCTCTGCATTAGAAATGAGAAGTGCTGAACTCTAAACACGTTCTTGCCATTACTGCTACTCCTGCTGCTACTCCTTCGTCCTCGAAAAAAGAAAAGACAGGCATGTTTTGAGTCTCAAAATGATCTTCTGGATCCACAAGAAACATGTAAATTTGATTGATTCCGCAGTATTTTGGATGTACTGTACTTATAACTTCCATCGAAGAGAGACTTCATCAGTTGCATGAAATTGAAACTTTCGACTTTTTGTCTGGTATTGAAAATATGTTTAAAAAAAACCATGAACAATTTTCTAACAAACAACTCATGAATTATTGCCAGGATCTATATTTAGCGTTCGGTAGTGATAACACTGCTGATATTGATTGAGTAGAAATCTATGATGTATTGACAGCTTTATCTGAAGCGAGAAGTCCTAGAACGCCATCTATGAAGTTTAAGGATTCATACCAAGAAATGCCCTTTGTTTCCCACCCCAACTGCTGCTTTTGCATTACACATTATGTGAACATTACAAGTTTTGGTAGCTTCTGGGCATGATTAAACTGAAACTGAAACTTATTACAAAATTCTTTAGATGAACCATGTCCAAAAATTGTAAATCAGGACTAATTTTAATATCAAATGAAATTACTACAGAAAAAAAGGCTTAACTGAAATATGAATAAGACTATGCAAGCCTGAAAAATAGAACAATTCAATTTATAGAACTTATTTTTTTATTTTTTGAGAGATGGGCTCACACACCGGAAGACACTAACGTTTCTCTTCGTTAGAGTATGTGAATAACAGTTTAACCCCAGATGTTTGTAATTGTGATTCTGTTAAAATTTTAAAAAGCATCTATCAATAGTAAGAAATTATTAAGAAAGTAAGAAATTGTGTTATTTCATAAACTGTAAGACATGAAGACATTTACAGGTTATATCCTTTGCTTTGTCTTTTAACGCAAGCTGTCAGGATCCAAGCCCATGTTCGGACGGTTGTGTTTCTCTTGTAATCATCAAATGTCATTGTTTTGTCCGTCAGTTCTTTCTTGAGTTGTACCATGGATATTTTATACCATCAATACTTTTCATGCTCTTTTGCATTTTCCTTCACATACGGAAAAAAACTCAAGGCATTCTTGTCACTGTGCTGCACATTTACGCTGGACCACCTGTAACAGTACAGGACACGCAGTGAGGAATTCGCGCAGCTTTCAGCTCAGAGCGGAATCCAGAGGGAGGACTTGCTCGCTGAATGATCTCTCAGGAAATCCCGGGTGAGATTTAAAAGCTAAACCTGGCTCTCTATGAACACGAGCAAAGAGTTCTCACTCAACAGAAGATTGCGATGTGAGTACAGTAATATAAAACACCTGGAGATGCCAGGGATTGAACCCCGGACCTGTGGAGCAGTAAGTGACTTGTAGCGCTGACATAAGAGATATTTACATAAAGTGCTTTTACTGACCATATTACAAAGCTCAGGAAGTAAGGTCTTAAAACATTGGGCAGTAGTGGGATTTAAACCCACACCCCTGAGCAAGTGGACCCTAAAATCCAACATATTAGACCATTCAGCCACAGAACCTCGGGCCCCTTCTCCTTTCCTCTCGTTGCTGAGTATAGGTGCCTTCATCCAATTGAGCCAGGTTTGAATCCCAGCCAATGCATCTCCAAATCTTTTCAAATGAATCTGTGATCTTGTAGCACATCCTCTGAAACCAGCAATCGAAATTGGAAACGTCTTCTTCAACACTGAAAAGCTCAATTAGGACGAAGCAGTTGTACACAGGACAGCAGTACACTATGTGTTCTTGATTGATTCAGACTCGTTCTCAGTGGTTCTTGCTCACCAAATATCTTAAAAGCTGAGGAAGAACGCTACGAAAAATACTAATCAAAATACAAAATAATAATCATTATTAACCAGAAACAGCAGAAAAACTGGTCACAATTGTGATTACGTCGCTTCTCTGCTTCAGCAAGGTCAATAAAGGACTCTCTGAAAGTAGTAAAGCACTAAAGCACTGCAAAACTGAATTCAAAATCATATTAGGAATTCTGAGTGGTGCCTGCTTACATGCAATCCAATACGGATGTTGTCTTTAAATAAGAATTCCCTATGTTTCCCTGCCTTTTCCCTGGAGTGAAACTATTGGATTGAAGGAATTCTTATGACAGGTTTACAAGGTGCTGTTGATATTTGGATAAATCTATGAACTCGTGATTTTTATATACTTTAAATAACGGCCATACGCACAGAATAAAATTACTGATGATTTTTCCTGAGACAAAGCACAGCTTATCTTTCCAAGACAGCTGATAAAGGCAAGCCAGTGGATACTCTAGCAGAACATGGAAAAATGTTCAGCTTTGTAACCAACCAGGTATGCTTTGTGATTGCTTGAAGTGAAACCCACAATCTCTTTTGAACTTAGACAAGTTATTTCTGATGGAGCGCTATGCGGAAAGACTTAATCAGCTCTACCCCTGAGGATGACTCGACTTGAAAATGCAGAACATTAACGTTTCATAGATAAAAGGAGCACAACCGACATTAAAATTGAGGGCGCACTGTGATTTGCACTGGCTCAAAAGTGATCTTGGTAGACAAACTTCCCTGCTGAAGGTGGAAACAAGAATTTGTGTTGAGAAGAAAAAACACTTTTTTCTCTCTGCTTTGATGTTAAGCTGATAAAGTAGCTTTTAGCACATTGCTCCACTTGGTGGTTGTAACACAAAAACACTTAGCAGCAGTGGGATTCAAACACACACCTCCAACGAGACTGGAACCTTAATCCAGCACCTATACAGCTTGCGAAAGATGAAAGACAAATGTTGAACCCATGCCCCCAAAGAACCTGGAGCCTTAATCCAGCACCTTAGACCACTCAGCCACACTAACCACTGTGTCTTGTCTCTTTGTCTCATTACTTGCCCGGAGGAAGCCGGGTGGCTTTTGCTCTTGTCCAACAGTGGCGTTATGACTATGGAACCGACTGCACCTGCTTTTTCTGAGATGCTTCCCCTCTCATGGTGAGATCTCGAATTCTTAAACACCTCTGGATAAAGTTCTTCTGTTTAGTTCTTCTTCTATTTAGAACTATTCAAACTTAGAACTCTTTGCTGATTTAGGTGGTATATTTCCTCAATTACAGGACAGCACAAACAGTTCTTAATGCAGAAATGGAAGCCTGTCTAAATTTTCCTTTCTGTTAAAGACATTTTGGGAAGCACTTTTTTTGGGACACTGATTTTTCTCCTTTGGGGAGCTAAAGAAGACTATAGGGTGTGGCACAGTGGTAGTGTAGCTGATTCTATCTCTGAAAGTTGTGAGTACAAATTGGGTTGGGGTCAGCTAAGAGTTCTTCACCATCTGCTGGTGCTGAACCCAGACTTCTCACCATGTAGTTGAGTTCTTCTCAATATCTCAGCATCTCCAAAACATCATGTCCAACTTTAGAGACAGCTACATCAGACAATGAAAGTTTGAGACCACTTTATTATTACAGGTTCTAGCAAACCTGAAAGCTAAGGCGTTTCAGGTCACTTTTTTAATTAAAAAAGTGTCTGAAGCCTCTAAATAAAATTAGGCTTTTTTAATTGTGTATGAAATTCACTCCCATGGGCTCTGAAAGGGGAAATATACTGTTGGGATCCTCGCAAGTGAGGTGTCTTCTTGTGGTGAAGCACAGTCATACCTGACTTGTCCGGGATGACCCAAGACAGACTTTATCCAGAAGTGACGGCACCACTCCAAGTAGAATGAGAGAGAAACACAGCACGACATGGGGAGTCAAGAGGCTCCCACAATTCACCTTTCCTCACATTACTGATTTCTTCACTAACGTTTTGACCGTTTTACAATCACAATGACCGTTTCACATTAAATAAGTTTTTAAACCATCAATATTTAAGAAAAAAAATAGTACTTTTTTTTCCAATTATCAAAAAAAAAACATTAAATGCCTTGATTGCATAAAGTTTCACAGACAGAAGCAGCACGCCAGCACAACCAACATTAAAATGGAGGGCACACTACGATTTGCATTGACTCAGAAGTGATCTCGGCAGACGTCATTCCCTGCATAACACAAAAGGTGGCAAACCGCATTTGGTTTGAGTGGACGCAAGAAAGTTTTTCTTTTCTGCCTTGATGTCAAGCTGACAAAGTATCTTCAAACACTTTGCTTAGTTTCTCGAGAGACTGCCAAAAAGCAGCTCCCTCCCTTTTGAAGTCAGTTGGAAGGGGTCTCAACAGAAGCACCTAACAAGGTGAGATTCAAACCAAAGCCCCTGAAGGGGCTGGAGCCTTAATCCAGTGCTTTCCACTGTTCAGCCACAGTTACCACTGGACTGTGTCTCTTTGTCACATTACTTGCTCAGAGAAAGCCAGATGGCTTTCGCTCTTCTGGTCCGACTTAGTAGCATTACGACAGTGTAACGAACTGCACCTGCTTTTTTTGAGATGCTGCCATTCTCGTAGTGAGATCTCGACCTCTGGATATAGTTCTTCTATGAAACAGGCTTCACACGTCTGCGTACAGCTCCCTTGATGTCATTTTATTTTTACAGCAGCCACATCCGGAAAGTTGTGTCTTTTACGTTTTATTTGAACAACAAAACTACATACAATACAAACAAGAGCACATATAACGTATCAAGAAAATCGTCAGTGGCACATGCTATAATACAATTACACTTTATGAAAAACCTTTACACGACGTAAATAAAGATAAGGTCCGCACAGCTCGTTCTTACATTTCGAAAGAGTCCGTAAATACCCCTTTACGTCTATTTTGAACTGTTCAAACGTAGGACTCTTCCCAGACCATTTCACTTTATACCACATTCCTAAACGAGGATGCATCTCCTGTTTTAGAACTATTTTGGGCGGTATGGCTTATACAACACACCCACAGTATTCTAATGGTGGACTGCAGATCTGTGCTATAGTTCAGTCGAATTCGAAGGATCCAGCAATCGTACTGGATTGGACTGGGATTCTGAAATGTCTCTTGCAAAAGTATTCGGGTTTGCTTGAACCTTTGATAAAAAAAAGTGATCTAATCTGAAACTACCCAGCTTACAATCTCTGAGGTAGTTGTCACTAAACTCGGAAGTGATGTGGCACACATGTGCCGTGTGCCTTTACTTTTGTAAAAAACTGGTATCGGGAAAAGTTTCTTAATATTTCTTTTGATTAGCATGCAAGAAAATGTGATCATTACCTATGGAGCCTGCCTTTTAGAAGTTCTCCCTCTAAACACCTTGTGCAGCCTCCCGACAGACTAACAAAAAGCGCCTTTTCACCAACTCAATTTATAATACGCCCCTCAAAACTCACAACCGAATAACAATCCATCCGTATATTTGATTTCCAAGATCCATTCAAGGCAACTTGGCTCTTCGCAAGCAAATCATTTCAGGGAAGAAACTCAGTTTAATCAACTACTGGTGCATTCAGCACACCACTTGCTCTCGCTTGTCAGGGTGGCCGAGTGGTCTAAGGCACCAGACTCAAGGACATGTGTCTTTCCAGCTGGCTTGGGTGTTCTGGTCTCCAAATGGAGGCGTGGGTTCAAATCCCACTCCTGACAGCTTCTGTTTTTACCTCTCTTGAATTGTTCCAGTGCTAGCTGACAGTGAATGACTGAAATATAAAAGCAGCAGAAGAAAGCAAGCAACTCAGTGCAATTTGTGAGTATTCTGCACTGTTAAAATGCACAGGTTTTCATACTTTTTGGAATTCGTAGCTCAAGAAGTGACTCCTGTTTCATTTTCTATTCAACTCGATTTGCAACTCGATTTGCATTCCACCCCTCACAACAGACTAACAAACGGCTTCATGTGCCACAGCATTCCCCTGTAGATTCGGTTTGCATTATGAATAGGCGACCCCGAATGAAATATTTTAGTGTTGGCTCAAATGTGAGGAATTTCATGAACCCTCAAAAAGGAATGCTTGCAGAAAATGCCAGCAATTCAAAGCGTGTAGGCAGCATGAACAGACCAATTCTGCAATTTCTTTTATCGCGGGCGGTGCTTTCCGAGTCGATGGCTCTGCATTAGAAATGAGAAGTGCTGAACTCTAAACACGTTCTTGCCATTACTGCTACTCCTGCTGCTACTCCTTCATCCTCGAAAAAAGAAAAGACAGGCATGTTTTGAGTCTCAAAATGATCTTCTGGATCCACAAGAAACATGTAAATTTGATTGATTCCGCAGTATTTTGGATGTACTGTACTTATAACTTCCATCGAAGAGAGATTTCATCAGTTGCATGAAATTGAAACTTTGACTTTTTGTCTGGTATTGAAAATATGTTAAAAAAAACAAACAATTTTCTAACGAACAACTCATGAAGTATTGCCAGGATCTATATTTAGTGTTCGGTAGTGATAACACTGCTGATATTGATTGAGTAGAAATCTGTGATGTATTGATAGCTTTATCTGAAGCGAGAAGTCCTAGAACGCCATCTATGAAGTTTTAGGATTCATACCAAGAAATGCCTTTTGTTTCCCACCCCAACTGCTGCTTTTGCATTACACATTATGTGAACATTACCAGTTTTGGTAGCTTCTGGGCACGATTAAACTGAAACTGAAACTTATTACAAAATTCTTAAATCAGGACTAATTTTAATATCAAATGAAATTACTACAGAAGAAAAGGTTTAACTGAAATAAGAATAAGACTATGCAAGCCTGAAAAATAGAACAATTCAATTTATACAGATGCAGCCATTCAAAGTGCCCGGTACAGACACGTACTGGAGGTAATTGGCAACGGCGTCATGCATTTTGGAGCAAGATGACGCAAGATGACGCGGGGTACCGCGGTACGTGATTGGTTGACCGACAGGAGCACTCGTGGTCCGTTGGTCTGTCGTAGAAAGATTTACTGTAAACGTCTTTACTGTGCCCGTTCATATTGAATTTTACCACTGAAGGGAAATCTTAATAGCTGAGCATAAAAAGAATAGGAGCATACTGTAAGGCGTGTGAAGGCCATAAACGATATTAATTTTGGAACATAAACATACAGTATATGGCTGGTCTCGGTACTTTAAAGAAAACATACACGAAACATGGTTTCATTATGACCAGAATCGGTCTTGAGATATTTTTAACTTGATTTACAGTATTTGAGAGGTATGTCTTGACACCGATACTACGTAAATACTGCTCACGTATATGTTTCTAGGTTTATATTATGCATTTCATACGGTCAAATTACTTTTGAGCAACTGATAAGAAGCGCGCAATGGTATGCCCAGGGCGTTTTAGTTTCGTTTTGTGCGGGGACTCAGCTTTAACTATATCGCCGTGGATTGATTAGAGATATCAAGTACATACAAGTCATTTTTTAAATGTTGTAGTTCGTCTTGTAAAAATGTTACGAGTACATCATCTGTCAACAATTACACAGGTTCTGTTTCCATATTGCGGATTTTGGTTACGTAATATTATTTTCTAATTTCACGTTGTGAATATATGATTTGGGCAAACAGAGCCGCAAAGAAGTACATTATGGGTTGTTGTTTTTTTTATTTGCAGTTTTATCTAGAACAAGCGATGCTTAAACCTTTGTCTGATTCTTGTGAAACTATCCACACGACAGTTACCTAGGAGTTGACTTCAGTGATGTCACTGATGGGATGTTTCTAAAAATCCATCCACTGTAAAACGTCTTCTCCAGTTGTCCTGCATATGTATTCGCTAATGAAGCTGTGTGTTCTGATCCTGGTTCTCTACATTTCTGTATGAACCAGCTTAGAGGGCTAAAAAGCTTGTGTTTAAATTGAGTGTAAGGTAATTTATGCTTCTAAAGTCGTGGTCAGCATTTATTATTGTACTGTGCTGTAAACTTGTTCTGTGCCTAATTACATTATTTTATAGCTTTATCAAATCTGTACATTGTCTGTCGATAATTTTTCTGTAGTGCTTTTTCAGCCCTCAGCATGTGACTGTGCTGGTGGTGCTGTGGGTTAGTTTCCTGATTCCCATGTAACTATGACTTTATTTTTTAACAAACATTTCTTTGAAAAAATGAAACGTTTCCCTTGGTCAGAGATTAAATAAAACCTCACTCGCACCAAACAAATTTATATTTCTAAATATCACAACATGATCGAATTTAAGTATTTTTATTAACAATGAATAGTCACCTTTACGTTACAAAATAAACATTTATATTGATTTGAATCGCGTTTTGATTTAAATTGTAAATGCGTGTTTAAATATATGTATTTAAAGGCAATATACTGTATAAAAGCGCTGATTCTTATGGAATGTGTTCCGCCGGGGATTCAAAAAATTATTTTTTTTTAATCGCGTATCTAAGGGAAATTGCAGTATAACTTTGTTCATGCACAAACAGTGGCATGTTACATTATTAATTTGGGTGTCTCCTCATGCCAGAAAGCTCTAAATTGCATTTTGAGTGCGGTTTATGACTTTTTCTAAATTGCAACCCATAAATAAAGCTGATACAGTTTAGACTTACTGTATTCTAAACTGTATTACAGCAGCACATTGGACAATGCAAGGTAAATTGCAAAAATGCACTTGGAATCTGTCCAAGCCCTACTACAAAAATTATTTAAACTGCGACACTTATCATTCATCTTTAAATAAACTTTATTTTATATAGCGTTTTAAGCAAATAGGTAATTAGATTGCTCATAAACCTAATCGCTTTTTCTACATAAACACAGCGTGATTGCTCTCTGAAAATGCTTTTTCTTTATATTTAGGCTCAGATTTCAACTATAGATCGTATTATTATAAACTTTCTTGGAAAAATGTCTTTTACGTAAACCATGTTTGCTATTAATTCATTTAGGGCTAGAATACATTCATTGTCTTCTAATCGAGTCGAGTTGACATTGGAAGCTTGCCATGCCTGGACTGTTACACCAACGCATTAGCATGTTAAAGCGATTTCATTGATTTATTTTAGTTAAAATTTTATATATCACCTTTAAAAGTGGAATTTTAAAGCAAAGTAAATACCCGACACTGATTGTACCCATCTGTCATGCTAATAAAACACCTTGAATTGAATTGAATTGAGGGAGAGAGGGGGGGGAGGGCGAGTGAGATAACCAGGACGTAAGGCAAATAAGATACAGTACACTCCACAGACATTCACAACAGCGACATATGAAACGTTTGCACATATAGTTAAGTTATTACTTGGTTTGCAATGAAATACAATATTGTTGTTGTTGCTGTTCTTGTTGTTTTTATCCTGTAAAGCGTTTTGAGAAGCCACCTTTAAAAGCGCTGATTCTTATGGAATGTGTTCCACCAGGGATTCAAATTGATTCAAAGCTCTAAATTGCATTTTGAGTGCGGGTTTTTGACTTTTTCTAAATTGCAACCCATAAATAAACTGCGACACTTTAAACTGCGACACTTATCATTCAACCAAAGCTCGAAATACCACAAGGACCCTCAAGAGCACAGCAAAGACTGTATTAAAAGACTGTATCACACCTAAAGAAGAATATTTTAAATTTCTTGGCGCAGTTCATTGTGCAATTAACCCTTGTATGTGCTGTCCGCATTCAAAATGCAATTTAAAAAAAGTCAAAAACCACGCTCAAAATGCAATTTAGAGCTTTCTGGCAAGAGGAGACACCCAAATCAATAATGTAACATGCCACTGTTTGTGCATGAACAGGGTTATACTGCTATTCCCTTTGATACCCGATTAAAAAAAAATAAAAAATGTTTTGAATCCCCGGCAGAACCAGGCATCCATATGAATCAAGCAACAGGTTTATTCCATGCTGAAAAAAAGAAAAAAGAACGCAATGATCCCCCCAGAGTCTCAGCCCCGGGTTATTTGGGTTTTTAGACAGAGGGTAAAAAACTCTCTCTCTGGCTTGACCTCCCCCTCCCTGTGTATTGTCTGTTTTTTTGTTAACAAGGCTCGCCAGCTAATGTGAATTGAAACCTGTCTTTCTAGCTTTTAAAGTCGTGCGAAGTGTAAGCCACAATTCAAATAGAGAAAAAAGAGCTGACTGGCAAGATTTAAGATGTGGCTGTCAATGTTGGATTAAAAAAAACACATTGCCAGACGTTTGTTGCATTGCTTGAAAAATACCTTTATTTCGAGAGACTGGATAAGTATTTCAAGTGTTTTTTTTTTAACTTCCTGAAAAACAACTAATAATTTAACTATATGTGCAAACGTTTTATGATATGTCGCTGTTGTGAATGTCTGTGGACATGTGCTGGCTGGACAGGAGGCTCTACTGTACACAGAGAGGGGCGGGAGGAGGGGACAAGCCCCTCTCTGTGTAGAGTAGAGTTTGATTAATAGGGAATATAATACAAATGTTGTTTGGTGTTAATGTGTTGTTAAGTTTGAATTTGTACCTGTTTCCCTGAGCTCTGGCTTTTTTTCTGGAAAACCATAACTCTGGTCTTGTCCAGATTGACTGTCGGCGCCCAGGTCTGACAGTAGTGCTCCAGCAGCGCCAAGTTCTGGCGCAGCCTCTGTTCTGTGGGCGACAGAGGGACCAGGTCGTCTGCAAAGAGCAGGAACTCGATTTCCATAATTAATGCAGATCAGTAAATCAAGGGACAAAACAATTATTGCGCCCGGCTCCTCAATGGGGTTTGAAGTGCTAATGCGTTGGTTTAACAGTCCGGGTGTGGCAAGCCTCTAATGTCTCCCGACTTCGGCAAGAGGCACCCGCCTTTCATTGGAAGACAATGAACATTCTAGCCGTACATGTGAATATAGCATAAATACACAAAGGGATTGGGTGAGCTCCCATCACAAAAAAAACTGCGAACCTGCACTACAGCGACCACAGTACAGTATGGAGACCAAGACCTTTTACGGGAAGAGACGGGGTGCTTCTGCCGCCCCAGCTTCCAAAGAGCGAAGGGTAAGCAAATACAGCAGACTTCATCTGAAATACGTTATTACAGCGTATATTACAAGGTATTATTGCCGTTTTGAATTTTAAATTAAATTATAATTATTTCTTTGTAGCCTGTTCTTCAAGAAAACACCGCACGGGCGAAACGATCTACCACCAGGACAGTAAAAAAGAAAGCGGTAAGACGGAAAAAAAGAAAAGTTTATTTTGACTTCTGTTCCGCGACTGATGAATACTACTCTGTGACTTTATTTCTTACATGAATTATGTTATTTTGCCACAGGCCGTGGGTCTCTGCTCTCGGCCACTGGCCAGGGTGCCAACCTGTAGAAGCAGCACCTGTGTGGAGACATTTCGGCAGCAGCGGGAGCAGTACAACGCATTACTGGGGAGGACTGGGAGGCTAGAGACACTCCTGAAAATGCAGAGGAAGGAGACAGTATGTTCCAGCAGTCAAACAGTTGAGCAGCTGTCTCTCGAAAAGTGCCTCTCCCCGCCGCGCAGGTTGCAATGCCTGGCGGAAGCTCTGCCCCCCGCAGAGCACACACCGCCTCAGTACACTCCATCCCGGCCTCTTCGTTCACCACCGCATGGGAATTGGTTGATGCTGTCCCCGTCGTCTATCTCCCCCCAGGAAGCACAGCAGAAGTCACAGACGCCAGTGGGAAAAATAATTCTCCCAGATGTCCAACTGCTACCCATCACTCAGGAGATGGAGGGAGGGTTGTACTTGCAGTGCATCGGCATAGACGGGAAAACAAGAGCCGACCGCTACGCCACCCTCATGTTTCGAAATCTTGTGACTTTTGAAATTTACTGGGGGTGGACCAGGTCTGTAATATTTGATGGGTCCAGAGGCAAAAGTGCCTTGCCTTGCAATCTCCGGGAAACCATTAGTAGCATGGTGAATCGGAGATTCTCAACCCCTACTTTGTGCGACTGGAAAATAATTCGTGATCGGATCAACGAAATGCTTCGTAGAAGGAGGTGCTCTTTTCCTCTCGTCTAACAGTCTGTCCACAAACACAACATTCCTGTTAGACAAGAGGAATGTAAAAAAACAATTACTTTTGTCAATGGAAACCTGTGTGTGTGTGTCTCTCTCTGCTGGATGTCCCTTTCACTCTCTGCTGAATGAATAAAAGCATTTTTATTAAAAACGCGTTTGCGTTTGTCTGGTATTTACTTTTGTCCCTTTTAACTGTTTTTCCCATCTACGTTTTTGCTTTGAGATGCCACTTTTAAAGGTGATATGTAAAATAATGTTTTTTATTATTGTTATAGAGAAACATGATCAGATTTTCCCTGGTTCAGAAAAAAAAGATCTAAAGTGCTACATCTAACTTTCTTAATTCAATGTATTTAAAGCAGTGAACTACTGTAGATGTAACATAACACTCAGAAATACAATCGAGAATAGTTTTGTGGTGTTTGTTTAGATGAAATGTTCCTAAAACGTATAACGTAACAAAATTAAAGACGATTAAAATCTGTAATCTTTCCACTTGTACTGTATGTCATCGGAAAGTTTCTGCTTTGTGTAAGGATGGTATCAAAAAGTAATCTTAAGTGGTGAGAAAGCTGTGCTCAATGTATTTAAGGGACTTAAAAGTAAAAGGAGATGCTTCATATTGCTTGACTAATTTTAAAAACTAAGTTATAAATGCAGACGCTCCCTCGGTGCCACGCCGGGTGTAAAGATCAAAATATACATTCGTCCCGGGCAGAGGCCGAAGAGCCCGGCTGGGGTGCGCGGGGAAGAGCAGGACAGGAGTGAAAGTGGTCAGGGTGGAGTTTAGGAAGGCGTACAGTCTGGGCAGGTATAGATTACACTTTTCTAAAACGTATTTGAAAAATAAAAATGATTACAATCTAATCCTTCCACGTTTGATCCCAAAATCCCAAGAAAAATAAATCTAAACGGGTAGAAAGCTATGCTGAAAGTTTATTAAGATACTTAGAAGACAAAGATACTGTATCAATTTATGTTGCATTAGTCTGATTATGATTAAAAAAACACATAATAAAAAATGAGTTTGCGATTTATATCAAAACACGATTTAAATCAATATAAATGTTTATATTGTAACGCATACTGTCCAGCCTCCATTTCTCTATAAAAATTTACTCTATTACACACACACACACACAATAGAAGCAGGAAGCAGAAGCAGGGACCGTTATCAGAAGGGAAGAAGGTGACTATTCATCATTATCAAAAATGACTTGGAATCGATCATGTTGTGATATTTTGAAATATAAAAGTCAATTGATTGTCCATAATATTGCTATTCTATTTTTTCGAAGAAATGTTTGTTAAAAGAGAAGTCCAGCACCAGCTGGATTTGAACACACAGCCCGTGAGTTGGTAATCGAGCACGTAGACCAGTGGGCTACAAGGGAATTCACATGAAGAGAGAGGCGAAACAGCCCTACGCAGCCCTATCGCAGTACACGAATATAATCATATTGTTATTAATTTCTTTAGATACGCGATTCCATATTATATTCCCTTTTAATTAAATTCTAAAAGTATGCTTGTTGACTCCGGTATCACGTTAGTTAAAGACTTCGATGCTTAAAATGTTTAGGGAGAAATGGAATACTGGTGTGTATGTTTTCTTACCGAAGAAGTACCGAGACCAGCCATATACTGTATGTTTAAGTTCCAAAATGAATATCGTTTATGGCCTTCACACGCTTTGCAGTATGCTCCTATTCTTTTTATGCTCAGGCACTAAGATTTCCCTTCAGTGGTAAAATTCCATATAAATATTCAATACTTAAACGGGCACAGTTAAGACATTAAATATACATATACATACTGTATACAGTACAGTTTGCATACGGTGATATGTTTATGCTCCTAAATCAATCTCTTTTATGAGCATGTGAAAGGCATGGTGAATCGATTCTCATAAATTACTGTACTTTGCATGATTGGAAACAAATGCGTGATTGCGAAATGCTGTGGTGTTACTTTTACAAAGACGGTCAATGAAAAAATGAATGTGGACCAGGGCAATACTTTTGAGTTTACACTTACAGCTTGTCCAAGGTCATTCATTATTAATACTATTAGTAATATCTTCGTTAAAGACTTTGATGGCGACAGCTCAAACACGAGAGGTTGAGCTTTATTAGCTCCACCTTGCGGAAATTCCGGATACTATTATTTTGCTTGCCGTATTATAGGAGAATTTACGGTAACTAGCGGTATTTACCGGTAACTCGCGGTAGACTGCATACAGCGCACCGGAAAATAATGCGGTATCGCCCTCGCATTTTGAATGGCTGCATCTGTATGTGTAGCAATCTCTCTCTCTCCTTCTCTTCCTGGTGATCTGAAGGGCAGGACTTTGTCCTCTTAGTGGCTCTTGATAAAATATTTACTGGGTTCAGTTAATGATTAGGATGGTTTTGACCATCATGGCCTCAGAGATGTTCTTGATTTTGCCTGTAACAGATGAGGAAAGGAATTCTAGTTCGCACAAGCAACAGGAACATTATTAAAGTGTAGCTCGGGGTGAGGAGTGTCAGACTGTACTTAGACCTTGATCTAGCAGTGGTTTAGCACTGTGAAATATTTTGCAGGGCCTTTTCCATTCAGAGAAACAGACTGTTTTGTCTCAGCTAGTATCCTCCCTGAGTGCTGCTGTGAACGATGTGTTAAGGGACTTTTGGGAGTCAGGGCTCTGATGGGACTGAGCTGTTTCTATTTTTAATTTTTCTGTGTGTAGGGCAGTATGCTGCACTTGGTTAAAACTACTGCATCATGTCATGTTGTTGATATAGTATGTCTCCAGCTATAGATAAAGACTTGAGACACGCCATTCCCGGTACTGAGCAGTCAGGCTCTGTCCTCACTGGTATTTACAGAACACTGCATGGTCAGTTTCTGGGAATGAGATAATCTTGTCTATATGGCCAGGTTAACACCCCACTGGTTGACTGGATAAGGCCAAAGTAAACAGCTGTTATTGAAATACTGTATATTACTACAGGGCCTGTATCTATCGCCATTTAAAAAAACTTCAGCATCATAGTTTCTGAAGCTGGTTTAAAAAGCAGGTAAGTTTCCACACCACTGGGTGGACTTATATGACAGTTTACTACATTCAATATTACAGTACTACAGTAAAATGTACAGTCTATTCTATACAGGGATCTGTACGAACACCATCCCTGGCCATTAGACTGACCACAGCATCCAGATTCTACAGCTGAGATAACAGCACTAACTATTCCTCCATAGTGGGTTTTTATCACTTCAGTTAGCAGTGACCATGACAATAAGGCTGAGCTTCACCTCTGAAATTATTACAGTAGTACTGAGGTGTTAACTATTTTAATTAGCAGTCCAGGACACCTTAAACTTTCACTTTATCCTGTCTGTCCGTTATTTCTAACGGCCCAGGTCTCAGCTCAGATAGCTTAGCTTACCCAGCACCTGAGACCCCAGAGTCTCCTTTCCATTACAGATGAGTCAGAGCGGTTCTCAGGTGAGACTCACTACAGCACCAACACCCACCTGAACAATCCAGTCACACTGAAAACCTGCAGGCATTAATATGTGGACCTACACAATTCACAGGAATAGGAGACTCACTTGCTGAAAGAAAACTCCATACTGTTATGCCACGGCCCCGGAGGACTCATCATTCCACCTCACATTCCAGTTTCTGTTCCCTGTCCGCCGGTTCCGACCCGGCCTTCGTGGTTTTAACTTCGTGTTTTGATGGATCTCCTGGTTTTGGACTTTCTCGTGTGTTTTGGATACTCTAAGGATTACTCTTTGGGATTGTTCGCCTCGGCCACACCTCCCCCGTGCACCAGCGCACCTTGGACACGCCCCCTTGTCTTCAGCCCCGTATTCCTGCATGACGTTTCCCCAGTGTTTCCCCACTCCGTCGGACTGTGTCGTCCGCATAGGGTCCGGAAAGAACTGTTTGTTACATAGGAGTCAGGACTCTGACGGGAGTTAGCTGATTGCAATTGTAATTTAAGTATTTTTCTGTGTAAAGAAATGTACGCTACACAGGGTTAAAAAAATTACATCATGTCAGACAGGAGGTATGCTAGAGGTAACAGAAGAGACGAGACTGGCTGTTGGTGATACAGTATGTCTCCAGGTACAGATAAAGATTTGAGACACACCTTTCCCTGTATAGAGCAGTCAGACATTGCCCTCATTGGTGGTTATAGAGCACTGTGTGGTTGGTTTCTGAGAATAAGATAATCTTGTCTGTATGGACAGGATAAAGTCAAAGTAAACTGACATATTTTGTGTACTGCACATTTCTACGGGGCCTATCTCTATAGACATTTCCACAGTATCTCCAAACTTCCTCCTCATCACTGGGCAAGGGCGCTACACTAGTTTAACCCATCAATCCCAATCCAACAATATTTAGACAGGTTTATGAGCTGCACCTCAGACCCTTTAATATAACCAGATTATGTGAGTTGTCTCAATTGCAGGTGTTTTATGGAAACAATTCAATTAACATACAAAGTAGTCTAAAACCTGTTCTGATTAACTGTTTAGTGCTTATATTTCAAAGTTTTATATTAGAAAAATGTAGTAGTCTCTATAGGAAGTTTTCTTTCTTTGGGATTTCCGCGAATAGTTTATCAGTATGAAAAGTTGAAAGTGAAAGGAAGGATAGTTACTTACTCCCTGTTCTAGTCATGATAAAACTCGAAAGTGAAAGGAAATGTGTGTTTATAAAACTCCAGCGCGGTAATCCCCTTCACCACCTTACCGATTCGCACCACAGAGGAGGACCGGAGGATACAGGTGAGATGATCATTTGTTTCGATCAGTCACAATCTCAAACTCAGCACAGCCTTCGGACAAGGAGGTATCGTGTGGCGCAGATTGCTGGCATGTTAGATTTCTGCTTTAAATTAGTCTGAACTAATAATAGTTTTGAAACTAACAGAGAGAGCCCCCACTCTGGACCTGTTTCAAGTACAAGAAATGAGATTAGTTTGGAGTCTAGGCTTTTTTTGTTACTGACAGGAGATGTAAACGTAACTATCGAAAACTCCAGGATAAAGGGCGCCGGACAGGATAGAGCTGTACAGCTTGTAACTGTCGCTTCCTCCTGTTCAGATACAGCTGTAGGAACGGTTTTAAACAGACTCGCATTATACAGAACGCTGAGTTCACCGCATTTAACAATATGCAGCGATCGAATGGATTAACCCAAGTGTCTCCAACCTACGGTATCTTTATCCGGCCCGAGAACAGAGGAAAGCGTCACCACTACATGCTTACGCGCAAGTGTTAAATTAAATAACCTTTACCTCAGGTTCACGTTTGTTGTGCTTGAGTTTTCTTGCATTGTTTTTTTACATCGAAATGTCAGCTAAGTGGAGAAACGTTGACGAAGAGTGCCGTATTTTTAATGAGAAAACTATTTCGTGATTGAAAGCAATATAAAGCGTTGTGCTTAATACGCAGAGAAACCGTCGCTGTTCTCAAGGAGTATAATATCCGAAGGCATTACGATACGAAGCACAGAAATACTCAGATGTGATTGGCAAAATGATTTCAGATAAAGTAGAAGCACTGAAGAAAAACTTAATTTATTAGCGTGAAATATTTAAAAAAGCGATCACAACAATCAGAATCCATTGTAAGGGCGAGTTTCAAAATAGCACGTCATAGCTAAGGCAGGGAAACCATTTACTGATGGGCAGCATATACAAAGAAAAAGTTGCTTTGCTCGAACAAATATACCTGTCATCTAATACAACTGCTCGTCGCACAGAAGACCCGGGAAAAACGATTATTTTGCACTGTATTCATCATCTTTCATCAGCAGGCTTTGTGCGATAAAAAATTACAATTATCTGAAGTAATGGATAGTGACAGTGAATTTTATACGATAGTCCTCCCTTAATCATCGTCAGTTTAAAAACTTCCTATCTGAAATCGAAAGTGAATATCCGGACGTTCCGTACCACTGAGGGGTTCGCTGGATCAGCAAACCCAAGTGCTAGAGATTTAGTGAATTACGCACAGAATTCGATATTTTCATGACTCAAAGGACACGACCTATTCTATAATTTCAGATTTGTTTCAAATTTTATAATTTCAGATTTGTTTTCACTCGTAAAATCCTTCAGACAAAAATTCTTCAGACAATAATTCTTTTTGGACAAACAAGTGGCAGCAAACAATTTTGTTCAGTTCGCAACTTGTGAAAAGTACAGAAATGAATGTGCCGAACCTTTTCCGATCCCGTTCACTTTAAATGTGATTTCACATTTGAAGCAGAAATTTCAGGACCGTTTTCAAGATTTTAACAGTATCTCACAGAACATAAGATTGTTCAAGAACCCTTTTGCAAGTGAAGTTGAAGATCTTCAGCCTGAATTGCCGCTCGAAGTAATTGACTTTGCTGCGAATGACTTGTATAGGGATCTGTTTAAGGAAAATGATTTGTTAATCATAAATCACTGCCTGAAAGGTGTTTTAAGAACATTCCACGAGCAACTTTTCTAAAGTTTTCTGTCTTCTGCCTCCACATTTTGTGTGAACAAACATTTACAAAGATGAAACAGACATTCTGTCACTGAAGCAATTCCAAATATCGCATTAAATTTGCACACATGTATGTGAATATTTCTTCTAGTTTTATTTGTTCATTTGAATATTACAATATAAGGGGTTTCATTTAATTTATTATAAGTGTAAATTGTGTTGTTTATTACGTATTCCTCCATCATAAAATACCTACCCTCCCTGTGTCTGGCCATCTGGCCTTTCTTCTGAAGAAAATGTGGCCCTCGAGGAAATTAAAATCTGATTAGGACTGAAAATCTTTTTTTCCAGTCAATCTTTTTTTCCAGTTAAACAGATTCAAGAAATGTTCTAATTTCATTTTCAAATACTTTGAAACAATACAAAATCCATAGAAGTGTCTCCTCCCACATTTACGTTAGAGAAATGGGTATCTGTTTGCTTTAAATTAGACATTTTATCATTTCTGATTTCTCCTCTTATCGGAGAAGCTACAGATATAAAAATATTTAACCTAACTGACTAACACAAATGCATTTTTTTGTGGTTAAAAGCAACATATAATATAGCTGATTTATTGTGCACACCAGATCATCGTTGTAGAACTGAGCTGTGGTCAGGACCAGAGGGGAACCGCACAGAAATTGAATCGTACTGACCGATTCCAGCACAAAGGTAAGCGAAGGAAATCACTCCTAATACCAATTGCAGAGGACTTGGCAGCTGAAATTAGTCGCTATCTCTGCACTAAAATATATCCTCTGTTGCAACAAACACAAACAGCTGCTGCTGTCTAGAGGTTACTACACTAACCAAGTTAGTACAGTGCTAAGCAGATCGCAAGGGAAAGTTCTGAATGACGGAGAAACGCATTACTGAAATAATATCGTTAATATGAACTTAATTTAAACATTAGTGACTGTTAATATACTGTATTGAAATATAAAACTGAAATTGTATTCCAGTCTTGAAGCAAGTGTCATCATTTTGATCATTTGTGATAGATTTCTGGGAGACATACTGTGACGTAGATTAATATTCTATGGAGTGAAGTGAACTAAAATCTAGGCAAATACACCTTAGTAAATGGGACTCCTATAATGTTTTTGCTTTCTTCTAGTTCTGCTTCTAATAGTCCCAGTAATCCTATGTTTGCCTTCATAGTATTTCATATACATAAATGTAGCTGTCAAAATCTCAACATTGAATAGTTTGTAAGCGCAGATAGAATAGATTAGTAACGATGGCACAAGTGCCCAGAAATGCAAAGGTGTTTATTGTGAGGATGTGTCTTTCGACCTTTTCGGCTCATGATTACAAGACAGGCCACTGTGTCAAGATCATTCAATTTCAACGAACTTTCAGATTTAGCACGCTCTGCTTAAGCTCCGGAGTACTTAATGCGGTACTATCAGGAGATCATCTCCAGCTCTGAGTTCAGATGCAACGAAAACTGCTGGGGACCAAAAAAAGCTGGGGACCAAATGAACTTGTGTTTAGTACGGTGCTGAGGGTTCAGCATCGTTGTTGTTCAAATTAGCAAGAACTGCCGGTGCTCTGAATCAGAGCTTTTCAATTAGTCTGTTCAGTGCGTTAATATGTCAGCCATAATTATTCATTTATCTGTCTTGTGTTAATATATAACTGAATGTTCTTGGCAATTTAATGTTAATTTGAATTTAAGAACGGCATTTATATTGAAATAAACCAGAGAAGGTAACTGCTTATGAGATACTCAATTGCATTTAATCACAAACGAACAAACGATAATAGCAGGTGCGTGTTAAGCTTGAACATGTATTATAGCAGTTTTTATTTCCATTGATAAATTATACTGATTCATACAGAGATCCTTCAGACAAATAAAGCAAACACATTGCTATTTCGGTGTTATAATAGGCATAAGCTACTTTTGTGTCTGCAATAATTTTAACGTAAGTGTTATGCAACTTCAGGGGCTGCATTTGTTGTAATGTTTGTTGTACAACTCATCTACATTAAGAGTTTTAAATTAAAATAAAGGTGCGTAGTGCATTTTCCTTACAGCTGAGTGAAAACAAATGTTACACAAAGCATCATCTAATGTCCAACAGCGTTAGTCATTTTATTTTTTAAATAGAATTAACATCAATATGTGGATTTGATCTACAAAAACAAGTTACATTTACAGCTCTAAAAAGGAAAACTTAGAGCTCTGTAACAGATCTTTTCAGTTAATTGCTGTTCCTCTGATCTTGAAATTTTAAAACCACCTTTTCCTTGCCTTTCATGTGGTCTGTGTACTATTCCATTAACAGCACCGTCACTGCGGCATGTGCGGTCTTGCTCAACCTTGTTACCGACTGGATGGGCCTCCTGTTCGTCTCCAAATCTTTCCGCACATTTCAACACCATTATTGTTGGACCACAGCCACAGATATGAGAAAGGACACTGTTCCAAAGAATTGTCTTAGATTATCACTTTTAATAATATGTTTTTTTTTTCTTTAACTTACCCATACCTTTGCCTATACAGTACAACTTATTCTTTGCATCCCCAATATCCCTGCTTTCCCTGAGAAACACAAGTGAAGAGTCAAATCCCAAAGAAAAATACAACAAATCTATTCAATTAACTCCCAGATGTAACAGAACACATGTAAGAATTACACTCCATTTCAATTTGTATTTCCTTGATTTCAGTTCTCTTCCCTCCCCAGGTTATCTGAAAAATTAACTATCACATACAAAAGGGTTAGTGTTAGGTTAAACATGCATTATCTGTAGTACAGCTACTGATAAAGATAGATATTAAACTTCATTATTAACAGATTACACTTTTATTAATAAATACTTGTATTGATAAATAATTGTTGTGTCTGGAAAGCCCCTCAAGTATTGTAGGTAAATTTTACAATAAATGTCAAGCTAAAGATGCTAAGTTCATCATTTAGTGAAGGTATCATTTCCACTATGTTCAGGAAAGTTCTAATGGGATCCCGTGCTTAGTCCGCTACTGAGTTGCTTAAAACCTGTGAAGAGGTGGTTTAAATTAATCTACTACTACAATAATATCTAGAGGGCAGCAGTTGTTACTTTGGGTTCATTGTAATTCAGGACAGGTTCAGAATGGAGCTGTGGACAAATTTCAGCCATGTTCATTGCATTTGATCTTAAGTTTGCTCACTAGTTTTGCACAGGCTGAACTCCAGTTGGTTCGCTGCTTTGGGGTCGATACAATTGGTCCCTTGAGTTATGCCACCTGGAGAAATTATTTCCAGATTTGTGTTTCTTTTGTAAAACCCAAAGCACTGGAAACACATTTTGCTGAGATTAAGTTAAAAATAAGGATATTAAATTATCAAAACATTAAACAAGTGAGATCCCATGTAAGTAGATAAAGTCTCAAAACCATCCTGTTTTATTGTTAATTACGGTTAAACCAGTAAATCTGAGATACTGAAGTTTGGAAATATGCAGTACATACTACAATGTTGACAGATAAAATTGTATTATTCAAAGTTTAAGGCTGTTTTAAATGCACAGTGGAAACAAATGTAGTGAGACTGAAACAGAGCCCTTCCTGTAGTTGTGACAGTGTGTCCCTTACTATGAAAATTAAAACAAGCAGCTATGCAGTTGTTGGACATGTTAATATATCTTGTTGAATGGAGAGTACAATTTTTATATTGAATTTCTCTGTGCAACTGTCTGGTGCTACAGCTGCCTGTCAGTTCCCAGGTGTGTGAGTCACTGTTCATATGACACCACACTACCCAAATTAATTAACATTCCTACATGGCAGAGTCACAGTGGAGCCTGTGTAACATATTTTCTTGAGAAGAGGAAGGTAAGCAGTCCTTTTCCTCACAGTGAGGATAGTTTTACATGGGTCAGCTCTGCTGTTATTATCAGGAAAAGACAGGTGTGGAAACATGCTCACAAGCGAGTCATGAACACGCAATGTATACACATTGGATAATATGAGCACATATCTTCTAGACAATTCCTGGAAATAATAAAAACATTAAGAAAGAAAGGCAAAACAAAATGTTAGATTATACATCTATTAGAGCAGAATGCAAATCAGGGAATGTTATATTAGTTTCAATTTAAGCTGTCAACCAGGCCTCAACTGTCTGTACTTACAAAATTAATACAGAATGTTTCAGGGGACATTATTCCATCTGGAAATGGCCTCTGGACATATGACAAACAGGAGTACTAAAAGGTTAAAATCACATAATATAGTAATAGTAAGGCCTCATTTGGTATACTGTGTACACTTTTGGTCACCACACTAAAACAACAACAACAACAATATATATATATATTCCTGTTAGAATTAGGTCTGATAACTACCAGATACAGTTTGGGACTCAGGAGAATGTCCTACACTGACAGACTGAAGGACCAAAGCCTTTATGTCTCGAACAGAGAAGATCAAGGGGATTTGATAAAGTATTCAATATCCTCAAAGGTACTGACAAATTCATCACAATTAAATACAAATTAGAAGACACAAGTGAGGACTACATGGAAGTATATGTAAAGCTGAGAACAGGAAGCTGTGCATCAGATGGTTTTGGAGGGTTGCCTGAATCTTCAGTAAATCATGTACAGCACATGTGACTAAAGGTTAGGCACTGCTGTAAGCACTTTCCAGCACAAGACCAAAACCATGTGTCCGAGGTTACTGAAACACCAATAGAAGGATAAAACAGGTCTTGTGATCTGGTGTTTATCACCACACCAACCCTTAGATGACCATAACCTCTGAAAACACAGCCAGTTTAATGTGATAATTACCACTGTGCTGAATATTCCTAATTCAAGATAAAGGTGAGGTTGATCTGTGTGAATTCAAATCCAGATTCCTTCAGTTTATTAAAACAGATGAGTTTATTAGAAATACAATTAATACAACAAAGGCCTTTGGAAAGGAAAGTGGAAATGGTTGGAAATAGAGAATTTGAAAAGTGCAAGTTGCTAAGTTATAGAGTAGTGTTAACAAAGTCAAATTCTAATTTGAGGCAGAAGGCATCATGTTACATTAAGTCTTTATCAAGATAAACCAAACACAAAGTTAATAAATACATATATATATATTAAGGAACAGTGCAAACTAAAAAAGCTTTGCGTCCGTATTGCTTATGTCTTGGATAGCGGGGAAGTAGGCATCATCTGGTGCGGATTTGTTAAGTAGAAGACTGCTGTGACTCTGCTCAGAAGCTGATCCAGAGTTGCTGTGGAGCTCATGTAGATGGGCTGCTGGCTGGAGTGGGTGGAGCAGTGGATCAGACTTTACTCCTCTTGTCTAGCTGAGCTCTTTGTTACTTCTTCTCCCTTGTCTGCTGACTTCCTTTAGACTTGACATCCACTAGTAGGACCTAAGGTCTTCTAAAACTTCCAGACTTCCAAAGTGTGGCTCTTGGCTTGCTCTATTGATTAGCCTCAGACAAAGACATACCAGAGTCTTTTCTTCCAGGGTTCTGATTGGCCAGTTCAAACCTGTGATTTGCATATCTTGCTTTCAGAAATTTTTATTGCTTCTAACAGGAAAGACAGGATAAAATATCCAATAATTGAGAAAACTCAAAACTTCTTCTGAGTAAAATTTACAAAGTTAATATTAGATTATTAGATTTCTGACCTACTCATGCTTTGCCCATTCATTTGATACCAAACAAGTACAGCCTGTTTATTTCTGAAATGATAATGATGAATTATATTGTATTTTAATTTAATAATTTAGGTTTAAGCTTTCGTAAGGGAATGAAACATGTGGCAACACATCCAGTACTTAATATAGTCTTTTATCAATACAGAATGAAGGATGCAATTTTAATAGGTCAAAATTCTGACTTGCTTTACAAGCAATTGGAGAGGATTGTATCCTCATGTATTCACTAGACTCAAACCTGGACCCTCAATCGATGTTGATGGATCAGAAAAATCTGAAAAATCCTTACAGTAATGCTTGTTGTAACCAGGATTCCGACTGTTCCATCTGTTTAATTATGAATTGCTCTTTAATTTAAGACCATACAAGTGATACAGTAGTTACAGGCATTTGCTCAGATATCCATTGTTTCTCTTAGTTTAATGCAGTTGGTTCTGTTTCTTTTAAATGTGATAAATAAAATATCTATTTATGGATGATTTTAAGGTATGTTTGGTCAGTTCCTTTAAAATGAATCTTAAAAAAAAGTCCTTCTTGCATTTCTTACTAAGTAGTGGCCCTTAAATTATGGCCTTGTGTCAGGTGTTGGGAAATCACCTCTCTTGACTTGAGAATCACTAGCCCTGTTTTGTTCTAGGCTAAATGGTTTTATGTCTGTTTCAGTACAATTCTTATCTCTCCTTGAGAGAGGTTCACAGTCCTTCTAGCCTTTGTAGAAACACAAAGAATAATAAATTCCCCATTATTCAGAGATGCAGGCATGCAGACTTGTTAGCAAAGTGTGGAACAAGCTAGACAGTAATATGGTTAAATTTAACAGCCTGTGTGACATTGTGTGGGTTTTAGCGACACCTTTCACCGGTTTCAGGCTCAATATCCCAGACAGAACTAGAAAGTCAGCTTGTAGTCGCTCCATATTTAGCTTTTCGGAAGGTTTTTAGGGTAAATGTTAAAACTCAGTTTATTTCTCTGAAGTAGAGAAGAGAGGATTATCTGAGCTGAGGGCTCATGGTCCTGGCATGAATGCTTGAGTAGCCACTTGAGCCTTTAATATAATGCTCCTAATTAAAGGTGATGATGATTAGAGAGATATTCACTTGGCTGTTAGGGAAGAGTGATATTGGTTTTCTCGTGTGGGGCCCTCTGGTGGTGATTAGAGATTTGGGTTGTGATTCAGGAGGTGAATTTATTTTGTTTTCTATGTGACACCTGTCTTTATTTTTCAAGAAACAGCTGAATGAGTCCCCAGATCAATTAACTAACTACCAAATGGGAAAATTAGCCAAATGGAATTTTTCATATTTGTATTGCTCTAATCGAGTATAACCATAGGCAAATCAGTTTTCCCACAGGTCACATTTTTATGCCATCCAGTCAGAGCTGACTTCATGGTTTCAAATAATCTTGCATAAATCAGACCTCTGTCTACTCCCTTAAGTTATTTGTGATCACAAAATAATGAATGTTGCCTAGCTGCTGTTGAATCAGGAGTTAGTCACCAACTTATAACACTGTTCCATTATATAATCACTTCCAAGTTATGACTTTGACTTATAATGCAAATTTCAGAATCAATTTGTATTGCTGGTTCAAGGAATTGTGATAATGTGTAAAACTAATCAATATACATTAACTGTTGACAGCTATAGTACGTATACATGTTTTTACAGTCAATTTGTTGTGGCACAGGTATCCTGAATGAATTAATAAGAATCAGAACCTATAGAATTTTTACAAAATTCACATAGTATAAAATAGTGAAAAATGAGTTAATGTATTCTTAAGTTAGTTTTCTCTTATTTTACCAGGAGCAGAATAGGCATGATGGCAACTCCACAGATATTCATTGAGATCCAGAATGATAAAGTTGTACTCAATGAGAGGGCAGCTGAAGTTCTGTCAGGAATGACAGGTGTTGCAGAGGTGATTGGCATTGTGGGTAAGCACAGGACTGGAAAGTCTTACCTGCTGTCTCGGTTCTTTAATGAAGACCAAGGATTCAAAGTTGGACATGGAGTGGAAGGATGTACCAAAGGCATTTGGATGTGGTCCAGACCACACCCTTTTCACACAAATGCCTGTCTCCTGCTTCTGGATACTGAGGGATTGGATGACTGTGAAAATAGGCTCATAACTGATAAGACTATATTTTTACTGACAACACTGCTGTCCAGCAGTATAATCTTCAACATCAAAGGATGTATCGACAGAAGCGCTATTGAAGAAATTCTGTATCCTTGGGAAGAAAACATTTTAAACTATACAACAATATAAATTACTAAAAAAGAAATCTTGAGCTTTACATAATCCTCCAATTTCATGAGCAGATTTAGTTTTCAGTTTAAAGTGAATTCTGGGGTGAGCTGTGGTGATCTTTGTTTATGCTGATTTGTGTCACCCATGATGCCCAGTACTGTTACTGTACCAGCTGTGTGGAGTTGTCTAATTGGAGAATTAGTTAATATCATTGCTGGGTCACTTCACTTCACCCCTTTCAGTACTGAACCACAAGTACATATGTGCAGTCAGAGTGTTAATGAAGTCTGCTGTAAAATATTTTTTATAATCTTATGACAGCTTCTAATCATATTCTAATCATATGAAACTGAAACTGAAACAATCTAATTATCTAGAACTGCAAAAGTCCAATAAAAGCCAAAATAAAAGCCAAAATCAGATTTCTGGAGCATTTCAACAGGACATTACAGGAAAAAAAGGACAATGAAGACTTATATTGGAATTTAAAACAAATATCAAAATTATTGTTTCTGACTAACAAAGAGATTATAAATAAGAAAATATTATTATCCATGTTTAAACCAGGTGGTGCATTGGCACTGTGATTATCATTGCAGCCTTGCAGCACTGGGGCCCTTGGTGTAATTCCTGGGGTGCTCTCTGCATACTCTTTGCATGGGTTTCCTCCAGGTGCTTAACCAAGTGGTTTGGTAGAGTTGGCCCTGGTGTGAGTGTATGCCCTGTGATGGATTGATGTCCTGTCCAGGGTGTATCCTGCCTTTTGCACATTGATTCCTGGGTAGGATCCATCTCTCCTGGGACTCTGAAATGGACAAGTGCTTATTGTAAGTGATGCAGTGTTAAGAATTTTTCAAATAATAATAATAATTGCTTACACTTATATAGCGCTTTTCTGGACACTCCACTCAAAGCGCTTTACAGGTAATGGGGACTCCCCTCCACCACCACCAATGTGCAGCATCCACCTGGATGATGCGACGGCAGCCATAGTGCGCCAGACCGCTCACCACACATCAGCTATCAGTGGGGAGGAGAGCAGAGTAATGTAGCCAGTTCATAGATGGGGATTATTAGGAGGTCATGATTGGTAAAGGCCAATGGAGAAATTTGGCCAGGACACCGGGGTTACACCCCTACTCTTTTTGAGAAACGCCCTGGGATTTTTAATGACCACAGAGAGTCAGGACCTCGGTTTTACGTCTCATCCGAAGGACTGTTCAGTGATTTAAAAATATCAGCAATGTTAAACTCTATTTTTTAATTAAAGGCCATTATCAATGTGACGTCATAGATTTTTTTTTTCCTGAAACCCAGTACAGCTGCCTCTTACAAGTTGTACATCAGATGTCTCTCGTCAGTGAGGAGAAAAATAAGTCACTTAAAGATTACCTTCCGAACTTGTTCTATATACTGATAAGAGATTTCCAGTTTGAAGAATTTGATCATGATAAGTTTAAGGACAAGTTTCTGAATGCCTTGGATAAAGAAACAAAGACAAAATATAAGGAAGTCTTTGACAAAACAGAAATTCATATTCTGCCACAACCAGCTCTTGGGAAAGCGCTCAAGTAAGTATACTTTTTATTTATATATAATAATATAATAAACTATTCAGGAATTGCCAAATACTTAAACATTTTGTTCTTGTTTTTGAAAGTTTGCTGTGCTTTATATAATTTCTCCTTTCCAGTGTGTGTACAGTATTTGAAAGGAAGGGTCAAATATCATCTGTACTCAACAGACTCTGCTTACTTCTGTCTGTAATTTCCTCTCAAACTCAAACCTTCTGTTTTTGTTGTCCCCTCACATCCTTGCTAATGTATTAGGATTTGTTTTGGTGAGGAAAAAACAAGTGAGACACAATCTATTCATAGATCATCTTTTCTTCCTTATTTGCTTTTCACCTCTGCTAAACAGTTTTGTTTTCTGTCACTTAGTCTTACCCCTGTACCCCTATTATTTTGATTTGCCTGACATCATAATATGATATTAATTATCACTCTAATTATTATAATAATTATAACATTCTACTGTTCCTAAAATCCTATTCTATCTTACCTGATGGATCCACATTTTAAGTAGTAAACTATAATTTATAAATTTAAGTAAACTATAATTTCTATTTACATTTCTTTATTATATGTAAGTTTGGTAATAAGAGCATGCTTACTTAAGTGTTTTTAACATATGTACTTGATTCTTCTTCAGAAAACTCCCGGAAATGAAAGATGAAGATTTAGACCATGACTTTCTAACATCACTCAACACCTTTGTGACCACTGTTCGTGATAAACAGTCTGCTCCCAAGGCAGTGAAAAGTCTCATCTGCACACCAGGAGGTAAAGCCTTCACAAGCAGCTCTGTTAAATGACAGTGGATATTCAGTTATGCGACTGTTGTCAATTACATCTCTTGATTTTCTTGTTCAAATTCTAAAAATGGAATGAGCTGACGTAAAAAAGCACTTTTTTTAGCACTTTGGCTTTACACTTTGGACAGTACACCTGGCTGAGGAACTGACAGTGCTGGTCGGAGATTAGTGTTGCCTCCTTACTGAAGGATGAGCCAGAGGAACCTGCTGCAAAGGATGTTGGGGTGGAGGGAGGGGTCTGTTACATTGGCACATTGAAAATGTCTCCATGTTCATCCTTTGTTTTAGCATATTTATGGGACAAATTAACCTATTTTATACTGGGAGGTAATAAAATAAAACACATGGTTTTGGTTCCCCAGAAGTATATAGTGTATTCAAGAGTGATCATTAAATGAGTAAACTAAGATGTCAATGCATAGAGAGACTTGGCTGAACCCATGTTCCCAGGCTATAGGGTGAGGAAACTGTAAGCCCAGTTCAGAGAAGAGTGGCTGAGGGGCTGGTGCAGAGGTGGAGACAGGGGGAGGAATGAATTCATGAGCAAGGAGGAGAAAACGTTTACGTTTACAGTATATACACTGATATAAACTGATGTCAGTGCTGGTATACATTAAATAAATAATAGTAAGGAAAAATTGTCACATTTTGTAGCAATAATGTTTTGTGATTGTATGTATGATTCTTCTTCTTATAATACTTTGAAGAAACTAGAATTTAAAATGCAGTCCTCATCAGAATTCAAAGAACGAATAATTACATTGCAGATTTCTAATTGCAGTTTCATTTTTATTCCTCAGTTTCTGGTGAAAGATGTGATATTTTTCCTGAAAATACATATTTGCTTTGTTACATTTTCATGCAGAATGTGTTTTTTTTAAACAGGGACAACCAATGAATTTTTACATCATTAATGTTTCAAATAATTCTGAATGTTATCACTGCAATTGTTGCAATACTAATGTGTTTCATTACTGTATATTGATAGTAATAATATGAAAAGTGTGTTAATGAAAGAATGTGTATTTTTTAATTAAGGAAATTACTTCAGGAATGCTCACAAATTAGAGCAGCTGAGGGAAAATCCATCTTTGTTTTTAATGTAAACTACATTAAAAACTAATTTTATTAATTTCTGAAAAATCAGTTAACCAAATGTAAAAACTCGTCTCAGCACTTATTTTACTGCTGAGAATATAAGAAATGAGATATAAGCAATCTTCTGGGAAGAAGTCAAAATGTAATCTCACCCCCTTCACCAGGTGGAAGAAGATTTCCCAGAGAGAAAGAAATGCTTCTGTAATATCAAAAAAGTCCATGTGGCCACTGACAGCAGCACCTGGAGGACACAAAGGTTCTCCAGTATTGGACTCATTCAGTGAAGAAAGGAAACTCAGCCCCTTGGTCTTTAATTTCCTTTGACATGTTGCCCCAACTTTATGTCTGGGAATGTCAATCAGATGTGTCTCTTAATGCCTCAAAGTGCAAATATGGATCTCACACAAAGCATGATAAATATTAATGTTTACTGCCCTGTAATATTATTAAATATTTTTAAAATCCAGGAAATATTACAAAGAACTTTTCATTATTTTATTAAGTGTTTGAGGCATTAAAAGCATTACAGGTGCTGTCAGTTCCAGTAATTACTGGTTGTATTTTTATGGTTTTTCAGTATAAATATACACATTTTGTTTGTTCTCATTTGCTTAATCTCAACATATCACCACCTGACATTACTCTTTTCCCCTCTGTGAAGCCTTTGTGGAGCTGGCTCGCTCCTACATCAACATGCTGAACAAACAAGACAATGTCTGTCTGACAGTAGCTGCTCTGGAAATGAATGAGGCCTGGATAAACAAAACATTTCTATTAGCAAAAGATAACATGGAAAATATTGTAACAGAGATGGAAGTTCACCTTCCACACAATGAAGATGCACTGTGCAAAGACTACAATGAAAAATGTGACAAAGTAATTGAGGAGTTCATGAAAAAACTGGAATATACCAGCGGCACGAATCAAAAGGAATTAAAGAAGAAGGAGTTACAGGTAAATCTAAAAAATAGTTTGTCATTAAATACTAAATACTAAATTAAAATATCAGTAGAGAATGAATACTGTACTTGATTTCATTGTTAAATAGTTCTAACTTGTTTACTTTGTTTATAAAAAGCATACACAATTGCTACATATAAATATCAATAAGGCTGAAATGCTAATATTTTCTGAAAACCTGAATATCTCCCATCTTCCTAAATAATTTTTTAATCTAGTGAAAATAATTACACTGTTTATTGAAGAGCAATGAAAGTATAAGTGTCTAGGTTTTACATTAATAGCTACTTCATTGCATACATGAATATTAATTAGTCAGCAGATAGGTGTGTTATATGTTCTTTGGGATAGCAAAATACTGAGCTCAAAGCACAGATGACCGATGTTAACGAGTTCCTTAGAAATCTGTATAAAAAGCCAAAATACATGGGTTTTTTTGATGCAAGAATGGTGAAGGTTTGCCCTGCTTGAGTAAAACAAATTGCCTGGTTAACAGCAAGACTCATTCATGCCATCAGTAGTCCAGGAAAAAAAAACCAGACAACCACAGACGTATTTACTGATCTTTAGGAAGTGATGTAATAGAGAATTAGAGTACCAGAGGTTAAAATCAACTGTGTCACATTAAGGAACAGCAATGCATTGCAACACATTCACTAATATTTCCCAAGTAACATTCGCCTCCTAAATTAATTTTCATCATGCCATGCTGTGTGTTGTATCACATTTCGCAAAAGTTTTTCAAATTGATTTATCATTAACAGAAAAAGAATACATAGATGCACAAGTTTGATAATAAAATAAAGGGAAAAGTGACATTATGGTTTTGTATGCCTTAGTAGATATGGTCTAGTGCAGAAAAAGGAAAGAACAAAGTGTATATCTTCATTGAAGCAGCAAACATATTGTTAATTGAAACTTTAGGAAAAGCACTTTAGGAAACCTGTAATTATTGTTTATATTCCCTTTTCTTTGCTTATTAAAACATGAATTTCCATCAAATTTTACCATTCCACTTAGAAACTGAAAGACCAATGGCTGAATGAACTTTGTAAAAAGAATTGCATGAAAAGATTTACGAATCTAAAGGATAAATACACTAGAGGTCTTCAGAATCACAAAGACAAAGAAATATTTAATGAAACAATGAAGAGCATAAAGAAGATCAGAGAAGAATACTTCAGGTTTCACAGTAAGTTAAATTGTCGGCTCAATTTAATTGAAAACAATACTTTTAAAGTTGTTTTATCAATTGTTACAGTTTACGTCTGTTTTTTTAAGAACATTTCAGTACACAAAGAATGAGCTCCCATGGTGCTCTTAGTTTTTGGCCTGACGTGCTTTGTGCACTTGAGTGTTTAAACTCAGTGTTTAAACTTGTTTCCACAAGGCTGTACCTTTAAACTGTTGCTTGGTATGACTGCGGACCAGCAATTGACTTTAAGTTGTCTTGTGTCTTCCACAAGCGCAGCAGAAATTTAATTCTCTGCTCAAGGATCGTGGTATATTTATATGATACAGTATACAGTATATACAGAAGCAGCCATTCAAGGTTCACAGTACAAACCCGTACAGCACGCAACTAACCACAAGCCACCTCGGCATATGCCACGGTACGTGATTGGCTGTCCAAAAATACCGACAGGGGCACTCGTGGTGCATTGGTCAGTAGTGAAAAGATTTAATCATTTAATCTGTTTACTGTGCACATTTTAATCTGCTTAGTATTGAATATTTATATGGAATTTTACCACTAAAGGGAAATTTTAGTAGCTGAGCATAAAAAGAAGAGGAACATAACGCATCTGAAGGTCATAAACGATATTAATTTAGGAACATAAACATATTACTGTATGTAAACTGTACTGTATATGGCTGGTCTTGGTATTTTAAAGAAAAATACACACCAGTATTCCATTTCTCCCTAAACATTTTAAGCATCAAAGTCTTACAGTACATGTGGTTATTTTGAAATGTTTTTACTTGCTCCTTCTGACCATATTACTGTACATTTATATACTTCGTGAAAAATTGATATTTTTAACCTTTGCTAATACGCTCGTTATCGGATAAACAAAAGCATACTTTTAGAATTGGATAAATAGGGAATATAAAATGGATTTGTGTATCTAAATAAATTAATAACGGTATAGCTATAGTTCTATATTGATATGTGTATTGCTGTTTCAGTGCATGTCTTATGATTTGCCTTGGCGGCATGACAGCTTAAGTGACTGATGTGTAAGCATGAGGTTGGATGTTTCAATCCAGCAATCTCTGTGAGTTTTCTTTTAACAAATAAACATTTCTTTGAAAAACTAAAATAGCAAATATTATGGACACTACAGTATATTGACATTTTTTATATTGCTAAATATCACATGTTCGTACCGTATGTACACAGTGGTACCACAGGTTGTAGGGCGTAAATCCACATGAGCCCGAAAGCCCTACATTAACGTTGTGCATTCGCCTGGCGCTGCGCGGTTTACATCTCTCTCTGCAGGAGTGCTGGCTGTGCCGAATTAAACCGGTTTCACTGTTTTTTTCAAAGTAGGATAGGATGAGTCTTCCAGCAAAAGACACTCCACCTTCCCACACGGACACATGTTTTCTTAGTAAAACAGGTTCACAGTGCGAAGCTGTGTCAGTCTTCTGTGTGAAGAAAATCGGTTTGAACACCATGGGGGCTGTTTTTAATAAGCTGCTGAGTAAAGAATAGGAATTTTCCTGCTGTCAGCAGTATTGTGTATATAGTTTTTTGTACAGGCTGTGAAAAGTTTCACAAAAAGAGGTCTTTAAAATTAGGCTGGTCAAATGATTATTTTAATTCTTAAAAAATAAATCAAAAACAAGATATAATGTTGTGTTCCTACTTAGACATTGCACGACTTTAAAAGCTTAAAAAACAGGTTTCGATAGTTATTAACCACTTTTAAAAAATGGGTGATTTTTCTTCCTCATGATCAGCTTAGAATCTCTTTTTATGCTGTAAGGTTTTTACTACTTAATTAAACGTTTAAAATACACGAATTTCATAAACACAACACACGTTTCGATTAAAAAAAATAATATTCTGTTATCTTCCTGGTATGTAGAACAGATCAGCAGGTTTTTTTTCCCGTATCAGAGGCTCTGAAAACAGTGTGCTGCCCACTGCACTGTGTCAGAGGGAGAGGTAGCATTGGAAAGGAGAAAGCGCAGAGCTCAATAATGCACAATGGCTGTGAAGCACCAATTGCATTCATAACTTAGTGTTTAAAATTAAACAACGTCAATAATTTTCTTTGACTTCTAAGTCCCTTTATTATCATCAAGCACAGGTTTCTTTTTTGATGCCATCGTTAGACAAAGCAGGAACTTATTGTACTTTCTAATGACATTACATGTGGAAAGATTACAGATTACAGATTTTAATCGTCTTTAATTTTGTTATACATTTTAGAAAAGTTTCATCTACGCATACACCACAAAACTATTTTCGATTGTATTTCTGAATGCTATGTATAAAAAAACTTTTGAATGGCTGCATCTGTATTACAGACATTTACAACAAAGACATATCATAAAACATTTACATATATTGTTAAGTTATTACTTTAAATATATACTTTAAATTACTGTAAATATATTACTTTATTTTATATAACACCTTTACAACTGGCATCTCAAAGTAATACAGGATTCTGGCTATCAAATTCTGAACATATTGGAGATTGCTAAGTGTGGAGTTAAATAACCTAGTGAACAGGATGTGCATCTATTAATTGTATTGAAAAAAGCCTTTCTTGATTTCTCTAGTTCCTAGTTTCTCTATGTTCCCTTTAAAATAAACGATTATCCCACAATGCTGTGTACTACATGGCCGGTAGGGAAACTAAAGGGAAATTTTAGTAGCTGAGCATAAAAAGAAGAGAAGCATAAAGCGTGTGATGGTCATAAACTATATTAATTTAGGAACTGCATCAGAGATATTTTTTTAACTGCACTACATTGGGGAGAATCAGTATAGCTTACATTTATATAGAATGTATAGAAATACATTTTTCCTGCATCAAAGTTTAACTCGTTCAGAGTGCCCTACATTACAGCCCCAGTGCTGCAAGGTAGCAATGCTAACCACTTCACCACCGTTAAAAATGGATGGATATCTTAGTTATCTTTCTAATTCACAGGTTTGCATGCATAATTTAATTTTGAGAGCCACTGAGACATCTGGTACTACTGTTGTATTTATGTATTTATAAAAAAACATACAAAAAGCACACTAACAACTGTGCCATCCTATTCCTTAGTTAATACATTTTATTTTTATAAACAGTTAACATTTTTAGCAAAATATTTTGAATTATATTTACCCTATTTTTTCTTTAATTTTGTATTTAACTTATTTTATGATAGAAAGATTTAATGTACATTTGAACAATAAAAATATGGTATTACAAGATGTGGAGAAAAGTGCAACAATTTATTACAGTGCTAAATTTAATATTATTGATTACTAATAGTTTATGCTAACACCTAACTTTCTTAAGTAGATGTATTAAAAACAGGTGGGTAGCTGCGTCAGCATGCATAGGCTGCAAAGGAACAAATAATAGGTTTATTCCATGCTGAAAAAAAGAAGAAAGAGAACAGAACGTTTCGGCCGTGGAGCCTTCTTCAGGTCTTGAGTTTCCTTAACTCAGTATATCTTGTGGAGAAGGGGACACAGAATCTCAGTCTGGTTACCAAAAAAAAAATTGTTCAAATATTTAGTTGTTAGTTTACAGTTTTTCTTTCCTACTGATGGCAGAGCTGAAATCCGATGGAAGTAGATCCCAGACACAGTCTAATGTTTTAAGCAAGCCTTCCTTCAAGCCAATTGAAAAGCAGTTCAAAAGGCTTACACATTAAGCACTAATACCTTCAACACTGTGCTATGGTTTACCTGTTCTAGAGAATTACCTTTATCAGTTCATGTGATATGAATGTCATGAATGTGAACTCAACAATCTCTCCTTTCTGGTGTGAGATAATAGCAATTTATTTAGGTTCTAGGACTCACAGAATACAAAGAGATTTCACTTCTGACAGCTTAGTCTTTCCTGTTGTACATGCAAAGATGTTCTTTCTATCCAAGATCCAAAACTGTATGAGATGTATCCGATTTGTTTGACTTTTAGTGCTGTCCTAAAATTATACAATCATTATTTTCATTTGAACTAACCTTTCATTTTTTTAATAATCCTGTCCTGTTGTATATTGAATCGACAAAACACTGTGATTAATGAATACAAAGTTTTGCTATATTTTACTGGTGCTTGTACTGTATTACAGGGGTTGTCATGCATTAAGATTCCAAAACAAAAATAATTTAAAATTTCTGAAATTCTCACTGAACTTAATGAACATAAAAGGTATCAGTCATTCACTTGAGAACTACACATGTGTTTATAAAGACACATTTTCTAAAGATTGTGTACATCTTTAAACATTGATATTCACAGGCTAAGTTTTTTTTTTAACGTGCTTTATGCTGTTGGAGTAAAGCACTTAAAATGTTTTCATTTAGGGTCTGATGATATAAGCAAGACTGTGTTTTCTGAACTTGGCACCCTTCACCTGGACCCTTTGCTTAAAGACTCCTTGAAGGTAATTGTCATTAAATTAAAAACTTCTTATTGAATTGTTTGGTCCACCGGTTTACTGAAAGACCTGTTACAGAATAGTGGTACTATTGATACAGATGCAGCCATTCAAAATGCGCGGTACAAACCCGCGGTATGGTAATCTACCCACAAGCCACCGCAGGGCACCGCGGTAAGTGATTGGCTGGCCAAAATGACCGACAGGGGCACTCGTGGTGCATTGGTTGGTAGTGAAAAGATTTATTTCATTTAATGTCTTTACTGTTCACATTTTAATCCGCTTAGTTTTGAATATTTATATGTAATTTTACCACTAAAGGGAAATTTCAAATTAGCTGAGCATAAAAAGAAGAGGAGCATAACGCATCTGAAGGTCTAAAGGTTTAATCTAAATTAAATATTAATTTAGGAACATAAACATTACTGTATGTACGTAAACTGTACTGTGTATGGCTGGTCTTGGTAGTTTAAAGAAAAAATACACACCAGTCTTCCATTTCTCCCTAAACATTTTAAGCATGAAAGTTTTATGAAACGGTACCCAAATATGTGATTGCTGTATAGGATGAATTTTAATCTTAAAAAATTATTTAACACGAAAATTAAGCTGTTTACATCTTCCGCCTGAGAACAGTCACCCGTTGCTACCCAACGCAGAAACACAGCCACTAACTAGCAAAGAGAGGACATTAGCTAGCCAATATGATAAAAAAATAAATGATTATTTTGTTTATTTCTTTTGCACATTTATTTGAACATTTCCATCGATTGTACAAGCACTTGTAAACTGTCCAATCCCTAGTTCATCAGGCATTTTCTTTTATACTGCGGGCATTCTCCCGGTCTGGTGCCGGTCTGTGTCTTCTAGGATATAATGCCAGCGAACTCTTGTTTTTATGTCCACTATAACAGACAATCTCCTTTGCTTTTAACCGAGCGTCTAACCCCTCTGATTGGAGAAAAAAGACGTGCTGGTTTGCTATACATACTGTACCAGGAAGATGATTTCTTTCTATTCGAAACGTGTATTTTAAAAGTTTAAGAAGTAAAAACCTTACAGCGTACACAGATTTCTAAACTGATCAGGATCGTTATCTTTGTCTTATCCATAATGTTCACCACTCTGTCCAGCAAATTAATAATAAACTTTATTTTATATAGCATTTTAAACGAATAAGTAATTACATTGCTTATAAACCTAATCACTTTTTCTACATAAACACAGCGTACTTGCTCTCTGAAAATGCTTTTTCTTTTTATTTAGGCTCAGATTTCAACTATAGATCGTATTATTATAAACTTTCTTGGAAAAATGTCTTTTATGTAAACCATGTTTGCTATTAATTCATTTAGGGCTAGAATATGTTCATTGTCTTCCAATCGAGTCGAGTTGACATTAAAAGCTTGCCACGCCCGGACTGTTACACCAACGCATTAGCATGTTAAAGCGATTTCATTGAGAAGCCTAGCTTTCTTAACTAGTAAGTACTGTACTTCCTTGGTTTTGGAGGGGGAGGTGTCTTTCGCTAGAAATCTCGCCCCCTTCTACTTTGAAAATACCTGTGAAACCGGTTTAATTCGTCACAGCCAGCCCTCCCGCAGAGAGAGGGGTTGTACTCGTTAATGTCGTAGCCGGAACACATCATTATATCTCATTTTGTATTTCTATAAAAAAATCGTTTGCCCAGCCTAACACTATTGTTGTTACTGTTTTTATCCTGTAAAGCGCTTTGAGGAGCACAGCTTTCTCACCACTTAGATTACTTGTTGATACCATCCTTACACAAAGCAGAAACTTCTTGTATTTTCCGATGACATACAAGTGGAAAGATTACAGATTTTAATCGGCTTTTTTCTGAACCAGGGAAAATCTGATCATGTTTCTCTATAACAATAAAAAACTTTATTTTACATATCATCTTTAAAAGTGGCATCTCAAAGCAATACAGTAGATGTAAACCACAGATTACAGACTAAATACCCAGACAAACGCAAACGCGTTTTTAATAAAATTATTTTATTCATTCAGCAGAGAGAGCGTAAAACCTGGGCGTAACAGCTGTTCCTATTTCTGATCACTTGCTCTCTGGATAAACGTCTCACCTGTCCTGTTCTTTGTTTTCCTAATTTGCTGATTATGCCTTCTGCGATCCACTCCTGCCCTCACACCTAAAGAAGACTATATTAAATTTCTTTGCGCGGTCCATTGTGCAATTAACCCTTGTATGTGCTGTCCTTAAGGTGATATCACATAAAGGTGATATGTAAAATAATGTTTTTTATTATTGTTATAGAGAAACATGATCAGATTTTCCCCGGTTCAGAAAAAAAGATCTAAAGTATACTAGTTTGTCACTAGTATACTTTTAATACAGTCTTTGCTGTGCTCTTGGGGATCCTTGTGATATTTCGAGCTCTGGTTGAATGATAAGTGTCGCAGTTTAAATAATTTTCGTAGTTAGAAATTATGAAACGCTCTGTTAAAAGCAAGGAAGTTTTTATGTCCGTTGCAGTAAAAGAAAATGCCTGACAAAGTAGGGCTTGGACAGATTCCAAGTGCATTTTTGCAATTTACGTTGCATTGTCCATTGTGCTGCTGTAATACAGTTTAAATAATTTAAAGTCTAAACAGTATCAGCTTTATTTATGGGTTGCAATTTTAAAAAAGCCAAAAAACGCACTCAAAATGCAATTTAGAGCTTTCTGGCAAGAGGAGACACCCAAATTAATAATGTAACATGCCACTGTTTGTGCATGAACAAGGTTATACTGCTATTTCCTTAGATACGCGATTAAAAAAAAACATTTTTTAATCCCCGGCAGAACACATGCCATAAGAATCAGCGCTTTTATATATCGCCTTTAAAGGTGGCTTCTCAAAACGCCTTACAGGATAAAAACAGCAATAACAGCAACAACAACAATATTGTATTTCATTGCACTTTGAAAACCAAGTAATACCTTAACTATATGTGCAAACGTTTTATGATATGTCGCTGTTGTGAATGTCTGTGGAGTGTATCTTATTTGCCTGTCTGTCCTGGCTCTCTCGCTCGCCCTCCTCCCTCTCTCCCTCAATTCAATTCAATTCAAGGTGCTTTATTAGCATGACAGATGGATACAATCAGTGTTGGGTATTTACTTTGCTTTGAGATGCCACTTTTAAAGGTGATAAATAAAATCAAGGCTTTAATTTGCTTTAACTCCGCAAGTCTGAGTTCTCGTGTCTGTCCTATCCGAACTTGAAAGTATTACAATATGTATCTTTATAGCAGGTGGTGTACAGCTTTTTAGTATAGATTACACTTTTCTAAAATGTATTTAAAAAATAAAAACGATTACAATCGAATCTTTCCACGTTTGATCCCAAGATCCCAAGAAAAATAAATCTAAACGGGGAGAAAGCTATGCTGAAAGTTTATTAAGATACTTAGAAGACAAAGATATCAATTTATGTTGCATTTCTCTGATTGTGAATCAAAAAACACATATATTTAAACCCGCGTTTGCGATTTAAATCAAAACGCGATTTAAATCAATATAAATGTTTATATTGTAATGCCTAGGTGACTATTCATTGTTATTAAAATGACTTAAATTCGATCATGTTGTGATATTTAGAAATATACATTTGTTTGGTGCGAGTGAGGTTTTATTTAATCTCTGACGCAGGGAAACGTTTCATTTTTTCAAAGAAATGTTTGTTAAAGGAAATTCATGGCTCCCATGGGATTCAATCACAGACTGTGTGACATGGGAGTCAGGAACCTAATCCATTGCACCACCAGCAAGGTCACATGCAGAGTGCTGAAAAAGCACTACAGAAACATTATCAACAGACAATGTACAGCGTGCATTATTCTTGTGTTGCGGTACATGAATATAATTATATCGTTATTAATTTCTTTAGATACGCAATTCCATATAATATTCCCTTTTAATCAAATTCTAAAAGTATGCTTGTTGACTCCGGTATCACGTTAGTTAAAGACTTCGATGCTTAAAATGTTTAGGGAGAAATGGAATATTGGTTTGTATTTTTTCTTTAAAGTACCAAGACCAGCCATATACTGTATGTTTATGTTCCAAAATTAATATCGTTTATGGCCTTCACACGCGTTGCAGTATGCTCCTTTTCTTTTTATGCTCAGCTACTAAGATTTCCCTTCAGTGGTAAAATTCCATATAAATATTAAATACTAAAACGGACACCATAAAGACGTTTACTGTAAATCTTTCTACGACAGACCAACGGACCACGAGTGTCCCTGTTGGTCAACCAATCACGTACCGTGGTACCGCGCGTCATCGTGCGTCACAATGCGCGACGCCGTAGCCAATTACCTCTGGTACGTGTCTGTACCGCGCACTTTGAATGGCTGCATCTGTATGTTTTCTTTAAAGTACCGAGACCAGCCATATACTGTATGTTTAAGTTCCAAAATTAATATCATTTATGGCCTTCACACGCATTACAGTATGCTCCTATTCTTTTTATGCTCAGGCACTAAGATTTCCCTTCAATGGTAAAATTCCATATAAATATTCAATACTTAAACGGGCACAGTAAAGACATTAAATATACATATACATACTATATACAGTACAGTTTGCATATGGTAATATGTTTATGTTCCTAAATCAATCTCTTTTATGAGCATGTGAAAGGCATGGTGAATCGATTCTCAAAAATTACTGTACTTTGCATGATTGGAAACAAATGCGTGATTGCGAAATGCTGTGGTGTTACTTTTACAATACTTTGAATTTACACTTACAGCTTGTCCAAGGTCATTCATTATTAATACTATTAGTGATATCTTCGTTAAAGACTTTGATGGCGACAACTCAAACATGAGAGGTTGAGCTTTATTAGCTCAGGAAATTCCGGATACTATTATTTTGCTTGCGGTATTATAGGAGAATTTACGGTAACTCGCGGTAAACTGCGTAAAGCGCACCACAAAATAATGCGGTATTGCCCGCGCATTTTAAATGGCTGCATCTGTATATAAATCACAACGTCTTTCACTAGTACAAACTTATGTGCAAAAATTGCTTCGGAAAATAAGATGCACAACATAAAGCATTGGAGAAATGCAAGAACACATTAAGAAACAGTCTCATGACTTGAATGATCTCCTAATTTTGCAGTGCAGTGTTTTGTCACTGTCACTTATTAAGTAGACCACAGATTTTGCTTTTAATTATCTTGCAGTCTGTGGGAGAAATTGTTTTGAAATTGGAATTTACATGAGCTAGAGTTTACAGTTTTTCAGGGTTGAACCTAATTTACTCTCCAACTTTTTTGGAAAAAAGCTAAATATTTTAGAGGCCACAGCACACCATATTTATATATTAGTGTAATAAAAAAATGTATATGCTTTTGTATAATATGGTTTAGTCATAATAGATATAATAGGTCATGATTTTAAACATTTAACTCACAAAGTAAAACAAATATCTGAATTTCACATTAATTAATCTGTGGAAGAATGTCAATACTTTTCTGAGGATGAATTAACAGACATAAACTGTTACACTAAGGAGAAATCAGCTGAATGGATCTACTATCACTATCTTACCATCATCACGGATTCACTGAATAATACTTTAGGTTCTTTGTCATTTTTTCCAAAACTGTAATTTATGATGTTTTAAATGAACACAACAGATCTGGTAATTGCATCTTAACGTAAAACATTTGAAAACACATAAAACTAAATCAGTATAAATATTTTATTTTTTTATTATGATAGCAGTTGATACGCTATCAAAAAACTAAATAAACTGCATTTACCTTTTTAATCACAAATTGGAAAAAAAAATTAAACCTGAAGGCACATGAAATCTGGTAGATATGTTCTGGATGTGGGTAAATAACGCAATGAGAAACCTAAATATAGTCTGATCAAGAACCATTGATCACAGGACCATTTTCAGGGTCCTGTTTTGTGTGTCGAAGTACATGAGATATCAAAATGGTACGAATAAGATACAATGTTTTATTATGTAGTAATATTCTGTAAATGTATACTAATTGTATAATATATAATATCTAAAATAATTCTGATTCTTCTAGAGGTTGTATACAACTGTGTTCCTTTATGTTTAGTACAATGCATTGTTTTTTTTTCTAATTTCTGTGTCTTTCAACAGAAATTCACATATTACACAGTCCTTCTGTACCACAAAAAGAAGATAGAAATTGACAACTTTGTGGGATCTATGAAAACCCTGGCAGAGGGCATTGAAAAAACCCACAAGGGCACTGCAGTAGGCAGCATTGTGGGAGCTGGTGTTGGAATTGCAGGATCAGCTGCTACTATTGGTGGGATACTACTTGCTCCTTTTACTGCTGGTGCCTCTTTAGCACTTACAGTTGGAGGGGTTGTTGCAGGAGTAAGCGGTGGTGCCACTGTCCTAACCTCAGATATCACTAAGTACTTTGTTACCAAGAACAAGACAGATGATGCTAAAAAAATTCAGGAAGAAATACAGAAACACATGAGGGAGCTCCAAAACATAATTGAATATGTTGGCCAAATGATGAAAGTATTTAGAGAAGATCATGCTTCTTACATTGAAAATATGGCAAATAATATGCTGTGCCAGTGCTTCCAGGCTGTGAACTTACTTGGGCCTTTAGATGACATTATAGCTGCGGGGGCCAGCGTTGCAGGCCGCGTTGTCAGAGTGGCTGGTGGAATTCTTGCCGCAGCCACCATGATTTTTGATATAATAATCATTAAAAATAAAGCAAAGGAATTCAAAGATGGTTCTGAAATTGCTAAACAAATAAATCATTTGATAACAGATGTTGAAAAGGATCTCAATCGAATTGATGAGCACATACAAAAGTTTCAAAAACTAACTAGTACAATTTGCTGTGATAATTTTGAAGATCTTGCTTGACCTATCAAAAACAATGATTAAAAGAAATTACAAAAGGAGTAAGAGATCAACCGCACAAATTAAGAAAAAAAAACACAAATCGAAAAGTACAGGAAATAATGCAGTAGAACTTCAAAATACTGTAGTATCCACAGCATTCGTCCACCCAAATTCCATGTAGAAGTAAAACAATCTTAAAGCATATTTGGTTCACAGTAAGATTCAGTTTCTAAAAGACACTTTGTCATGAAAGATGTCAATATCCACCAATGCAAATACGTTAATCGATGCACAGCACTCATCATGTTCTATTCACTGAACCTTTATGAATACTGTAAATAAATGAGTTAGTTATTGCATTGAATGTATCAAATGCTACTAAATTGGAAAACAACACAATGCATTCAATTCAATGACTGTAAAATAAATGCAAATCATTCAAATTAATACTACAGCATTTCCAGAAATTTCAAAAGTGATAATCAGACAAGCGAAGACATCAAAAGAAGAGACACGGTGTACGATACAAATGCTACAAAAGAAAGAAATGAGACTCTGGAAACTGTGTGAATGGATAATCTATTGTGAATCATGATGACACCATGCACTGAACCTTTAAACAACACTGCACTGTAGTCAGAAGGCTGCCTACACATCTGAAAGAGGACTTGCTATTACACAAAAAATTGAAGTCATTTAAGTCTGATAAAATCTTAATACAAATTGAAATTAATATTTAATATTCTCCTCTGTAATGACATTCAGAAATACTTCAGTCATGTATTTTGGATACATACTACCTGAACACAAGTTTAAAATTGTGTATTGAATATTGTTCCATTTCTGTTTAACCTAATTCAGATGTCTGTGAATAGAACATGCTTTATTTTGTAGCTTAGACAGATCGCTGTGACTGAATGTATACTGTTTTCCTCTGTAACGTGTTTAATGTGTTTTTTAATAAGATATAAATGTGGGAGGTGGGAATGTAAACCAAGATACCCAGCCATGTTGTTAAAGTGGATTCATTGGCTATTTTCAGGAAACAGCTGGATGGAATCCTCAGATTATCTGTTTTTGATTATTGTTTGATGTTGTTAAATAAAGAACTATCTTTGAAATTAATAACAAAAGTATATGTGCTTTTTGCTGAATAGTTAATTCACTCGTACAACATTAAATACAGTGCTCAAGCTGATTTTGACATTTCATCAAATACAACTAGAATGGGGTTTTGTTTATTATTTTAATTATAATTTTGCCATTGAGACATATTTTAAAAAAGGCATCTTCCTCTCTTACTGTCTCTTCTTGTAAAAAAAAAACACTTTCTCCTATATAATAACTTCCATTTTGTCTCAATCTTATTCTAGTGTATTTCAAATCACCTTTTATAGATTTATAGAAATGTACTCATTTTTCATCAACAGAGGATACCCCAGCAGTGTGATTGACAGGGCCCTTGCCCGAGAAAAAAACACCCCCCGGACCATCAACCCGATCAGGAACTCCCGCCATAACAACCGCATTCCTTTGGTGCTTCCTTACCACCCTAACACACTTCCTATCCCCAGGACCATTAACCAGAACTTTTCCATCCTACAGGATGATCCCTCCATTGTGGCCCTCTTTTCTGATCGACCTATCATCTCATATCGCCGACCACCTAATCTGCGTAACCTCCTTGTTCACAGCTCCCTTGACCGCCCTCAGCAACCATCCACACCAGGCACTTTCCCTTGCAACAGAGCTCGCTGTATCACCTGCAAGTACACAGCCACCACCACACTCATTCAAGGCCCCTCAGGACAATTCCGGATCACCCAGACAGCATCTTGTACCTCCAGCAACCTTATTTACTGTATCTCTTGCAGTAAATGCCCAGCCATCTACATTGGGGAAACAGGAAGGAGACTCGGAGACCGCTTCAGAGAACACGTCAGGGCTGTGAAGATTAAAGATCTCTCCAAGCCCATTGTTATATCACCTCTGATGTCCACGACCACTCTAATCTCTCCGTCTGTGTTCTCAAAGACGGTTTTCCGAACTCATACATCAGAAAGACCACCGAAACTAAAATTATTCTGCAGCTAGGATCACACATTCTCCCTTCCCTTAACGACAGATTACTGTTCTTTTAAATTTTCTCCATTCATTGGAAGTTTCATTTCACACCTCTCTGCACCCATTCTGACTTCACACCTCTTGATTGGCCTCTCTTTCTGTCCCCTGCTCCTGCCTCTCACTCCTCCTCCCTCTCAACCTTTGTTCTCCCGCTACTTTACCTTTGCCTACTGCCCTGTCTCTCTCACACCTGAAGAAGGCTCCACGGCCGAAACGTTGTGTTCTCTTTCTTCTTTTTTCCAGCATGGAATAAACCTATTACTTGTTCCTTTGCAGCCTACGCATGCTGACGCAGCTACCCACCTGAACTATTATAACATATTCAATGTTAAATTATATTAATAATGGAATAAAAATGTGAATAAGGAAACGTGAATACTGTCAACTGTTCAACCAGTTTAATTCAAAACATTTTATTCAGTGGGGCAATTTAACAGACGCCTCAAGTCTTAACACGAAATCATATAGATTGTAATTAAAATCGAGAATAACAAAGCGGTACCTGGTTGCATTTTTAGAAACCTTAGTTTGAATAAACCGGATCCCAGGTGCAAGTGACTTCATAACGTGAGAAGGCATTATGCTATATTTTTTATGCATCAGTTGAAGCCTTCTGAAGTCTCTAAAAAACATAAAAATGTAACATAATATCGTGTGGCATGATGGGCAACTGATTCTTTTAATTTTAAAGAAAATCAAAAATAAGAAAAAACGTGTCTGCCTAAAACAGACACTGCATGATTTTAAAATCTAAATAGCTAAAAACACTTAATCCAAAAATGGGTGATTTTCCTTGTGATCAGATTAGAATCTTTGTGTAAGATGCAATTTTTTAAATTTTTGAATTAAACATTTTAAACACATTTCATACAGATACAGTACAATCACATTCTCATTTCTTCCCATGGTATGAAGCAACTTAGCAGGTAAGGAACAAGTAATAGGTTTATTCCATGCTGAAAAAAAGAAGAAAGAGAACACAACGTTTCGGCCGTGGAGCCTTCTTCAGGTGTGAGAGAGACAGGGCAGTAGGCAAAGGTAAAGTAGCGGGAGAACAAAGGTTGGGAGAGAGGAGGAGTGAGAGGCGGGAGCAGGGGACAGAAAGAGAGGCCAATCAAGAGGTGTGAAGTCAGAATGGGTGCAGAGAGGTGTGAAATGAAACTTCCAATGAATGGAGAAAATTTAAAAGAACAGTAATCTGTCGTTAAGGGAAGGGAGAATGTGTGATCCTAACTGCAGAATAATTTTAGTTTCGGTGGTCTTTCTGATGTATGAGTTCGGAAAACCGTCTTTGAGAACACAGACGGAGAGATTAGTGTGGTCGTGGCCGTCAGAGGTGAAATGAGAAACAATGGGCTTGGAGAGATCTTTAATCTTCACAGCCCTGACGTGTTCTCTGAAGCGGTTCAGAGATCATTTCACACCTCTCTGCACCCATTCTGACTTCACACCTCTTGATTGGCCTCTCTTTCTGTCCCCTGCTCCCGCCTCTCACTCCTCCTCTCTCCCAACCTTTGTTCTCCCGCTACTTTACCTTTGCCTACTGCCCTGTCTCTCTCACACCTGAAGAAGGCTCCACGGCCGAAACGTTGTGTTCTCTTTCTTCTTTTTTTCAGCATGGAATAAACCTATTACTTGTTCCTTTGCAGCCTACGCATGCTGACGCAGCTACCCACCTAACTTAGCAGGTAGCTGAGAAAATAGTGCACCCACTGAGCTCAGTCAGAGCAGAGGTGGTGCTGTAAGAAGACTGTTCTGCAGCTTGCAGTGTTTATGGCACTGAGTGTGTCTGCCTTTAAAACATAGAAAAGGAATGTCAATCATTTAGTTTAACTTGAAATCTTTTAATTGTCATTAAACAGCTTTCTTACCAGTTAGTTTTATATTTGAAACCATCGTTAAACAAAACATTGTTGTACTTTCTAATGACATTACACATGGAAAGATGATACAGTTTAATCATTTTTATTTTTTTAAATACATTTTAGAAGAGTTTAATCTATACGAATATCACAGACTATTTTGGATTGTATTTCTGAATGTTAAGTCACAGTTCAATATTTTATATACATCTAAAAGTCAGGCATCAGGTGCATAACTATTAGTAATCAATAATTAGTATTAAAATTCTCACTGTGACAAATTGTTACACTTCCGCATCTTGTAAAAACATTAATTTGCAAAACTGTGTTCAAATATACATTAAATCCGACTATAAAAATAAGTAAACTATATTAACTTATAAAATAAAAAAGAAGGTAAAATATAATATAAAATTAAACCAGGGTTAATTTTTTTCTGTCTCTTGCTACTCTCTCTCACCCACTATGATTCAGACACAGAATGGTTAAAAATGGGAACAGGTCAGGCAGGCAGAGGGAAGGGGGAGGGGGGAGAAGGGAGGCGTCTTCCCACCTTTATGACTAAACTGCCAAAGAGAAAAGGCTTGAGAGACATACAGAGCCGAAAAAGTTTGGTGCCGTGTTCTTTGCTTTGGAAGAATTTTCACCTTGAATATTTGCCCACCAGCTGACACACCAGCTGACACACAGAACCAAACTGAATACAAAATGTACTTGCAAGAATAACGATTACAAACATTAAAAAAACATTGCTTTACACTGTTATACTGTACAGTGTAATAAAACAGTTTATGGTCACTACACTGTGAGTAATGCTGTTCACTAAACCTCTTTCCCACAATTTCACAGGGCAAGGTCACATAGCTCATTCAAAACTGGATATAATTTTGTCTTGCAAAAATTGTGATATTTGTCAACATATTTACTAAAACTCTCCATCACAGCAATCTCACTGTGTTAGTCTCACTGTACACCCCAGTGCTCACTCAATGTTCACACTCCCAGTAAAATAAAAAAAACGTTTTCCACATTATCACCTCGCACCAGGGGGGAAGGAAAAGTGCCCGCTGTCATTTTTTTTCACTGACAGACGAAGTTGATTAAAAATCATTCAAAAGGGAGTGGTGTGTTAACACAAACTCTGCTTAACAGAGCCGCTTGTAAGAGAAAGGTGACTTTCTTCTAAACTAAATAAAGCTACAGTACAGACAGATTTTAAATTCTTCAAGCAAAATTAGCTGTTCGTCAAAATCTGCTATTTTGCAAGCAGTACACGACTTCTCAAAAGGTACCTTTTGTCTCTCGTGCAAACTCAACACAGATATATTTTTTATAATTCTAAAATTTGAATGGTATGCCTCAGGGACTCATTTTAGTATTGTAGCAAATACGGTTTGCGCAGGAAAAACAAAATACCTTCCCCCCCTCCCAGATGGATCTCGCCTCCTGCTGTTCCAAAGCTGTATGGTTTCAAAGTATGTGTGAAATATCTCGTCTTACTCCAGTTATTAATCCGATCTATTTTTACTAATCCGGCTATGGAAAAAATATGGCCAAAAGGATCGCTGCAAAGGTTAAATTCCAAGCTGAAAAGACAAGACTCAACATGTCGTCTCTAACTCTTCAGTTTACAGTTCATCGATGGTCGTTCAGTATTAATATTGTAACAAACGACAGGCATACAAATGGTACAAGCCGGTTGTAGCCACTAGTACTGAAGGATGTTTTCTGTAGCTCAGCTGAAAAAACCTTCTGTTAAGCAACACAGGAGACCTGGGTTTGAGCCCATGTGTTGAAGGGTGAACTGGGGCAGGAGCACTGAAGGCACAAGCCCAAGAATCTGAATTTGTTATAATGTTATTAATAATATATTCTGTATTGCATTTAAATTGGAATGTTTTTAGAAATATATATAACCTTTGTCCCTCCTTTAACTTAAAGAATTGCATGAAGAAATCCTAAATCACAAAACCATAACTTTTAATAATTAATCCAGATACACACACTCACACCAACATCATGCTATAATAGTGGACTATTTTTATATATTCGGCTATGTAAGAAACAAAGTAATTCTCTGATCGCGCTTTGAACCGTCTGGGTGCAGCTCACTACATTACCAACTACAAGGACAATATAATTTTTTTTTTAAAAGAAACGAATGTCAAACTATTTCCTAAATGTCCACTTGTAATACTTTAGCTGCTTAGTTATACTATTCCATATTAATATAACAATCAAGTAATCAAGTGATGTTAAATCACTACAACATTTATCTTTTTACAATAACAAAAACTGGTGTTCTTACTATGTATTCTTAGAAAAGGATAAAACGTTATAGCTTTTTATGAAGTACAGAATATAAGATTAATAATGTTAGAACAAACACATTAAAACCAGAACCCATGTAAGTTACCAAGTTAAAGACTTTGATGCTGATACGTCCCAGTGTGTTTTTGTTATGTTCCACACTGCTGACCTTTGATTGTTCTCCCTCCCGCATTGGCCCACCATTACACCACTGTTTCAGTATGATGTCATCATCAATCAGCTTCTCAGCCAATCAGAGTGCATCTTATTCAGTATAAAACATGGTGGCTTTCAGAAGGAAGAGGCCTTTCGTTTGACTTCAATTCCGCTTGGCTTTGGTTATCGCTTCACTTTTGATTTTGCTTTGGCTTTGTTGGTTTCTGTTTGTTTCTTTGTACTTTTGTTTGTTTGTGTGTATATCCTTGTTTTGCCATTACCTTGCCCTAAGGTGTTATATGTTCACCTTTTGTGTTCCTTTGTACCCTGTTCCTGTTGATTACTCTCGTTTTCCCTTATTTGTATTCCTAGTTCACTCATGTTTTTGTGTGAGCTTTTGTGTATAAGGTTAGTTTAGGTTGTTGAGTACATTCTACAAACTTAGTTGATTTTGTATTAGTAACACTAGTTTAGTGCGGGTGAGTTCTGTTTGTCTTGTATGGTTTTGGGCAGACAGTGGAGGTTAACTAGGGTGTTGAAGACGCCGAAGACCGTGTGTTTTGGGTTTTCTTTTGTAGTCAGGTTAGCTTTCCCTCACTTTCCTAGCCAGCTCCATTTTGTTTGTTATTTTCTCTTCTTTGGCACCACTCTAGTTCCTGACCCCTATGTGTTATTGTCTTATTTCATACCAGTCACTTATTCAACTTAAAATCATCACTTTTTTACCGACCCTTAATATCACGCTTCCTAGTCCCTCACCAGAACCGACCTGCTTCCAAAAATTATCCTAAATGTTACACCCCTTTACCCCTAGACATTTGAGGTTGTAACAGATGCATAAAATATTCATGCATAATTAAAATATTTCTGATGAAGGTGGAGGGTTGTGTACTTTTGTCCTACTTAGCAATCTTGCTTTAATAAAATATTCAGACTTTTAAATGTATAATGATTAACATGCTGTAATACACAGTTTAAAATTATTAAAACTCTAAAGAGTATACAACTCATTAATTGGAAAAAGATTTTCCCTAAGCACTAACTGGGATTCGAAAGAGGGTGTTTTCTTGCAACAGACCAAATGCTATACATGAGAAGTTAATAGTGCCTCAGCCTCTTACCTCAGCCCCAACCTGCAGGTGTCCTACTAAATATTTTGTCACTCCTATCTCCTGCCATCCAATATAGCTCAGTGGCCGCTCCAACTGTTCAATCCCTACCTTCTACTTCATCTATCCCATCATTCCCTCCCGCACCACCTGCTGGTCATGCTCCTGCTTCCATCTCTCTTGCCTCATTCCCCCTTAACAGAGATTTTTTTTTTCTCCGAACAGCTTTTCCTCTTTCAGCTCCTCCTAACACACTGGTGTTTCGTCCTCCTTCCATTCCTCTCTTACTCCAGCAGCAAATTTTAAAAGAAATTTGGGAACCAGATGCATACTTGAAACCTTGTACAATACCTCGTTATTCAGAACTCTCATTCTTCTCAATCATCCTTTCCATCACTATCTCCAGCTGGCACTGGGCCATCCTGTCCTGTCAGGGATTGCTCCTCACACTCTCGGCTCTTACTGGACTGCCTGGAAAAGTTTCCAATCCTTCCACCTCTAAACAAACAAAGTTTCTATCTTTCGATATTCTCACACTTTTATCTGCCATTATAGAAACTTGCTCAAAATGCAGGTATCCACTACTAAGGCATACCTCCATCCAGTTCTTCCACAAACTCCTTTTTGGCATGACTTGTCCATCTCTTATTCACCCTCAAATCACTCTCTTTCTAAAATGCTTCCAACGATCCGAGAAACCCCTTCCAAATCAATGCACACCATTTACCTAAGACATCCTGGCATCCTGCATTTATGTTCTCAGATCTGATTATCGCACACCCTGGGTTGACAGCACACTCGAATCTTTACTTATGCTAGCATTCTTCGGCTTCCTGAGATGCTCTGAATTTACTGCTACTTCTGCATCCTTTGATCCTTCTTCCAAGCCTTGTTTATCCAAGATCAATAACTTATCTCCCAATACGTTAACCTTCTATCTCAAGAAAAGCAAAACTGATCAGTTAGGGTCTAGCACCCTTACATATTATTTCAAAATCCATTCTTACATCAGCCCATATGAGTCTCTATCCCATTATGTGCAACTTCACACCAGAGCTTTGCCTACTGATCCTCTGTTTGTGAATGAGAAGGGACCCGTGGCTGGTTTCTCCATCACAATGTACACCTGCTGGATTTCCTGATTAATTCTCTGGCTTTAGGGCCTCTTCCTCAGCTGCTTGACAAGGCATCCCAGAGTATCTTATCAAACAACTCGGCCGCTGGTCCTCAGAAGGTTATCATGCATATATTAAAACCAATCCTGATATCCTCAAACAAGCATTTTCTCTCCTCAGATGAACTTAGGTCAATGTCCATTGTTTTTTTCTGCACTGCTGGTTGGGGTCCTACTTGGTTCATTTATGGGAGGTTGGCCCTCAGCTAAGAGTCTTCACATCTCAATAAACAATTCTACTTTCTCTCAATCTTTGGCTGCTGTCATTCCTTGTGAATTGTTTTAGGGATCTCACCCAGCCATTTGTTTAGTCCAGATGCCTCCTGTGAGCTGTCTTTTTTATTGTCTCACCCAGGTCTTCTCTCCAAGACAAGAGGTGTCGGGTCTGTGCTGACTGGAGGTTGGTATTGACTGGCCAGTGTCTCTATGAGTCTCTATGAGTGTGGGCACACTAAGGGTTCCAAGCCACCTTAACATTGCTACTGTAGATGCTGTAATCAGCTACAAAAGCTAAATTTTACTGCATTTAGTGGTCACCATCTCTTATATGCTGGCCGGACAAGAGACCTCCTACTGACACAGACACAGACAGAGCAGTCCAAGACACTCCAGGTTGGATTGAACTGTCATCTTTGGAAGATGTGGTAACAGGAAACAAAACAGATCATAGAACACATTGAGGGACTGTTTGTACTGCTTAGCTGTTGACACTGACTGACTCTCCCATATATCGAGAAGAGAGCACTGGCTTCTGTCTAGAAAGCAGATCAATTCATTTTAACTAGTCAGTCAGATCTAATGAGCTTTACTGCCCTTAACAAAATTGGACACTTTTCATCTCACTTCCTCCAGCTCCCCCCTGGAGCAATAACCCATATTAGTGTTCATGACCTTCAGGCCCCTCTGGTTCCCAGTAGAACCAGGAGATGGGGGATTGTGTTTCTGTACATTGTCTGCTGTTGTAAAACAAGTTATCACTTGGGTTTAAAGACCCTCCCTCAAATCTGGTGTGGCTCCTATATTTACCCCTTATTCTCAGGACTGACCCTGTAGCTCAGCTGGGTTCTTAAAAGCTCAATCAACAGTCTTCTAGATCAGCTAAACTGCAGGAGGCTGGATTTCACACTGGGGTATAACAGACCCTGGTGTGAGAGTGAAACGAGGGAGGGGAAGGGATGTGCTCCTGCAGAGCTCTAGCCCTCCTGACCTGCCGTCTTTCCTCTCCCAGTTACTCTTACCACAGTTTATAAACTCCAGCAGTGCTCTACTTGCTCTTGTTCAAATTCCATTTTAGTATTTAAACAAAATGGTTGGTTAGGTGTATTCTTGATACACCACAAGGGGGAGCTCTTCCTTCAACTCACTTAGCCACTGACGGAGACTCGTAAACTCATAAACCTTTACAGAGATTACGTGACGGAAGTCAGTAATGAGCTCAGTCAGACCCACTTTAATACTTTCACGCCAACACCCCTTAACCGCAATTCACATTAACCACATTTGACATGCTTCCATTAATCATTATTCTACTTCCTATACCCTTATATAATAACCTTACCCAAGTGAGGAACCTGGTTGAAAGCCCTATTTTTTGTAGTACTCTAAACATATACTCATAAGAGATACGATCGTAAGCTTTCTCAAAATCCAAGTTGAGGACAGCTAATCTAATATTCCTCTCTCTCACATAACCTATGGTATCTCTAATCAGTATCAGGCTGTCCGTGATCCTCCTCCCTGCCACACCACAAGCTTGATCTGGATGAATGACTTCCCCCCCAGGACAGATTTTAGTCAAAGCGTTAAACACTTGGAGAGCAGTTTAAGATCACAATTCAATAAAGTTATCGGTCGCCAATTTGCCAGGTCTGTGCGATCATTCTTTTTGAATAGTTAAATCACAACTCCCTCTTAAAGCTGTCCTGTATTTCTTCTAAAACCTCAAATTCTTTAAAAATCGTTAAAAGATCTAATGCTAAAATGTCCCAAAAGGCCCTGTAAAACTCAATGGGTAGACCATCCAACCCTGGAGTCTTGCCCATTTTGAAGGTCTTCAAACTTTCCATTACCTCCTCTACAGAAAGGCCTTTTGATAAAACAGTATAATCTTTTACACTCTTTGGAATCACTTTCACAAATTTTTCTAACAAATCCTTAGACACTTGTTTCTTGCCAAACAACTCCCCATAGAAATCCTCAGCTACAGAAGCTACGTCTTCCGTAGAAGTTTGCTAAACCCCCTCTCGTCCCTTCAATGCTGACATTAGTCCCCTCCCTGCAACCCTTTTCTTGAAAAAGAATCTTGTACATTTTTCACCTTCTTCAAGCTCTTTTACTTTGCTTTGAAACATGTTTTAAATATTTTCTCTAGAGATTTAAAAGCTAATTCTTTAGTTATTTAATTTCCTCACTGAAGTCCCACCACTCTTGCAATAACTTAACATACCTCTGTAATCTATTTTGTAATCCCTTTTCAACCCTTCGTATCCTAGCCTGTTTTCTCCTCCCCATCTCTATGAAGAATGTTTTTGTACGCTCCTTCACCTCCTCCCACCACTGTGCTCTTGTGCCAAACAGGTCGTACAAAGACTGCCATTCCTTATACAGTGCCTTGCGAAAGTATTCGGCCTCCTTGAACTTTTCAACCTTTTGCCACATTTCAGGCTTCAAACATAAAGATATAAATTTTTTATTTTATGTGAAGAATCACCAACAAGTGGGACACAATTGTGAAGTGGAACGAAATCTATTGGATTTTTGAAACTTTTTTAACTAATAAAAAAATGAAAAGTGGGGCGTGCAAAATTATTCGGCCCCCTTGCGTTAATACTTTGTAGAGCCACCTTTTGCTGCGATTACAGCTGCAAGTCGCTTGGGGTATGTCTCTATCAGTTTTGCACATCGAGAGACTGAAATTCTTGCCCATTCTTCCTTGCAAAACAGCTCGAGCTCAGTGAGGTTGGATGGAGAGCGTTTGTGAACAGCAGTTTTCAGCTCTTTCCACAGATTCTCGATTGGATTCAGGTCTGGACTTTGACTTGGCCATTCAAACACCTGGATACGTTTATTTGTGAACCATTCCTTTGTAGATTTTGCTGTATGTTTGGGATCATTGTCTTGTTGGAAGATAAATCTCCGTCCCAGTTTCAGGTCTTTTGCAGACTCCAACAGGTTTTCATCCAGAATGGTCCTGTATTTGGCTGCATCCATCTTCCCCTCAATTTTAACCATCTTCCCTGTCCCTGCTGAAGAAAAGCAGGCCCAAACCATGATGCTGCCACCACCATGTTTGACAGTGGGGATGGTGTGTTGAGGGTGATGAGCTGTGTTGCTTTTACGCCAAACATATCGTTTTGCATTGTGGCCAAAAAGTTCGATTTTGGTTTCATCTGACCAGAGCACCTTCTTCCACATGTTTGGGGTGTCTCCCAGGTGGCTTGTGGCAAACTTTAGACGAGACTTTTTATGGATATCTTTGAGAAATGGCTTTCTTCTTGCCACTCTTCCATAAAGGCCAGATTTGTGCAGTGTAAGACTGATTGTTGTCCTATGGACAGACTCTCCCACCTCAGCTGTAGTTCTCTGCAGTTCATCCAGAGTGATCATGGGCCTCTTGGCTGCATCTCTGATCAGTCTTCTCCTTGTCTGAGCTGAAAGTTTAAAGGGACGACCAGGTCTTGGTAGATTTGCAGTGGTCTGATACTCCTTCCATTTCAAGATGATCGCTTGCACAGTGCTCCTTGGGATGTTTGAAGCTTGGGAAATCTTTTTGTATCCAAATCCGGCTTTAAACTTCTCCACAACAGTATTACGGACCTGCCTGGTGTGTTCCTTGGTCTTCATGATGCTCTCTGCGCTTTCAACAGAACCTTGAGACTATCACAGAGCAGGTGCATTTATACAGAGACTTGATTACACACAGGTGGATTCTATTTATCACCATCAGTCATTTAGGACAACATTGGATCATTCAGAGATCCTCGCTGAACTTCTGGAGTGAGTTTGCTGCACTGAAAGTAAAGGGGCCGAATAATTTTGCACGCCCCACTTTCAATTTTTTATTTGTTAAAAAAGTTTCAAAAATCCAATAGATTTCGTTCCACTTCACAATTGTGTCCCACTTGTTGGTGATTCTTCACATAAAATAAAAAATTTATATCTTTATGTTTGAAGCCTGAAATGTGGCAAAAGGTTGAAAAGTTCAAGGGGGCCGAATACTTTCGCAAGGCACTGTATCTTTCCCTGAACCTGCTCGTCACTTCCTCATCCTCCAGAAGTGAAAAATTCAGCTTCCACACACCCTTCCCCACAGTAATGGCCTTTGGAATAGAAAGTGTACATGAGAGTAGACAATGGTCAGAGAAAAAAAAAAACAGGGGTTGTGCAAGTAAAATCACGTATCAAAACAAAATCTATGTGTGAGGCTTGGGTCCCATTAGACTTGTGCCATGTGAAACCTGCCCTCCCCTGACTATGAAGTTTGAAGGCATCTTTCAGTTTAAAATCTTTACATACCGTTTGCAATAATATTGATGATTTATCAAATTGGACCCGTCTCTCACACCTCATTCTGCCTTCTCTTTCTAAAAGGCAATTAAAATCTCTAGCTAAAACCAGTGGTTCCCATCCCAATAAATATTCTCTCAATTCATGAATTAGGACATATCTATCTGTCAAGTGGGCAACTCGGACAATAAAAACCTAAAACCTAATAAAATCCATGTAAGTCTCCCTTTCGTTCCCAATGCACATAACTGAATATAAACCAGTCAAGTTCAGGTACTTTTCTGATGTATCTGAATAGTTCTGGCGCAGCTGTTATAACAAAGATACTTACTAACTTTTTTTTCATACGAGCTCTTGCCGTTTTTAAATCGAATATTTTTTTTAATTCGCTAAAGCGCACAAAACACCAGCATCACTCATCATAAGCATCTGACCAATCACATTCCTGAATTTTAAACCCATTTAGTATTTATTTTTAACTTGTTTTATTTTTTAAAAAAAAATTACACACCAGTTTGAAGTATTCTTGCCATTTTTAGCATATTGTAAGGGGATTTTTTAAAAACATTTTATGTTTTTAAATCATATGAAACACAATCAACCCATTGTAATTTCCCATTGATAATTCTTGAGCTTTATAACTGTGTATTATTTCTTTTTAACTTTTAACTTTTTACCTTGTTTTAATATTTTTTTAAATTATTTTTGCATTTTACAGTGCTTTTTTAATATATTGTGAGCATTTTAGTGTCATTTTAAAATAGGACTATCAATGCTCCTGACTTTTAAACCTGTATTTATTCTGATATAATTCTCTCCACCTGCAGATGAGGGAGGTATTTGATTTTAACTTTGTTGATTTGGGGGGAAAATGTACATTAATTTCCTTGTACATTTCCTTCCTTGTTATCACAAGTGGGAAACCTGGCATTTTTGGATGAATTGCAATCTTTACTGCAAGGCCTTCAGACTGATACAGAAATGATGGAAGATTTAAATGAAACATTTGATAAATCAGACATGAACAGCATAACATCTAAAATGGCAGAACCCTCTTAAGTACAGAAAAAGTTCTGGCATATTCATAATAAATAACATTTATTTAATTTGAAGCATAAAATTTGCTTTAAAAAGAAAACCACAATTTGTACGATATCATATTTCAATATCAACGTTCAGATGAAGGATTTGAAGAAGCAACAGCGATAGGAAAGTACATTGATTTTGGGACAATGTTTGCATCTGAATAATCCTTGGTCCTGGAAAGAAGGGAAAAAAAGGTTTTGATTCTCAGTCTTCAGGATCCCCAAAAAAATGTGCAAATTTGTTTCCGATGTATTTTGGATAAAGATATAACTCTCATAGAAGATACATTTTATCAGTTGAATGCAGTCGATACTTTCGACTTTTTATATGATGACAGGACCTACATTTAGGGCTCAGTACTGATAACTCTGCTGCTATTGATGGAGTAGAAATATCTGGCAGTTTGTTTTTTTTCTGAGGCAAGAAGTCCTAGAACACCTCCTATAAAAATGTTAAGATTCAGAGTAAGAAATATTTTTCCACCTCACCTAATGCTATTGCATTAACGAGGCTGGAGTTGGCTTCTTATTCACCAGCTGCTGCTTCGCATTTCTCATTCCATTTTAAATGCTGCTGCTGTGATGTTATGTCATCTTTCGCCTGTAGATGGCTCTCTACAGTCATTTTTAAAAATACTTATCCAGATGTATTACTGTACATATCCTCAGTAAAATGGAATATGTAAGTAGAGACTGTCCAAATTGCATTTTTGTATGAAACACATTTCAGAAACACAACTCACAATAAAACAAACTGGCATGTTATACCACGAGTAAATAAGACAAAGGCAAAACGTAAATTCACTGGAACTTTCTGCATATTTTCCACGACCTTGCCTTCTGATCATAAAAAATCTCAAACTCTTGCATTTTGCAAGAAATTTTAATATAGCAGTTTTAAATGGGACATTTAGAACATGGCATATGAGAATATATGGTTAACTGAGGATGAGCAGAGGGTGATCGCACTTTCTGCTTATTGCTGTGAACCTACCTCCTGGTTATAAAAATGTCTAAAAATTCTGACACAGATGTGTGAGAGACAATGGAACTTCAGGACATTTTACTGTACCGTTTTTTAAATACGACCCTCTGAACATGGCATGAGAGAATACATTGTCAAATGGTAAATGCAATGTTTGCTATATTGCTAGGGCTCTCCCTCCTGATTTTAGAATCGTCTCATATTTCTGACATCAAGGTGTGAGACACAATATAACAGACTGTCAAAATCCTGAACTTCAGGACATTTTACGGTACCATTTTAAAAATATGACCCTCCGAGCATGGCATGTGAGAAAATGGCATGTGAGACTGCATTGGGAAAAGGTGAATGCAATTTCTGCTGAATTGCTATGGCCCTCCCTCCTGATTACAAGCTCGTCTCACAGGTCTGACACTGAGGTGTGAGACACAATGTATCAGGCACTCATAATCGTGAAGTACAAGAGATTTTACTGTAACGTTTTTTTTAATAATGACCCTCTGGCATGTGAGGACTTGTAGTCAACAATATAGCACACATTCTGCCAATTTACTTTGTCCCTCCTTCCTCGTTAGCAAAACATCTTAGTATACCGAGACTAAGGTAAATGTCTCTAAATCCAGAAGTTAAGTTGTCAAAGTATATCGGAGTCAACCGATACTGATCAGGTTCTGCTGATGCTGAGCCCGCAGCCTTCACCATAAGGTCCAATTCCCCAAGCCTGCTAACCTTATATGTCCATCCCTTCTCATCAAAATTCGTATTTTCACAGGGTACCCTTCAGAAATCGCAGTATAGAATGAAAAAACTCCAATAGATATCTGCCACTGTTGGCGATTTTCCTTTAAGATAGATAGAAAATACTTTATTAATCCCGTAGGGAAATTGACAAATGATTCTCCAGAAATTTTATGGAGTGTATCACTTTCACTGAGACGGAGAAGTGTTAAGCTGTACGTGAGTCTTTGTGGTTCGGTTGTTAACCAAAAGGGTGGTGGTTTGAGACCTCCCAGGGACGCTGAGCCTTTAAATGAACACACCCTCTTCACTTCATTTCTCCATGGCCGGTCTTGTACGGCAATCAAATACAGAGCCCGTAGGGGGCAGTAAGCTCGCATATATAGCTCACTGTGTATAAAATGAAGAAGCAGAGGTTAGTTTCTCATCTGCATGTTGCAGAGCCTTACGCAACTCGTACCAACAGCTGGGGTTTGATCCCTGCACGGGCTATTAGTTGAAAGACCATTGTAAATGAGGTGTAACAGATTTATCCAGCTGGCTTTTATGTTTCATACTAAATTGCTATCTTGAAACCAAAATAATTAGAAATATGGAACACAACTGTTGTTCCCCATGAAGGAAAGCTGTTTTACACTGACGTCACTCCTTTTTATTTAATCCAGATTTTAAAAACAACTCCGACCTATCAAAGGAAAATGTTACACAAAAGTTGGAAAGCACACTCTGAATCCATCTGTATATTTGATCTCCGCAATCCGTTCAAGGCTGCCTATGTTAATCGTAAGTGTATAGATGAAACATTTAATATATTGTTCAGTTTAAATCAAAATGCTTTACTACTACAAGAGAGAAGTATAGTATGGAGGATGCGACAAATGTGTGATTTCTTGGAAGAAAACTACTTTTCTTTGCGTTCGAAATTAATTCGAAACAATTGACACACAAACCCTTTGTCTTTTTTAAAGAGATTATATCTTTAAACAGACAAATGTATAAAATGTGTTTTTTTTACCTAGAGATTTTGGACAGGGGCGATGTATTACTAGTAGAGGCTGCTGACTAACACTGTACTGTCTGGAGATCAGCTCCATTTGCAATAAAAAAACGTGCGTAACAAAGCTGGAGAGCAGCTGAACTTGTGCTCAGTAGTCAGTATGGTGCTGAGGGTTCAATACTGTCGTTGTTGTATTAGCACGAGCTGCACAGGCTCTGAATCAGACCATTTCAATTAGTCTGATCAGTGCAGGACAAGTTAATGTAGAATTATTGCTTTGTCTGTCTCTTGTTTGTATATAAATGGATGTCTCTGATAACTTAATGTTAGTTTTTATTTTAGTTTTACGATGTAGGTCATGCGTTGATATATGACATGTCTCATTCCTGATTCAGCTCATGTTTCATAGGAGAGAAGAGATTCCTCCTGTTTCTTGTAAACCATATCAGAACAGAAGCCCATGTCACCCAGCTCTGATTCAAGATCGAGTTGCATCTTCAACATTTTGTTTTTCTTTCTGATCATAATTTTCTTTAGTTATGATCAATATTGAACTTTTTCTAAGTAAAACAAAACTAATCAAACATGCAGGCAGATTTTTGAAAAGTATTAGGAGTTGATACGGCGGTCCTTCGGAATAGTCGTCAGAAAATGTGAGAAAAGGAAAGTTACGTAAACTCTCACACACAGCATTAAAGACTGGAATCTGATCATAAAAAAACTAGCTGTCTCCCCGTCGGTAATCAAACCCCGGTTTCCCGCGTGACAGGCTGGGACACAAACAACTTTACTAACTAGGAGCGCTTGCTAGCTCTTAGGAGGCATTTACTCTTAAATATGTTACTGTTTTGGGTTTCAACTTTAATTTTCCCGATACCAGTTTTTTACAAAAGTAAAGGCACATGGCACATGTGTGGCACATCACGTCCGAGTTTAGTGACAAATACCTCAGAGATTGTGAGCTGGGTAGTTTCAGATCACTTTTTTTTAAAGGTTCAAGCAAACCCGAATACCTTTGTGTAATCGTTTTTCATAAAGTGTAATTGTATTATAGCATGTGCCCTTAATGATTTTCTTGATACGTTATATGTGCTCTTGTTTGTATTGTATGTAGTTTTGTTGTTCAAATAAAACGTAAAAGACACAACTTTCCGGATGCGGCTGCTGTAAAAATAAAATGACATCAAGGGTGCTGTACGCAGAGGTCTGAAACCTGCTCCACAGAAGATCTTTATCCAGAGGTGTTAAAGAAGTCGAGATCTCGCCATGAGAGGGGAAGCATCTCAGAAAAAGCAGGTGCAGTCGGTTCCACGGTCATAACGCCACTAATTCGGGCGACAAGAGCAAAACCCACCCGGCTTCCTGCGGGCAAGTAATGAAACAAAGAGACAGTGCACAGCGGGTAGCGTGGCCGAGCGGTCTAAGGCGCTGGATTAAGGCTCCAGTCTCTTCGGGGGCGTGGGTTCAAATCCCACCGCTGCCAGGTGCTTCTGTCGAGACCCCCTTTCAGCTGGCTTCAGACGAAGGGAACTGCTTTTTGGCAGTCTCTCGAGAAACTAAGCAAAGTGTTTAAAGATACTTTCTCAGCTTGACATCAAGGCACAAAACAAAAACCTTCTTGTGTCCTCTCAACCCAAAAGCGCTTTGCCACTTTTTGCGTTATGCAGGGAACGATGTCTGCCCAGATCACTTTTGTGTCAATGCAAATCGTAGTGTGCCCTCCGTTTTAATGTTGGCTGTGCTGGCGTGCTGCTTCTGTCTGTGAAACTTGAATGTTCTGCTTCTTCACACCAAATCGTCGGCGGGGGTTGAGCTTGTTAAATCTTTGCGCATAGCGCTCCTTTGGAAGTACTTTGTCCAAGTTCAAAAGCAATCGTGGGATTTACTTCATGCGTGCAAAAAGCATGCCTCGCACGACAGATTTAAATGGGGAATGGAGCCTGCTTTTTGCTATTTTTCCTGTGGTTGCAGTTACAAAGTTGATCGTGCTTTCACATTCTGTTAACAGTATTCACTGGCTGAGCTTTATCAGTTGGTTCGTAAAGGAATCTCTGCTTCGGTTCCAGAAAAGTCATCTGTAGTGTGTTTTTTTCCGTGCCCATGGCAGTCTTTTAAAGCTGGTAGTAATGGCGGCGAAGTTAATTTTTTATCCTCTTTAAAAGAATAAGGACGGGCTGGGGCGAGCTCCATTTACCACTCTTTCAGCTAACCGCCGAACTCGCGAACTGATTACACTGCAGAGCCACAGGCGCCTCGCTTTTCTCCATTCTCTGGGTTAGGGTGAAAAAAAAACTTTGCTGGTATTAGCTGGCCTGCTGGGAGTACCTCTTCTTCACTGATAAGCAAGATTTGTGTTTCATCTTTCGCAAGCTGTATAGATTTCTTTCAAAACAAGTTGTTCCAGAAAGGAAACGAACACTTGCATTCACCTGAATTAAAAGGCATGGGATTTGCCCATAAGGATAAATTCTGTACAGTAAGACAGGAAGAAAGGCACCGCTGGGAATCGGACCCAGGATCTCCTGTTTACTAGACAGGCACTTTAGCCAACTAACCCACGGCGCCGGCAAAGTGCTGTCCTTTGACAGCCACTTGGACACGTCTCAACTGCTCTGAGACATCTGCATTCGGTGTGCACCGAGCCTGCTCGCCTTGCAAGTTGCCTCAGTTACATGCGATAGTTCCACCACTAAGAGAAAGGATGAGAAATGGCTTTTATCTGTCACTTTTCATGTCAGAGGATCTCAATCTGCTTTCCGTGTACAAGAGGATGTCCAACTCATGTAGCTAAAGACGTAGACGACAGTGCTCCACTGAAATCTTGATCTCACAACCCTCGGCATGACTCCGCTGTGTTCTGCTTTAGACAAAGGGGGGAAAAGACTTCTTTCATCACACGTTTTGCACTGTTTACGGTGCTTGCAGTGCTCTTTCTTAAATGAAAACCAGGAATCGGCACCATATGAGGTGAGACTAGATAATATTGGAACAAGTAGCCTCGCCATTCCATGCGTGACGTGAGCAAAGTGTAATTCCTGTCTTTATAGTGTGCTTGTTAGAGACATAGCTGGCACCCAGAGCGCTTTAAATCCGGGAGTCAGCAGCCCAAGACAAGAGAGTTTCCTTCGTCTATGTTTTTTGTGTGAAGGGGGAAACCATGCGTGTGCTGCAAACGATCTTAGTATCGAAGTGCCGTCCCACACAACCGATCCGAACAATCTGCTTTACAGAGGAGCACTGCCGGAGCTTATCGTTGGCAAACTGAAGACCAGGCTGACCTCTTCTGTGACTCTTGAACACTGAGTCTCAAGGTTGTGAATTCAAGCTCCACGCTGGGGGGAAATTCCATAGGTAATGATCACATTTTCTTGCATGCTAATCAAAAGAAATATTAAGAAACTTTTCCCGATACCAGTTTTTTACAAAAGTAAAGGCACACGGCACATGTGTGCCACATCATGTCCGAGTTTAGTGACAACTACCTCAGAGATTGTAAGCTGGGTAGTTTCAGATCAGATCACTTTTTTTATCAAAGGTTCAAGCAAACCCGAATACTTTTGCAAGAGACATTTCAGAATCCCAGTCAAATCCAGTACGATTGCTGGATCCTTTGAATTCGACTGAACTATAGCACAGATCTGCAGTCCACCATTAGAATACTGTGGGTGTGCTGTATAAGCCATACCGCCCAAAATAGTTCTAAAACAGGAGAAGCATCCTCGTTTAGGAATGTGGTATAAAGTGAAATGGTCTGGGAAGAGTCCTACGTTTGAACAGTTCAAAATAGACGTAAAGGGGTATTTACGGACTCTTTCGAAATGTAAGAACGAGCTGTGCGGACCTTATCTTTATTTACCTTGTGTAATCGTTTTTCATAAAGTGTAATTGTATTATAGCATGTGCCCCTGACGATTTTCTTGATACGTTATATGTACTCTTGTTTGTTTTGTATGTAGTTTTGTTGTTCAAATAAAACGTAAAAGACACAACTTTCCGGATGCGGCTGCTGTAAAAATAAAATGACATCAAGGGTGCTGTACGCAGAGGTCTGAAACCTGCTCAACAGAAGATCTTTATCCAGAGGTGTTAAAGAAGTCGAGATCTCGCCATGAGAGGGGAAGCATCTCAGAAAAAGCAGGTGCAGTCGGTTCCACGGTCATAACGCCACTAATTCGGGCGACAAGAGCAAAACCCACCCGGCTTCCTCCGGGCAAGTAATGAGACAAAGAAACAGTGCACAGCGGGTAGCGTGGCCGAGTGGTCTAAGGTGCTGGATTAAGGCTCCAGTCTCTTTTGGGGTGTGGGCTTGAATCCCACTGCTGCTAGTAGTTTTTGTGTTACAACCACCAAATGGAGCAATGTGTTAAAAGCTACTTTATCAGCTTAACATCAAAGCAGAGAGAAAAAAGTGTTTCTTCTTCTCAACACAAATTATCGTTTCCACCTTCAGCAGGGAAGTTTGTCTACCAAGATCACTTTTGAGTCAGTGCAAATCACAGTGCGCCCTCAATTTTAATGTCGGTTGTGCTCCTTTTTTCTGTGAAACGTTAATGTTCTGCATTTTCAAGTCGAGTCATCCTCAGGGGTAGAGCTGATTATGTCTTTCCGCATAGCGCTCCATCAGAAATAACTTGTCTAAGTTCAAAAGAGATTGTGGGTTTCACTTCAAGTAATCACAAAGCATACCTCACATGTCAGATCTAAATGGGGAATTTGTTGGTTACGAAGCTGAACGTTTTTCCATGTTCTGCTATAGTATCCACTGGCTTGCCTTTATAAGCAGTCTTGGAAAGATAAGCTGTGCTTCATCTCAGGAAAAATCATCAGTACTGTCATTTTATTCTGTGTGTATGGCCGTTATTTAAAGTATATAAAAATCACGAGTTCATAGACTTATCCCAATATCAACGGCACCTTGTAAACCTGTCATAAGAATTCCTTCAATCCAATAGTTTCACTCCAGGGAAAAGGCAGGGAAACATAGAGAATTCTTATTTAAAGACAACATCCGTATTGGATTGCATGTAAGCAGGCACCACTCAGAATTCCTAATATGATTTTGAATTCAGTTTTGCAGTGCTTTAGTGCATTACTACTTTCAGAGAGTCCTTTATTGACCTTGCTGAAGCAGAGAAGCGACATAATCACAATTGTGACCAGTTTTTCTGCTGTTTCTGGTTAATACTGATTATTATTTTGTATTTTGATTAGTATTTTTCGTAGCGTTCTTCCTCAGCTTTTTAGTTATTTGGTGAGCAAGAACCACTGAGAACGAGTCTGAATCAATCAAGAACACATATGGTACTGCTGTCCTGTGTGATACTGCTTCATCCTAATTGAGCTTTTCAGTGTTGAAGAAGACGTTTCCAATTTCGATTGCTGGTTTCAGAGGATGTGCTACAAGATCACAGATTCATTTGAAAAGATTTGGAGATGCATTGGCTGGGATTCAAACCTGGCTCAATTGCATGAAGGCAACTATACTGAGCAACGAGAGGAAAGGAGAAGGGGCCAGAGGTAGTGTGGCTGAATGGTCTAATATGCTGGATTTTAGGCTCCACTCTTTCAGGGGTGTGGGTTTAAATCCCACTACTGCCCAATGTTTCAAGACCTTACTTCCTGTGATTTGTAATATGGTCAGTAAAAGCACTTTATGTAAGTATCTCTTATGTCAGCGCTACAAGTCACTTACTGCTCCACAGGACCGGGGTTCAATCCCTGGCATCTTCAGGTGTTTTATATTACTGTACTCACATCGAAATCTTCTGTTGAGTGAGAACTCTTTGCTCGTGTTCATAGAGAGCCAGGTTTACCTTTTGACTCTCACCCGGGATTTCCTGAGAGATCATTCAGCGAGCGAGTCCTCCCTCTGGACTCCGCACTGAGCTGAAAGCTGCACGAATTCCTCACTGTGTGTCCTGTACTGTTACAGGTGGTCCAGCGTAAATGTGCAGCACAGTGATATGAACAACTTGAACTTTTTCTGTATGTGAAGGAAAATGCAAAAGAGCATGTAAAGTATTGATCATATAAAATATCCATGGTACAACTCGAGAAAAAACTGTAGCACAAAACAGCGACTTTTGATGATTACAAGAGATTCAAGAAACACAACCGTCCGCAGATGGGTTCGGATCCTGAACGCTTAAGTCAAAAGAACAAAAGCGAAGTAAACTCTCTTCATTGTCTTATAGTTTATGTAATAAAACAATTTTTTACTTTCTTTATAATTTCTTACTGTTGATAGACGATTTATTGAATTTTAACAGAATCACAATTACAAATATTTGGGGTTAAACTGTTATTCACATACTCTAACAAAGAGAAACGTTAGTGTCTTCCGGTGTGTGAGCCAATTTCTCAAAACATTAAAAAATAAGTTATAGAAATTGAATTGTTCTACTTTTTAGGCTTGCATAGTCTTATTCATATTTCAGTTAAGCCTTTTCTTCTGTAGTAATTTCATTTGATATTAAAATTAGTCCTGATTTACAAGAATTTTGTAATAAGTTTCAGTTTAGGAAAATCGTGCCCAGAAGCTACCAAAACTGGTAATGTTCACATAATGTGTAATGCAAAAGCAGCAGTTGGGGTGGGAAACAAAAGGCATTTCTTGGTATCAATCCTTAAACTTCATAGATGGCGTTCTAGGACTTCTCGCTTCAGATAAAGCTGTCAATACATCATAGATTTCTACTCAATCAATATCAGCAGTGTTATCACTACCGAACACTAAATATAGATCCTGGCAATAATTCATGAGTTGTTTGTTAGAAAATTGTTTATGGTTTTTTTTAAACATATTTTCAATACCAGACAAAAAGTCGAAAGTTTCAATTTCATGCAACTGACGAAATCTCTCTTCGATGGAAGTTATAAGTACAGCACATCCAAAATATCAAATTTACATGTTTCTTGTGGATCCAGAAGATCATTTTGAGACTCAAAACATGCCTGTCTTTTCTTTTTTCGAGGACGAAGGAGTAGCAGCAGGAGTAGCAGTTATGGCAAGAACGTGTTTAGAGTTCAGGACTTCTCATTTCTAATGCAGAGCCATCGACTCGGAAAGCACCGCCCGCGATAAAAGAAATTGCAGAATTGGTCTGTTCATGTTGCCTACACGCTTTGAATTGCTGGCATTTTCTGCAAGCGTTCCTTTTTGAGGGTTCATGAAATTCCTCACAATTGAGCCAACACTAAAATATTTCATTCGGGGTCGCCTAATTCATAGTGCAAACCGAATCTACAGGGGAATGCTGTGGCACATGAAGCCGTTTGTTATTCTGTTGTGAGGTGTGAGGGGCGGAATGCAAATCCAGTTGGTGAATAGAAAATGAAACAGGAGTCACTTCTTGAGCTACGAATTCCAAAAAGTATGAAAACCTGTGCATTTTAACAGTGCAGAATACTCACAAATTGCACTGAGTTGCTTGCTTTCTTCTGCTGCTTTTATATTTCAGTCATTCACTGTAGCACTGGAACAATTCAAGAGAGGTAAAAGCAGAAGCTGTCAGGAGTGGCATTTGAACCCACGCCTCCATTTGGAGACCAGAACACCCAAGCCAGCTGGAAAGACACATGTCCTTGAGTCTGGCGCCTTAGACCACTCGGCCACCCTGACAAGCGAAAGCAAGTGGTGTGCTGAATGCACCAGTAGTTGACTAAACTGAGTTTCTTCCCTGAAATTATTTGCTTGCGAAGAGCCAAGTTGCCTTGAATGGATCTTGGAAATCAAATATACGGATGGATTGTTATTCGGTTGTGAGTTTTGAGGGGCGTATTATAAATTGAGTTGGTGAAAAGGCGCTTTTTGTTAGTCTGTCGGGAGGCTGCACAAGGTGTTTAGAGGGAGAACTTCTAAAAGGCAGGCTCTCTATGTTTAACATCAAGAAAGATTTTTTTTTCTCAATGGAAATGCTCTTTGGCGCTTTCAGCTTTACGTAGGGAACAACGTCTGCCGAGACCACTTTTGAGCCAGTGCAAATGGTAATGTGCCACCAAGTACATTTAATATTGGCTGTGGTAGCGAGCTGCTTTTGTTTGTGAAGCTTTTACTTCTTTAAGCTGAATCATCGGCAGGAGTAGCTTATTAAATCTTTGCTCATTGCGCTCCATCAGAAATACCTTGTCCATGTTCAAAAGAGATCAGGGGATTTACTTCATGCTTTCACTTGGCATACCTTACACGAAAGATTTAAATGGGGAATTGATTGTGCTTCTTGATGTTGTTCCTGTGGTTGCCTTGGTTACAATGGTGAACGTTCTTCCACGTTCTGCTAGAGTATCCACTGGCTGGGCTTTATCAATTGGCTCGGATAGGTCATCAGTGCTCCGTCTCCAGAAAAATAATCAGCACTGTCTTTTTTCTGTGCGCATGACCGTATTTTAAAACATATAAAATCACGAGTTCATTGATTTCTCCAAATAACAACAATACATTTTAACCTTTCAATCCAATAGTTTTACTCCAAGTAAAAAGCAGCGCAATATATAGAGAGATGACATTCAAAGATTTCAACGTTCTTATTGGATTGCCTGTATGCAGATATCGTTCAGAATTGCTAATATGATTTTAATTCAGTTTTTCTCTACTACTTTCAGAGTCTTTTATTGACCTTGCTGAAGCAGAGAAGTGACATAATCACAAATGCAACCAGTTGTGCAGCTGTTTCTGGTTAATAATGATTAATGCAAAAAAAAACAGCTCCTTGCATTAAGAGTCCTCCCTCTGGATTCCTCTGAAAGCTGCGCGAATTACTCACTGCGTGTCCTGTACTGTGTAGCACAGTGACAAGAACGCCTTGAGTTTTTTTCCGTATGTGAAGGAAAATGCAAAAGAGCATGAAAAGTATCGATGGTATAAAATATCCATGGTACAACTCGAGAAAGAACTGAAGGACAAAATAATGACATTTGATGATTACAAGAGAAACACAACCGTCCAAACATGGGCTTGGATCCTGAACACTTGTGTTAAAAGACAAAGCAAAGGATATAACCTGTAAATGTCTACATGTCTTACAGTTTATGAAATAACACAATTTCTTACTTTCTTGATAATTTCTTACTATTGATAGATACTTTTTTGAATTTTAACAGAATCACAATTACAGACATTTGGGGTTAAACTGTTATTCACATATTCACATATAATTATGAGACTCAAAATATGCGTCTTTTCTTTTTTCGAGGACAAATGGATTATTGAGGTGTAAAGATGGGTTCAAAACCAAAATCATCTGCTATTGCTGCTGTTTCTTCAAATCCTTTAATTGATCATTGATAACGAGGAATAATATTATACAAATTGTGGTTTTCTGTGAATTGCCAATTTTATTGTAATTACATCTTCGTTTACAGATGACTTGCATGTATCACAAGGTATTACAGATGCAGCAATTAAAAATGGGTGGGGTATTTCGCGGCATACCCAGGTGGGCGTGTCGCGGTGTCACGCAGTATCACGCGGTTAATCGCGTCATTTGACGTCATCCCGGAAACTATCCGGCGCCACCTTGTAAAACCGCCAGGGGGAGCTTAACCTCTCATGTACAGCATTTGAGCTTTTAATTTTGAACTGTGTATTACAGCATGTTAATCATCAGTCATTAAAATGTTGGTATATTTTATGAAAGCAAGATTGCTCAGTTGGACAAAAGTACACAACCTACCTTTATCAGAAATATTTATGCATCAAAGCCTTTACCGAAGATATTACTAATAGTATTAATAATGGATGACTTTGGACAAGCTGTATACTCAAAGTATAATTTCTTTAGCACATTTGTACAAGCACTCGGAATCTGTCCAAGCCATACTTTGTCAGGCATTTTGTTTTACTTCAACGGGCATAAAAACTTCCTTGCTTTTAACAGGGCGTTTCATAATTTCTAACTACGAAAATGATTTAAAATGCGACACTTATCATTCAACTAGAGCTCAAAATATCACAAGGATCCTCAAGAGCACAGCAAAGACTGTATTAAAAGATACTTGTATGTAGCAACGCTTTCTTTTCCGTATACCAGATTTTATGGAACCACTTCAGAGGGGTGTCAGCCAGTCAGATTCCAGGAATCGGTACTTTAAAGGAAAAATACACGCCGGTATTCCATTTCTCCCTAACGATTTTAAGCATCGAAGTATATAACTAGCATGTGAAATAAATGTGAAAAAGTGGTAGTTTTAAGCTTTTCTGCTAATATAATATGGAATCGCGTATCTAAAGAATTTAATAACGATATGATTATATTCGTGTACTGCGACAGGGCTGTGTAGGGCTGTTTCGCCTCTCTCTTCATGCAACTTCCCTTGTAGCCTACTGGTCTATGTGCCCAACTATCAACTCACGGGTTGTGTGTTCAAATCAAGCTTGTGCAAACATTTCTTCGAAAAAATAGAATAGCGATATTATGGACAATCAATTGACTTTTATATTTCAAAATATCACAACATGATCGATTCTAAGTCATTTTTGATAACAATGAATAGTCACCTTCTTCCCTTCTGACAATGGTCCCTGTTTCTGCTTCCTGCTTCTAGTGTGTGTGTGTGCAATAGAGTAAATTTTTATAGAGAAATGCAGGCTGGACAGTATGCGTTACAATATAAACATTTATATTGATTTAAATTGTGTTCTGATTTAAATCGCAAACGCGAGTTTAATTATATGTGTTTTTTAATCATAATCAGGCTAATGCAACATAAATTGATACAGTATCTTTGTCTTCTAAGTATCTTAATAAACTTTCAGCATACCTTTCTACCCGTTTAGATTTATATTTCTTGGGATTTTGGGATCAAACGTGGAAGGATTAGATTGTAATCGTTTTTATTTTTCAAATATGAGATTGTATTTCTGAATGTTATGTTACACCTACAGTAGTTCACTGCTTTAAATACATCGAATTAAGAAAGTTATGTGTAGCACTTTAGATATTTTTTTCTGAACCAGGGAAAATCTGATCATGTTTCTCTATAACAATAATAAAAAACATTATTTTACATATCACCTTTAAAAGTGGCATCTCAAAGCAGAAAAGTAGATGGGAAAAACAGTTAAAAGGGACCAAAGTAAATACCAGACAAACACAAACGTGTTTTTAATAAAATGCTTTTATTCATTCAGCAGAGAGTGAGAGGGACATCCAGCAGGGAGAGACACACACACCGGTTTCCATTGACAAAATTGTTTTTTTCAATTCCTCTTGTCTAACAGGAATGTTTTGTTGTGGACAGACTGTTAGACTAGAGGAAAAGAGCGCCTCCTTCTACGAAGCATTTCCTTGATCCGATCACTAATTCTTTTCCAGTCGCACGCAGTAAGGGTTGAGAATCTCCGATTCACCATGCTACTAATGGTTTCCCAGAGATTGCAAGGCAAGGCACTTTTGCCTCTGGACCCATCGAAATTTACAGACGTGGTCCACCCCCAGTAAATTTCAAAAGTCACAAGATTTCGAAACACGAGGGCGGCGTAGCGGTCGGCTCTTGCTTTCCCGTCTATGCCGATGCACTGCAAGTACAACCCCCCCTCCATCTCCTGAGTGATGGGTAGCAGTTGGACATCTGGGAGAATTATTCGTCCCACTGGCGTCTGTGAATTCCGCTGTGCTTCCTGGGGGGAGATAGACGGCGGGGACAGCATCAACCAATTCCCATGCGGTGGTGAACGGAGAGGCCGGGATGGAGTGTCCTGAGGCGGTGTGTGCTCTGCGGGGGGCAGAGCTTCCGCCAGGCATTGCAACCTGCGCGGCGGGGAGAGGCACTTTTCGGGAGACAGCTGCTCAACTGTTTGACTGCTGGAAAATACTGTCTCCTTCCTCTGCATTTTCAGGAGTGTCTCTAGCCTCCCAATCCTCCCCAGTAATGCGTCGTACTGCTCCCGCTGCTGCCGAAAAGTCTCCACACAGGTGTTGCTTCTACAGGTTGGCACCCTGGCCAGTGGCCGAGAGCAGAGACCCACGGCCTGTGGCAAAATAACATAATTCATGTAAGAAATAAAGTCACACAGTAGTATTCATCAGTCGCAGAACAGAAGTCAAAATAAACTTTTCTTTTTTTCCGTCTTACCGCTTTCTTTTTTACTGTCCTGGTGGTAGATTTCGAAGATCGTTTCGCCCGTGCGGTGTTTTCTTGAAGAACAAGCTACGAAGAAATAATTATAATTGAATTTAAAATTCAAAACGGCAATAATACCTTGTAATATGCGCTGTAATCGCGTATTTCAGATGAAGTCTGCTGTATTTGCTTACCCTTCGCTCTTTGGAAGCTGGGGCAGCAGAAGCACCCCGTCTCTTCCCGTAAAAGGTCTTGGTCTCCATATTGTACTATGGTCGCTGTAGTGCAGGTTCGCAGTTTTTTTTTTGTGATGGGAGCTCACCCAATCCCTTGGTGTATTTATGCTATATTCACATGTACGGCTAGAATGTTCATTGTCTTCCAATGAAAGGCGGGTGCCTTTTGCCGAAGTCGGGAGACATTAGAGGCTTGCCACACCCGGACTGTTAAACCACCGCATTAGCACGTCAAAGCCCATTGAGGACCCTGGCGCAATAGTTGTTTTGTCCCTTGATTTACTGATGTGCATTAATTAAATCTTGTCAGTCAGGTCTTTTTTTCTCTATTTGAATTGTCGTTTACACATGCACGACTTTAAAAGCTAGCAAGACAGGTTTCGATTCACATTAGCTGGCGAGCCTTGTTAACAAAAAAACGAATAATAATGTAACATGCCACTGTTTGTTCATGAACAAAGTTATACTGAGATTTCCTTAGATACGCAATTAAAAAATAAATAAAAATTTGAATCCCCTGCGGAACACATTCCATAAGAATCAGCGGTTTTACAGTATATATCGCCTTTAAAGGTGGCTTCTCAAAACACTTTACAGGATAAAAACAACCAGAACAGCAACAACAACAATATTGTATTTCATTGCACTTTGAAAACCAAGTAATAACTTAACTATACGTGCAAACGTTTCATATGTTGCTGTTGTGAATGCCTGTGGAGTGTATCTTAATCCATTTCTTGAAGAAAAACAATTTTGTCAATGGAAACCGGTGTGTGTGTCTCTCTCTGATTAGATTTTCCGTGCTTCAGAAAAAAAGATCTAAAGTCCTACACATAACTTTCTTAATTCGATGTATTTAAAGCAGTAAACTACTGTAGGTGTAACATAACATTCAGTAATACAATCGAGAATAGTTTTGTGGTGTTTGTTTAGATGAAACGTTCCTAAAACGTATAACGTAACAAAATTAAAGACGATTAAAATCTGTAATCTTTCCACTTGTACTGTATGTCATCGGAAAGTTTCTGCTTTGTGTAAGGATGGTATCAAAAAGCAATCTTAAGTGGTGAGTAGCTGTGCTCAATGTATTTAAGGGACTTAAAAGTAAAAGGAGATGCTTCATATTGCTTGACTAATTTTAAAAACGAAGTTATAAATGCAGACGCTCCCTCGGTACTAGTATTTTAGTACTTAATACTAAAGTACTAAGTATTTATTTTAGTACTAAAAATAAGATACACTCTACAGACATTCACAACGGTGACTGTCAGAAGATAGGACACAGCGGCTCAGGCACCTGCTGAATGGAAAAGGGGCACTTTAATGTTCTGTATGGCTAATACTAAAGCCAATACTAATATTCAATACTTTAATATTCTTTTCTGTATGTTTAACAATAGTGGGTACTGGCCTTATTCGTCCCTGCTCCCGTTGTTAGGTGTTAATGTGTTGTTAAGTGTGAATTTGTACCTGTTTCCCTGAGGTCTGGCTTTTTTTCTGGAAAACCATAACTCTGGTCTTGTCCAGATTGACTGTCGGCGCCCAGGTCTGACAGTGCTGCTCCAGCAGCGCCAGGTTCTGGCGCAGCCTCTGTTCTGTGGACGACAGCGGGACCAGGTCGTCTGCAAAGAGCAGGAACTCGATTTCCATAATTAATGCAGATCAGTAAATCAAGGGACAAAACAATTATTGCGCCCGGCTCCTCAATGGGGTTTGACGTGCTAATGCGTTGGTTTAACAGTCCGGGTGTGGCAAGCCTCTAATGTCTCCCGACTTTGGCAAGAGGCACCCGCCTTTCATTGGAAGACAATGAACATTCTAGCCGTACATGTGAATATAGCATAAATACACCAAGGGATTGGGTGAGCTCCCATCACAAAAAAAACTGCGAACCTGCACTACAGCGACCACAGTACAGTATGGAGACCAAGACCTTTTACGGGAAGAGACGGGGTGCTTCTGCCGCTCCAGCTTCCAAAGAGCGAAGGGTAAGCAAATACAGCAGACTTCATCTGAAATACGTGATTACAGCGTATATTACAAGGTATTATTGCCGTTTTGAATTTTAAATTCAATTATAATTATTTCTTCGTAGCCTGTTCTTCAAGAAAACACCGCACGGGCGAAACGATCTACCACCAGGACAGTAAAAAAGAAAGCGGTAAGACGGAAAAAAATAAAAGTTTATTTTGACTTCTGTTCCGCGACTGATGAATACTACTGTGTGACTTTATTTCTTACATGAATTATGTTATTTTGCCACAGGCCGTGGGTCTCTGCTCTCGGCCACTGGCCAGGGTGCCAACCTGTAGAAGCAGCACCTGTGTGGAGACTTTTCGGCAGCAGCGGGAGCAGTACGATGCATTACTGGGGAGGACTGGGAGGCTAGAGACACTCCTGAAAATGCAGAGGAAGGAGACAGTATTTTCCAGCAGTCAAACAGTTGAGCAGCTGTCTCCCGAAAAGTGCCTCTCCCCGCCGCGCAGGTTGCAATGCCTGGCGGAAGCTCTGCCCCCCGCAGAGCACACACCGCCTCAGGACACTCCATCCCGGCCTCTCCGTTCACCACCGCATGGGAATTGGTTGATGCTGTCCCCGCCGTCTATCTCCCCCCAGGAAGCACAGCGGAATTCACAGACGCCAGTGGGACGAATAATTCTCCCAGATGTCCAACTGCTACCCATCACTCAGGAGATGGAGGGGGGGTTGTACTTGCAGTGCATCGGCATAGACGGGAAAGCAAGAGCCGACCGCTACGCCGCCCTCGTGTTTCGAAATCTTGTGACTTTTGAAATTTACTGGGGGTGGACCACGTCTGTAAATTTCGATGGGTCCAGAGGCAAAAGTGCCTTGCCTTGCAATCTCCGGGAAACCATTAATAGCATGGTGAATCGGAGATTCTCAACCCTTACTTTGTGCGACTGGAAAATAATTCGTGATCGGATCAACGAAATGCTTCGTAGAAGGAGGTGCTCTTTTCCTCTCGTCTAACAGTTTGTCCAGAAACAAAACATTCCTGTTAGACAAGAGGAATGTAAAAAAACAATTACGTTTGTCAATGGAAACCTGTGTGTGTGTCTCTCTCTGCTGGATGTCCCTCTCACTCTCTGCTGAATGAATAAAAGCATTTCTATTAAAAACGCGTTTGCGTTTGTCTGGTATTTACTTTGGTCCCTTTTAACTGTTTTTCCCCATCTACTTTTTTGCTTTGAGATGCCACTTTTAAAGGTGATATGTAAAATAATGTTTTTTATTATTGTTATAGAGAAACATGATTTTCCCTGGTTCAGAAAAAAAGATCTAAAGTGCTACATCTAACTTTCTTAATTCGATGTATTTAAAGCAGTGAACTACTGTAGATGTAACATAACATTCAGAAATACAATCGAGAATAGTTTTGTGGTGTTTGTTTAGATGAAATGTTCCTAAAACGTATAACGTAACAAAATTAAAGACGATTAAAATCTGTAATCTTTCCACTTGTACTGTATGTCATCGGAAAGTTCCTGCTTTGTGTAAGGATGGTATCAAAAAGTAATCTTAAGTGGTGAGAAAGCTGTGCTCAATGTATTTAAGGGACTTAAAAGTAAAAGGAGATGCTTCATATTGCTTGACTAATTTTAAAAACTAAGTTATAAATGCAGACGCTCCCTCGGTGCCACGCCGGATGTAAAGATCAAAATATACATTCGTCCCGGGCAGAGGCCGAAGAGTGCCCGGCTGGGGTGCGCGGGGAAGAGCAGGACAGGAGTGAAAGTGGTCAGGGCGGGGTTTAGGAAGGCGTACAGTCTGGGCAGGTATAGATTACACTTTTCTAAAACGTATTTGAAAAATAAAAACGATTACAATCTAATCCTTCCACGTTTGATCCCAAAATCCCAAGAAAAATAAATCTAAACGGGTAGAAAGCTATGCTGAAAGTTTATTAAGATACTTAGAAGACAAAGATACTGTATCAATTTATGTTGCATTAGCCTGATTATGATTAAAAAAACACATATAATTAAACATGCGTTTTCGATTTAAATCAAAACACGATTTAAATCAATATAAATGTTTATATTGTAACGCATACTGTCCAGCCTCCATTTCTCTATAAAAATTTACTCTATTACACACACACACAATAGAAGCAGGAATCAGAAGCAGGGACCGTTGTCAGAAGGGAAGAAGGTGACTATTCATTGTTATCAAAAATGACTTAGAATCGATCATGTTGTGATATTTTGAAATATAAAAGTCAATTGATTGTCCATAATATTGCTATTCTATTTTTTCGAAGAAATGTTTGTTAAAAGAAAAGTCCAGCACCAGCTGGATTTGAACACACAGCCCGTGAGTTGGAAATCGGGCACGTAGACCAGTGGGCTACAAGGGAAGTCACATGAAGAGAGAGGCGAAACAGCCCTACACAGCCCTGTCGCAGTACACGACTATAATCATATCGTTATTAATTTCTTGAGATACACGATTCCATATTATATTCCCTTTTAATCGAATTCTAAAAGTATGCTTGTTGACTCCGGTATCACGTTAGTTAAAGACTTCGATGCTTAAAATGTTTAGTGAGAAATGGAATACTGGTGTGTATGTTTTCTTTAAAGTACCGAGACCAGCCATATACTGTATGTTTAAGTTCAAAAATTAATATCGTTTATGGCCTTCACACGCGTTGCAGTATGCTCCTATTCTTTTTATGCTCAGGCACTAAGATTTCCCTTCAGTGGTAAAATTCCATATAAATATTCAATACTTAAAGGGCACAGTTAAGACATTAAATATACATATACATACTGTATACAGTACAGTTTGCATACGGTAATATGTTTAGGTTCCTAAATCAATCTCTTTTATGAGCATGTGAAAGGCATGGTGAATTGATTCTCAAAAATTACTGTACTTTGCATGATTGGAAACAAATGCATGATTGCGAAATGCTGTGGTGTTACTTTTACAAAGACGGTCAATGAAAAAAAGAATGTTGACCAGGCCAATACTTTGAGTTTACACTTACAGCTCGTCCAAGGTCATTCATTATTACTACTATTAGTAATATCTTCGTTAAAGACTTTGATGGCGACAGCTCAAACATGAGAGGTTGAGTTTATTAGCTCCACCTTGCGGAAATTCCGGATACTATAATTTTGCTTGCCGTATTATAGGAGAATTTACGGTAACTCGCGGTAGACTGCGTACAGCGTACTGGAAAATAATGCGGTATCGCCCACGCATTTTGAATGGCTGCATCTGTATGTTCCAGCAGTCAAACACTAGGGTGTCAGCCGTCTCCAAACAGACCTTCATCTCCTGAAAAGTGCCCCTCCCTGCCACACAGGTTGCTGTACCTGGTGCAATGCGTATCTCCATACGACTCTCCACCCCCAGCAGAGCACACCCCTTCAGGACACTCCATCCTGTCCTCTCTGCTCACCACCACTAATGAATTGGCTGGTGCCGTCCCCACTGTCTCTCTCCCCTCAGGAAGCACCATCTACACAGCAGAACTCACAGATGCCACGTACAGTTCTCCCAGATGTCCACCTTTTGCCCATCAGTCAAGAGAAGGAGAGATTGAATGTGCAGTGTGTCGGCACAGAGGGGACAGCCAGAGCCGACCGCTACGCCACTCTTCTGTTTAGCAATTTTGGGACTGGGGGTGAACCACATCCATAAATTTTGACTGGTCCAGAGGCAAAAGGGCTTTGCATTCTCCAGGAAAACATAGGTATGTTGAATTGGAGATTCTCAGAACTTACTTTGTATGATTGGAAACCGATACATGATAGGATAAACAAAATGCTTCAAAGAAAGAGGTGCTATTTCTCTCTGGTTTTAGTCTGTGCAGCAATAAAACAATCAGATTAAACAAGAGAGAGTGCGACATTACTTTTCGTCAATGAACAAATAGTCTTTTCATGTTTATTTAAGTGTCCTTCTTTCATTTGGATTGCATTAAACAACTCGGGAGTTATTGTTATGATTACTCTATTATCGAATCCTCAACTCGTTCACTTTTTGTTATTTTGGGAACATTTTGACATGTTGCTTTTAGCCGTCGATTCTGTTGAATTCACTCAGTTTGTAATGTAGGGTAAGTTAAACTTTGATACAGGACAAATGTATTTCCCACAAGCTGTACTGTAGTAGCATTAAAAATATACAACATGACACTGTATGCATGTGGCACATCTTTGTTCAACTTAAGAAAAAACAGGACATTTGATTGCTGATTGCCTTATGTTAAAGGCCAACAATGACACCAGAAAACTGAAAGTTCCTTCCCCTCCCCAAGTAGAACTGTCTAATCTACATAAACACAGTGGGGTGTAACACCTAGCCTAGACTTTGTGAGAAGTATGGAGCTGCATTGCATTAAAATGGCTGCAATGGAATATACATAGTAGGCAAGAGTTAATTTCAAGCTGAAAAGAAAAGACTAAACATGTCCCATTAAAATCAGAAATTTTCTTACAAGTGTAAATCCAACTATTTTCTAATTGCTTTATCCAGGACAGGTAACAGTTTCACCAATATTATTTGGTAACTTTTTACGATTGTCAGACTTCAGAAAGCTATGACATAATGTGTACTGTGTTAAAGAGCTATTGAGCACAGAACATCTTTACACTTGTGAAAAGATTTGCACGTGCAGTTTATTCTTATCTGTGTGAAAACAGGAAATATCGATGGAGTTTCAGAAAGTAAACAGAGGTCTGGAACACCATATCTAAGATGTTTAATAAATTGAAGTTTGTGAAAACAGTGACAAATCACCCGCAAACAAAATACAATTTTAGAATACAAGCAGTTTGAAATGATTAGTTGTTATTAATAAATCACTTAACTTTGAACATCTTGTGATATTTAGAAATACATTTTCTAGCAACAGCGCAAATGCTGCACATGAGACATTAAGCTTTCATAGCTCCGCCTGGCGGTTTTACAAGATATTTCACCCTACTTTGATACATCATGCGATATCCTACAGTTCTTTGCAGAACAAGCACTGCTATTTACTGCAAATTTTGAATGGTTGGATCTGTAGTTCTACTCAGTTTGGTGTATTCTTGATAAACCAAACTGGTGCCCTCCCTCCAACTCACCATTCCTCCCTTATGGTAGTGTATGCAGAGAAACCCATGTATATAAACCCACAGGGTCAATTGCAATGGACATCCCAAGTTAAAACACAGCCGCGTGCTAAGTTAGTACGGTACATTCTGGAGATCATCTCCCGCTCCGAGTTCAATTGCAGCAAAAACATGTGGAACAAAGATGGAGCTCAGCTCAACTTGTGCCTAATCCGGTTCCAAGGGCTTGGCCTTGTTGAACTAATTAGCCCGAACTGGAGAGGACTGTACATCAGAACACTTCTGATTAGTAGAATAATACATAGGCCACATTAATATACAATTACTTTTCTGTTTCTTCTTTATATTCAAACTAAATTTCCTGACAAATCAGTTAGTTTTTAATTTAAGAATTGCATTTAGGCTACAATTCACCTGATGAGGCTACGTCATTATTAAATGAGATACCCAATTGTAATTAGTCATGAAACAAATGAGAACCACAGCTGTGCATTTGAAATTAAACACTACTGTATTATTGCAGCATTAATTTTGTTTAACACTCCAGATGAATAAGTGGACACATCGTTATAGCTAAATCATTACAAAACACACCGACTAATAACCAGTAAAGTTAAGTTTAATTTTTAACAGAACTGGAAATTAAACTTGTGCAAAAAAAAAACAATTGTTCCTCTGACCTAAGCATTTTTTTTAAGGCAATACATTTCTTTAGCAGGGTGTGCTTTGTGCTTACTTTTCAGAACTTTGATTTTCTCCCTCTCCTGTATCAGTAGGAGCGTACATTTCAAATTAAGTTATTTTCTAGTCAGTTCCAATGTCTTCCTTTCAGTTCAGCTCAACTTGTGCTTAATAAACATTTGGAACCAAGTTGGAGCTCAGCTCATCTTGTGCTTAATCCAGTTCACAGGGCTCAGCATTGTTGTTGTACTATTTAGCCCGAATTGCAAGGGACTGTGCATCAGAACATTGCATCTGATAAGTAGGTTAATTCATAGACCACGCTAATTACTTTGTCTCTTGTTTAAAATTAGTCAGGAAATTTAGTTTAAATATAGTTTTAAAATGTAAGAATTGCATTGAGGCTACAATTCACCAAATGAGGGATACTCAATTGCAATAAGTCACAAAACAAATGAGAACTGCAGCTGTGGGCTTGAGACAGGACACTACTGTATTAATTTGACATTAATTTATTTTTAACAGAACTTTACTGAAAATTAAACTTATAAAACTACCTGAGCAAATAAATACAACAATTATTGTTCGTCTGACCTTCTCAGAATCAGTTCCAGCATCTTCCTTTCAAAGTGGGGAAGTGCTTGCTGGCGTGTTGTTTTGCTAACTCATGCTTATCCTTTATAACGGTATCTTCTGACACCTGTGCACAATCCAACAACATTACAAGACCAGCACTATAACAGGAGTCATAAAAACACAAGAAGCCACATTGAACGAGCTTTCAGAATTGTAAAACATTGCTTTGCTTGTCTGTCATTTGGTTTGCATACCAGTCCATCAAGAGCTAGCACAACCCTGGCTGTTTCAACACAGTCATTGGATCACAGCCACAGGACAGAAAAGGGACTGTAAACCATAATAAATCACTTAAGATGCCGAGTTTTTTCCTTTAACATGCTTGGGTGCCACCTATTTCCTCCTCATCCCTGCTTTCCTCTGATAACCACAAATACGGAGACCCATCACTAAAATATTTAACAAATCTATCCAGTTGACTCCTCGATTTTATAGAACACATTAAAGCCTCACGCTACATTTATATAAATAATAGTTTAAGTTCTGTTCTCTTCACTCCCTAGCACCTTAAACTTCACAGCTACTAGTAATGATTAACATTCAACATAATTAGTAAATGTCACTTTTGTAAATACACATATTAATCAGCTTCATTATGAATAAATGTGGTATGAGTGTTAAGCAATTTTAATTAAATATTACAATGTTTTCAAGCGACGGATGCATAAATTCAGTACGTGGTAACGATATTATTTCCACTATATTCTGGAGCCTTCTAATGCAATTCATCGTTACACCAAGTATGGTACTAAGTTGCTCAAGCCATATTAAGAGGTGGTTTAAAATAATTCACTAGTTTAGTCACTTCTAGAGGGCAACAACTATTACTCTGTGTTCGTTGCAATTGAGAACAGGGTTAGTACGGTGCTGGACTAAGCACAATAGCAACGTTCATTGCAATTGGACTTAAGGTGGAGCACAACTTCAGACCACAGCTGCGTACTAAACACGGGTTGAACGCCTGTTAGTACTTCACTTTCAGTTTGTTGCAATTAACCCCTAGACTTTGCACTACTAAGGTCTAAATCAAGCTCAAGCAGAGACAACCCATTAATGGCTTTCATAACTTCCATTAGTCTCCACCTCTGTCTTCCCTAACTCATTCTTGATCTTTCTAAACTAGGCGTTTAACTGAAATTCAGCCCAATGATACTGTTTAGCCTGAGAAAAAAATATAATAAGCGCTATTCCTGACAGCCTGAGAGAAACACAGATTCCTATAGCCTCAACTGAGCAAGAGAGTCAGTTCCTGCACTTTCTGAAGTATTATTTAAAAAAAAAACTCCAGCACTGGCTGGAGAGGCTGTGTCCGGGCTCAGCGGTTATATAGGACAGGACTCAGCGCGCAGCAGGTGTGACTCATTGCTCTGCGCTGCCCGTGCGGAATGCGCGTCTCCTCCCTCCACACGCCACCGCCTCGCTAAACCGCCTTCATACTCCCCAGCAGCAATAACATCTCCATTTATTACATTTATTCTTCCATCTTAACCTAGAAAACTGCTGGGACGTTTCTGTGAACCGATAAAGCTCTCTCTGTTGGTTTTCACACGTAGAAACAATGCACGAGCTGAAAGCAGGAAGTCAAGCACTCCTCCCTCACTGTATATCTGGGTCCAGACTTCCGAAAACTCCTAAAAGTGAATTTCCAGAACGCCATATTAAAGTCTCCCACCCGTTCGTTTCAAATACATCAATTAGATGAGTTCGGGTTCTTTTCTGATGTATTTTAATAGTTTGGCACTGTGCCTTGTTAAATATGTTACAAGCAAAGTTTATCAACTTCATGCGAGATTTTGCGTGGATACAAAAACATTATATTGTAACGCCCTCGCCTGGTGGTGAGGAGGAAGCGCCCCTAGGCGCTCGTAGTACCGCTGGGCATGCTGGGAGTGGTAGCCGGGAAGAGTCTGAGGGTCAGCACGATGACCAGCGGCTGACCCTACCTGTGTAAATAATGTCCTAGTAATTCTAGTGCCCTGTGTAGTCCTGTAAAAGTAGAGTGTGTTGTTAGGTAATTACCACCGTGTGTACGTGTTCGTCAGTCTCCTCATGTGTGTGTAGATCCTGTGTTTGGTTTTGGGGTGGTTGTAAAATAAAGCCAGTGCTTGGTTAATCGCGTCTCCACTGTTCTTTAGTTCTGAAAAAGAACCTGCCAAACGCTACATTGGTGTCAGAAGCGGGCAGAATGAACAACTCGTGGCAGACACTACCCGATTCCGTAAAGCGCCGGCTGACGCTGGAAGACGCAGAACCCATCGGCGGCGCACATAGGGAGCCTGAGCAACTCCTGGGTGCGACAGGTGGCCACAGCCCTTACCAGGGCTACCCAGTAGTGGTCCCGCCAGTAGAATTGGGGCGGCCGCCCCGGAGAGAGGATGCCCTCCCTGCCGGAGCCGATCAGCGATTCCCACACCCATCGGCGCGGGTGCGACCAGGTCGCTACGATGGTGAGGCGCCTTGGGAGACCTATGAGGTGCAGTTCCAGCTCGCGGCCCGGACGAATGGCTGGAGCCGGGCAGAGATGGCCGGCCACCTGGCGGCGGCGCTGGAAGGAGCGGCCTGCCAGGTGCTCCTGGATGTCCCGGAGGAGGACAGAGGCGACTACACGGCGCTGGCAGCAGCCCTCCAGCTGCGCTTCGGTGTAGAGGAGGCGCCGGACTTGATGCGGGAGTAGCTGGCCCTGCGGCGGCGCCGACCAGGAGAGCGACTGGGCCCGGTCGCCGCGGATGTCATGTTCCTCGCCCGCAGAGGATACCCAACTTTCCCCCGGGAGGCGCAGCGGGAGATGGCTCTCCAGGCCTTTCTCAAGGCCCTCTCACCCGAGGAGCTGCGGCGCCACGTGCAGCTGGCCGCGCCAACATCGCTGGAGCAGGCCTTGGCCCTCGCTACACGGGCTGAGGTAGTGTTCGGGGTGACTGGCAGCGCCAGCAGATGCAGTGCGCCCTGCCGGCTGACCGAGGCGGCGACGGAGGAATCCAGCGAGGGGGAAGAGGAGCCAGCCCGTGCAGCGACCGCCGCGGAACAGCCCCGCACGCTGATTTGCGACCGCTGCGGGAAAAGAGGACACCGAGCCCGGTTCTGCCGGGCACCCGAACCTCGCTCGATCGGCGTCGGGAAACGGGAACGGGGCGGCTCAGCGCGGGGAAGGCCGCCCTTGAACACCTCAACCCCCGCTCCGGAGAGCGCTGTAAAAACCGGCGCCCCTCACGCCACCGTGGGGCGAGTCGGCTGTAGCCGGGGCCTGTACCTCCACTGCCGGATTGAGGACCAACCCTGCCTGGCCCTACTCGACACCGGTTCATCAGTGACCCTACTTCGGCCGGGCGTTCTCCCCGACACCGAGGGCACCAACCCCCCAGGATGGGAGGCCTCCAGCCTGCGGCTGAGGACCGTGACGGGACAGCTCGCTGCAGTCCGGGGGAAACGGGTGCTTGCCTTCCGTCTGGGTGCAGCGACGGTGCGCCACCCCTGCTACCTTGCACCCATCCAGGAGGACTGCATTCTGGGGCTGGACCTACTGCAGCGAGTGGGGGCCAGGTTGGACTTGGACCGGCAGGAGTTGGTGTGGCAGGGGGAGCGACTGCACCTGGTGGAGGGCAGGTCCGGCGAAGGCCGAGGGACGCGGGCTTGCCAGAGCCGGGGGAACAAGAGGCAGCGGCGGCGGCGGCGTCAGTCGCCGGGGCGGACCAGGCCTGCGAGCCGGGGAGCGAGCGTGCCGGATCCTGCCCCTGAGTCGGCCGGGGGGCCAGACAAGGCGGCGGCGGGGGCCGAGCGTTGCGTGGAAGCGAAGCGTGCCGTTGAGGACCTCTTCCAGCGGAGCTGCGAGGGCCTCGATCAGGACCAGCGGCAGCGGCTCCGGGAGCTACTCGCCCAGAACGAAGACCTCTTTGCGGCGAGGGATGAGGACTGCACCCGCACTGCCCTGGTCCAACACGAGATCAACACCGGCGACGCTCGGCCCATCCGCATCCCACCAGGACGCATGGTCCACGCCAAGCGGACCGCCGTCGAGGAAAAGATCCGGGAGATGGCCGCAGCGGGGGTGATTGAGCCCTCCGCAAGCCCGTGGTCGGCGCCAGCCGTACTGGTTAAAAAAAAAGACGGCTCGTGGAGGTTCTGCGTCAACTACCGCAAGCTGAACGAGGTCACCCGGAAAGATTCCTACCCCCTGCCGAGGATAGATGACGCCCTGGACTACATCACCGGGTCGACCTGGTTCAGCTCCCTGGACCTCCGCTGCGGCTACTGGCAGGTACCGCTTGCTCCCGATGCTCGCCCGAAGACGGCCTTTTCCATCGGCCAGGGCCTCTGGCAGTTTACTGTCATGCCTTTTGGCCTGTGCAATGCCCCGGCGACGTTCGAGAGGCTGATGGAGAGGGTGCTGGCATCGGTCCCGCGGAACCAGTGCGTGTTATATCTGGACGAACTGCTGGTTCATGCACGGAGTTTCGACCAGGCCTTGACGAACCTCCAGGCGGTGCTGGCCTGCATCCGCCGTGCTGGCCTGAGGCTCAACCCCCGCAAGTGCGAGCTCCTGCGGCGGGAGGTGACCTTCCTGGGACATGTTGTTGGACCGCGAGGGGTGGCTACGGACCCAGGTAAGGTCGCTGCAGTGAGGGGCTGGCCGACTCCACGCACCGTCGCGGAGCTCCGCAGCTTTCTGGGGTTGGCCTCGTACTATCGGAGGTTCGTCCGGGACTTTGCCAGCATCGCCGCCCCGCTGCACCGCCTCACCGACAAGGGCCGCCGTTTTGACTGGGACTCGGGCTGTGAGACTGCCTTTGGCCGGTTGCGCGAAGCTCTGGTGGGGGCCCCCGTGCTGGCCTACCCCGACCCGCGGTTGCCGTATATTCTCGACACCGACGCGAGTGACTCGGGGGTGGGGGCGGTGTTGGCGCAGGAGGGGCCGGATGGGGAGCGCGTAGTGGCTTACTACAGTCGGGCTCTGACTAGGCCTGAGCGGAACTACTGCGTGACCCGTCGCGAGCTGCTGGCGGTGATGGCGGCGGTCCACCATTTCAGGCCGTACCTGTTCGGGACCCGGTTCCGGTTGAGGACCGACCATGCGTCCCTCACCTGGCTGCTCCACTTTAAGGAGCCAGAGGGACAGATGGCGCGATGGATAGAGATCCTGCAGGAGTACGACTTCACTGTCGTGCACCGTGCGGGGTCTCGCCATCTCAATGCCGACGCTCTCTCGCGACGCCCCTGCGAGGCTGCGGACTGCCATCACTGCGCCCGGCGGGAGCAGCGTGAGGAGGCTGTCCGCACCGTGGCGGGGGTGAGCGCCGCGGCCACGGCCCGGGAGGGGCCGCTGGGGGTGGGCCTGCCAGACCTGGCGCAGCGTCAGGCAGCTGATCCTGACGTGGGCCCGGTGCTCCGCTGGAGGGCAGCAGGAGTGCGGCCTACACGAGAGGAGCTCGCCCCGCACCCGAAGTCCGTCAAGGCCCTCTGCGCCCTGTGGGAGGCCTTGGAGGTAAAGGACGGGGTGCTGCGCCGGGGGTGGCAGGTACCCTCCAGTGGCGAGGTACGGTGGCAGCTAGTGGTGCCTCGGTCGCTCCGCGGGGCGGTGCTCCGAGCGGTGCACGGCCAACCGGGTGTGGGGCACTTCGGCGGTAAAAAAACCCTGCAGCGTCTCCGAGGCCATTTTTATTGGGGTCTTTGCCACCGGGACGTGGATCGGTACTGCCGAACGTGTGCGGTGTGCGTGGCGCAGAAGGGTCCCCCCGAGCGCTCTCGGGCCCCCCTCCAACAACACCAGGTGGGGGCTCCTATGGAGCGGGTGGGAGTGGACGTTTTGGGCCCGTTTCCGCGCACCGAGGCCGGGAACCGCTACGTCTTGGTGGCTATGGATTACTTTACGAAGTGGCCGGAGGCCTACGCCCTCCCAGACCAGAGTGCCCCCACGGTGGCCGATGCACTGCTGGAGGGGATGTTTGCCAGGCTGGGGGTGCCGGAGGAGTTACACAGTGACCAGGGGCGTAACTTCGAGTCCCAGGTCTTCGCCAGGGTGTGCCAGCGCCTGGGGATTACTAAGACGCGGACCACCCCGCTGCATCCCCAGAGCGACGGGTTGGTAGAGCGGTTTAATCGGACGCTCGCCACCCAGCTGGCCACCCTGGTGTCCCGGCACCAACGGGACTGGGACCGCCACCTCCCCCTTGCGCTCTGGGCGTACAGGACCGCGGTCCAGGAATCCACCGGGTGCACCCCGGCCTCGCTCATGCTGGGCCGGGAAATGCGAACACCGGTGGACCTGGTCTTCGGCCCGCCGCCCGGAGACGGGTCGGCACCGCCGGCTGGACCGGACTACGAGTGGGACCTGCGGCAGCGGATGCAGCGGGTGCACAGCTTTGCACGGACCCACCTGACACAGGCGGGGGTCCGGCAGAAGCGGTACTACGACCTGCGCTGCAGGGGGCCTGCCTTCCAGCCCGGGGACTCGGTTTGGGTGTACAACCCGCGGCGCCGCAAAGGCCTCAGTCCTAAGCTGGCGCCGTCGTGGGAGGGGCCCGCTGAGGTACTCGGGGTGGTGGGCGAGGTCTGCTACCGTGTCCGGTTGCGAACACGGGGGAGAGTGGTGGTCCTGCACCGAGACCGCCTGGCCCCCTACCGGGCCCGGGAGGAGGAGCCGTGTGGGGAGGCTCCAGAGGAGCAGCCGGGGCCGGAGCCGGCCGATAGTGGGGCGTCCGTGGATCGCCAGCCGTCACCGCGGCGCAGCGGCCGCTCGCGCAGGGTTCCGCAGCAGTTGGCCGAATACGAGTACAGCCTGAGGGGGGTGTTCGACGTCGGCGAGACGCCAGACGCTTCAGGTAAGGGCAGTGTAACGCCCTCGCCTGGTGGTGAGGAGGAAGCGCCCCTAGGCGCTCGTAGTACCGCTGGGCATGCTGGGAGTGGTAGCCGGGAAGAGTCTGAGGGTCAGCACGATGACCAGCGGCTGACCCTACCTGTGTAAATAATGTCCTAGTAATTCTAGTGCCCTGTGTAGTCCTGTAAAAGTAGAGTGTGTTGTTAGGTAATTACCACCGTGTGTACGTGTTCGTCAGTCTCCTCATGTGTGTGTAGATCCTGTGTTTGGTTTTGGGGTGGTTGTAAAATAAAGCCAGTGCTTGGTTAATCGCGTCTCCACTGTTCTTTAGTTCTGAAAAAGAACCTGCCAAACGCTACAATATGATATCTATAACACACGTGAAGAGTGAATCTGAATTAATCAGAATGCTTTGCTGCACCAGAATTGTTATTTACGTATTTTAAAAATACATCTGGTGCATCTGAAGACAGAATAAAACCCAGAACTGTAAAAGGACGACAGACCATTAAACTGTCTGGTGATATTGCTGCATGTATAATAGAACACGTTATTGTAAAAAATGTTTACATTCGTGAATGAGTATTTTTTTAATTATACCAAATGTCCGTTAAATAATGAATTACGTTTATCAGACCATAAACACTATTATATGAAAAAAAAACATTTACTATACATGCATTTAACTTGCTTTTTTAAAAAACATGACAATACGGTAGATGAAAATTGTTGTTCAGCGCTTTTGTATTAAATATACTCTACCAGCCTTTTAAGTCATGTGTCAGAAATAAAGTGTATAAAATTCGCTAAATCAAACAAAACACAAGCGCTACGAAAAAGAAAAAAATGTGTTTACCCTGCAATTTTATCTTGCTGAAACGTTTTTTTTTTCTGTGGCACTAACGGGCTAACGGTTAGGATTCCTGGTTTCCTGATTACATAGAAATGTGTCTCTCTTGTCTTACGGTGTCCAAATGACCAGTTCAGTGTAGAAAGGAGCAGCGTAAAACACCGGGGTAAAGTTAGCTTGAAGTTCGAAAACGATTTTGCCACGCCTGTAGCGTTTACACGAAACCTCTTAGATTCGCGAGAATACTTGCTTTGTGCATAAAATACATTGTGAATGCTTTCTCAGCCTTTACTTTTTCGTTTATATTACAGTTTTTGGACCAAGCACGAATATTCTTTTGTCCATATCTTCGCAACGGAAGCACAGAACGCCTTCAAACCAAGTGCATTTTAAAGACCACGACGTGGATATTTCCACAGCCTCTACATCAAAGTATCAGTGAGCTAATTATCTTTTTTTAAACCTCCGGTTTTTCATCGATGCGTAATTACGCACTAAGTGGAACCCGGGGGACCGCTGTATACACAAGTTCACAACGCGAGAAATGCTGTTCAATACGGCTTCATGCGAAAAACCCGTATATGACCATAGGCAACAGAATAGCGCAGTCTCCAATTACTCGGACTGTAAGCACGGGAATAAAGCTTTGTCTGAATTCTGAAACCCTTCCTTTACGTCCTGTTTTCATTCAGGTAAGAGTCAACTATATGCACAATACTACTGACAGCAGGAAGATTAAAATATTCTTTACTCAGCAGCTTATTAAAAACAGCTCCCATGATGTTCAAACCGATTTTTTACACAGAACACTGACACAGCTTTGCGTTCTGAATCTCTTTTTCTCGTGTGTTTATTTAATGTGGCACAATGCACTGGAATAGGGGTATTCTGTTCACAAACCAATAGCATTTAAACCACAGCACCCACAATGCTGCAAGTAAGTGTTTTGCACACTAAGAAGAGAGCGATGTCTTCCTCGTTAGTATAGTGGCAAGTATCCCCACCTGTCACGCGGGAGACCAGGGTACATCAGGACATGCATTGAAGTGAAAGCAGGATGCGCTGCGACATCCACTGTGCAGATCCCGCCACACTAAGAGGTGAGTGGGTCTGTTCGATCACAGCGCTAGGCGAATCCCCAAACAGTGTGCGTGGCAACAAACGAAACGGGCCTGTGTCCGCCCGGTTTCGATCCGGGGAAATCGGGCCCAGTAGTGGCGGGATCTGTACAGTGCATGTCGCAACGCTTCAATGTGCTTCCTGATGTCCTACCCCGAGAACAGAAAAGACAGCATCCACAGCAACAACAGCTCAGGTCTCTACACGGGAGCTAAGCTGCCCCCATCTCCTCTGCTCTGCGGCTCCTGCGGAGCGGAGTCCTGCCTGGAGCCGTGTTTGCAGGCGGCGGCTCCCCACACCTGTCTGTGCGTCTTGTCCAAGAGCTCCTGGGAGGAAGAGAAAGCCCTCCCACTCGGGGGCTTTTCCACGGTCTGTGTGAGGAGGGGCGGGTGTGTCCAGTAGCTTATCGAGCGGAAGCCTGGGGCGGCGGAGAGCTGTGATCGTGCAGACCTTCAGGTGTCACCTCTTTGTCTGCTTTCCCGCCCCCCCTCCGCCCAAGCTCTGCTCAAAAGTAGCCCGGCAACCCCTCACACCTGCACGTGTCACAACCTAAGGTGCGGTCATGAGACACCCATGGGGTGTCGTTCTGTTCTTGCTAATTGTTTCCTGCCCCTCGCAGGCAGGAGTCCATGCGAGGAAGATGTGCTGGACAGAGCTCAGAGGGCGCACCTGGGTGGCTTTCCTTCTGAGTGACGTTCCTGCAACACTCTCCCGCTACTCTTGGTGCGCTCATGCCACAACACAGGAAGGCTGGAGCAGGTGGCTGTGGGCTTTGCGCACCGCCGAAATAGCTCAGTTGGGAGAGCGTTAGACTGAAGATCTAAAGGTCCCTGGTTCGATCCCGGGTTTCGGCATTTTGTTTCATCGCGCCCTTTGTTCCTCTCTCCAGCGCCCCCTGCCTAAAGTGACGCGTCCCTTTCTCAGCCCGAAACGCAAGCGAGACACCAGCAGCGGTCCCAGCAGGTTTCCGTAGTGTAGCGGCTATCACGTTCGCCTAACACGCGAAAGGTCCCCGGTTCGAGACCGGGCGGAAACAGCCTCGTTTTGCACGCTCCTGTACTTCACAGAGGTCTTGAGCGACCGGTCATTTGTTCCCAATGTATTTCCGGTGCCTTCGTGCACTCTTGTACCAAACGCACGTTCCTTCTGTACGCGGAGCCGATCATTTGCAATTGGGCTGTGCCGACAGACCAGGACGAGCTCTGTCGGCTCAAAAGCAGCGCAGGACCTGCAAGAACAACAGAAAGATTAGCATCCAGCGGGGGCCTCTTAGTGAGCCCAAGAGCTCATCAAGAATCGGCTCCAGCAACAGGGCTGGGCGCATTGTTCCATTCTCCGCCCACTCTCGGTGTAAACAAGTCCCTCCTGGTCTCTGCTTGAAATGCACTTTCCTGCGTTTGCTTTGGTGTAACTGGCTTCCCCTGCATGGGCGAATGTGAAGAAGATCCTTAGTAAGTCATTGAAGAAAACCGAGAAGAGGTCGGAGTGGCCTCTGTCATTCATCAACGATCCAGTCAGGCAGTACTCCTCTGTAAAGCGCCGTTCGTTCACATCGATTGGCTTTTTTTTGCCTTCATTCGTGCGAGTAGTAAAAGCAGACGCCCCTATTCTGCCGTGACCCGGATTCGAACCGGGGTTGTTGCGGCCACAACGCAAAGTACTGACCACTATACGATCACAGCGAGTTACCGAGACACACGCGGCAGGGCGGAAAGGGCTGTGCTCTCTTCGTGTGACATAATTCGGAAAAGTCCTGACGTTGCATTTCAACTGAGCCCCAGTATACATCGACCCTTCGACACTCTGAGTGACAACTCTCTTGCGTGTTTTCTCATATTTATGTAGTTTGCTTGCATGATGCCGGGAACAGCATGGTTGTTCGCTGCCATATAGTCTAGCGGTTAGGGTTCCTGGTTTTCACCCAGGCGGTTCGACTCGGTTTTGCCTCCTGCTTTCCAAAAGATCAGCACCGTGTACGAAAGAGCCGCATTAAAACTACTCGAACGTGCAAAACGTGCGAGAAGAGGGGGCGCTTGTTTCCAACCGAAACTTCTCGCGTGTGAGACGAGCTGATCATCGCTGTGGGAGGGTTACTCTGGTAGACAGGGCTGACCTTCGGCAATAGGATTTATAGTCTCCAAGATGATATTTGCACTTTCTGGAGAGGCGATTTTCTCCACTTCAGTAGCCCGATTTCGTCGATTGCGTGGAGAGGGCTGTAGAATGTGGCGCCGCCTTTCCTGCTCCGTCCATGACAGGCGTGCTGGTCTCTGGAGAGAGAGCACGGTCCATCAGCGCACTCCAATAAAGGCACTGGAAGCAGCTGAATCGCATTGGCGAAGCTCAGCACTGGGCCGCTGGGCACGTCTTACCACCGTTTCTGTAGTGTAGTGGTTATTACGTTCGCCTCACACGCGAAAGGTCCCCTGTTCGAAACCGGGCGGAAACAGATATCTTTTGTCGCCAGGCACAAAAGGGGATTGGGGATTCGCCTAGCGCTGTGATCGAACAGACCCACTGGACCCACCTCTTAGTGTGGCGGGATCTGCACAGTGCATGTCACAGCGCATCCTGCTTTCACTTCAAGGCGCGTCCTGATGTACCCCAGTCTCCCGCGTGACAGGTGGGGACAGGTGACAGGTCCTATACTAACGAGGAAGACATCGCTCTCTCCGACCCCCGGCATCGTGTCCCGACCCACCGTGCTGGAAGCCGACGCGTGCTGTGATTCCTTTACGGAGCAGAAATGACAACCGAGGAGCCGAGAGATCATTTCAGCATTTCGCGTCTGAACGGAAAACACAAACGACCAACTCGGAATGACTTGCCTTTGATGCTTCTCAAAGCGTTCTTTGTGCATCGAACAGACCCACTCACCTCTTAGTGTGGCGGGATCTGCACAGTGCATGTCGCAGCGCTTCCTGCTTTCACTTCAATGTGCTTCCTGATGTCGAGTCGTGTGCCGTGCGGAGGCTCTGAAAGCGAGAGCAATGAAAAGGTGCACGACGCTGTGAAAGAAAACAGAGAAGTGAAAGGCAGTCATTTCTCTAAGGAGGTGAAAGAAAAGCTACCCCCCGTCGGGGAATCGAACCCCGGTCTCCCGCGTGACAGGCGGGGATACTTGCTACTATACTAACGAGGAAGATATCGCTCTCTCCAACCCCCGGCATCGTGTCCCGACCCAGCATGCTGGAAGCCGACGCGTGCTGTGATCCCTTTACGGAGCAGAAATGACAACCGAGGAGCCGAGAGATCATTTCAGCATTTCGCGTCTGAACGGAAAACACAAACGACCAACTCGGAATGACTTGCCTTTGACGCTTTTCAAAGCGTTTTGTGCACGACGACTGCGCCGCCTAGCAGATACAAATGGGTTGTACAACTTTGAACTAGCAAATGGAAGAGGGCTAAGCCCCCTCTCTTTTAGCCCAGGTTCGATCTGTCTCCCAGAATCACCAGGGCGCGCACACACACACACCCGTGCCGTTGAAGTGCTCTGCTTCATTTCTAAGGGCAACTCAACATTCACTCCTACCCCGAGTGCAGAAAAGACAGCATCCACAGCAACAACAGCTCAGGTCTCTGCACAGAAGCTAAGCTGCCCTCATCTCCTCTGCTCTGCGGCTCCTGCGGAGTGGAGTCCCGCCTGGAGCCGTGTTTGCAGGCGGCGGCTCCCCGCGCCCTGTCTGTGCGTCGTGTCCAAGAGCTCCTGGGAGGAAGAGAGAGCCCTCCCACTCGGGGGCTTTTCCACGGTCTGTGTGAGGAGGGGCGGTTGTGTCCAGTAGCTTATCGAGCGGAAGCCTGGGGCGGCGGAGAGCTGTGATCGTGCAGACCTTGAGGTGTCACCTCTTTGTCTGCTTTCCCGCTCCCCCTCCGCCCAAGCTCTGCTCCAAAGTAGCTCGGCAACCCCTCACACGTGCACGTGTCACAACCTAAGGTGCGGTCATGAGACACCCATGGGGTGTCGTTCTGTTCTTGCTAATTGTTTCCTGCCCGTCGCAGGCAGGAGTCCATGCGAGGAAGATGCGCTGGACAGAGCTCAGAGGGCGCAGCTGGGTGGCTTTCCTTCTGAGTGACGTTCCTGCAACACTCTCCCGCTACTCTTGGTGCGCTCATGCCACAACACAGGAAGGCTGGAGCAGGTGGCTGTGGGCTTTGCGCACTGCCGAAATAGCTCAGTTGGGAGAGCGTTAGACTGAAGATCTAAAGGTCCCTGGTTCGATCCCGGGTTTCGGCATTTCGTTTCATCGCGACCTTTGTTCCTCTCTCCAGCGCCACCTGCCTAAAGTGACGCGTCCCTTTCTCAGCCCGAAACGCAAGCGAGAAACCAGCAGTGGTCCCTGCAGGTTTCCGTAGTGTAGCGGCTATCACGTTCGCCTAACACGTGAAAGGTCCCCGGTTCGAGACCGGGCGGAAACAGCCTCGTTTTGCACGCTCCTGTACTTCACAGAGGTCTTGAGCGACCGGTCATTTGTTCCCAATGTATTTCCAGTGCCTTCGTGCACTCTTGTACCAAACGCACGTTCCTTCTGTACGCGGAGCCGATCATTTGCAATTGGGCTGTGCCGACAGACCAGGACGAGCTCTGTCGGCTCAAAAGCAGCGCAGGACCTGCAAGAACAACAGAAAGATTAGCATCCAGCGGGGGCCTCTTAGTGAGCCCAAGAGCTCATCAAGAATCGGCTCCAGCAACAGGGCTGGGCGCATTGTTCCATTCCCCGCCCACTCTCGGTGTAAACAAGTCCCTCCTGGTCTCTGCTTGAAATGCACTTTCCTGCGTTTGCTTTGGTGTAACTGGCTTCCCCTGCATGGGCGAATGTGAAGAAGATCCTTAGTAAGTCATTGAAGAAAACCGAGAAGAGGTCGGAGTGGCCTCTGTCGTTCATGAACGATCCAGTCAGGCAGTACTCCTCTGTAAAGCGCCGTTCGTTCACATCGATTGGCTTTTTTTTGCCTTCATATTCACGCCCCTATTCTGCCGTGACCCGGATTCGAACCGGGGTTGTTGCGGCCACAACGCAAAGTACTGACCACTATACGATCACAGCGAGTTACCGAGACACACGCGGCAGGGCGGAAAGGGCTGTGCTCTCTTCGTGTGACATAATTTGAAAAAGTCCTGACGTTGCATTTCAACTGAGCCCCAGTATACATCGACCCTTCGACACTCTGAGTGACAACTCTCTTGCGTGTTTTCTCATATTTATGTAGTTTGCTTGCATGATGCCGGTGAAGTGGAAATCTAATAAGTAAATTGATTCTTAAAAATGTAGAGAGCTTTGAAAAAATATATTGGTGCTTTTAGATAATATATTTCAAGGATGTAACTGCTGTGCTACAGTGCGTGCAGAATTTTAGAAAACAGTTCGTCAACAAAGTACACTGTTTAGGTTAGTTTAGAAGACAATGTACCAAAACAATATATGCTGTCTGGGTCATTAGAATTAGCTGAAAGTAACTGATAAGCTTTGAATAACAAATCTAGTTTTTCTTCTCTCGCTCTATGATGTAATCTGTTTTCTCTTAGAGAAAGGGGAAGTTTTAGAAGGGACCAACTGCTGAATTTTTTTACAGCGCAACGTCTTATAAAAACCCTGTACTGCTTGTAACAAATTGAGTCTCTGGTTGCACTTTGCAGGGCAAATATTGAAATAAAGACCTTACTCAGGTGAGAACTCTCTCTTGTGGCTTCCTTGATAGTTATATTTCCATGACAATTTGGGGGCTCGTCCGGGATCACAAACCTGAGCGCGAACGGCTGCTGAAACTCCATCCGGACCCGGACAATTTTAGCAAATTGGACGAACCTCGGAGGATAAACTGTTTATCCTTCCAGAGACGCATCTGGAGAATTGGCAGCTGTCTGACGTCAGTAAGTGATCCTTTAAAATTAATAGTTATATTTCCATGACAAGAGAAAAACCATCAACACCCCTACCACCTCCACCAATCCTAACCTTGTTTTTACTATACCCTCTGACCTTTCCCTTTCACCCCTTTGCATCCTCAGCTAACATATTTTAAAATTACAATAGACTGTATAGTATTTATGTTTAAAATTAAGGTAAATATGTCAAAATATCAAAATCCAACTGCACAGTGCTATTGTAAGAATGCTTGTCAAGTTCTCAAACAAACCTGCATTGTATTTTTAAAATATTTCAGCAGAGGATTCTGGATAACTGGAGTATAAATGAAGATTCGACGATAATTTTTTTTGAGTGAATATGGTTTTCTGGGGAGTTGCAATGTTGGGCATTATTGGACATTTCCCGGTGACCCTGACACGTGTTAAACACTTGCATTTCCTGCAAATATTAAAATGGTTAAGGTTTCGCTGAGAAATCCAATCGACTGAAGACAATGTTTATATTGCAAAAGAACCCCGTCCCTGGGTGGACTCGAACCACCAACCTTTCGGTTAACAGCCGAACGCGCTAACCGACTGGTAAGGTCATTTCTCGAATCACAAGTTTTCGGTTAAAAAAAAATCTCTTCCCGTTTATTTTGCCAGCCTGTAATATTTCTTCTGCACTGATAACCAAGAATTGAATTTCATTTTTCGCAAGCTGTGTGAATTTCATCAAAAACAAGTTTTCCAGAAAGGAAATGAACACATGCATTTAACGAAATCAAGCCCTTTGTGATTGCCCGAAATGATACGTTCTGTACTACAAGATAGGAAGAAAGACACGGCTGGGATTTGAATCTCGGTTCTTTTGTTTAATAGAGAAGCGCTTTAACCAACTAGGCTACGGTGACAGGACAGCCTTCACCTTTTACAGCCGCTTGGACACACCGCTCTGAGACATCTGCGTTCAGTAAGCGCTGAACCTGCGCTCAGAGCAAATTGCCTCTTTTACATAGCAGCCCCGACACTGAGAAACGAAGAGAACTGGCTTTTATCTGCCATTTTCATGTCCAATGCGTTTGACATCTCCCAAGGGCGACAGAGTTCTTTTGCGACACTATTTCTTCTTCTTTTTTATTTCTGTACGCTTTGATAAAAAAGGAGAAATCGTGCAACGGAAAAATGTCTTTTTTTCATAGAGAAAACGTGCACCAGGAAATGTTGTGTTGAGAAGAAATGATTTAACATGATACGTGACCTAATTTATCGGAGCAATTGCTCGACCAGCAAGATCTGGAGAGGTTGGAGAGTCTGGTGGATGTGATAATTATACGGTGTTGTGGAAGAAAACAGTCTTTCTTTGAATTCTCAGTCAATCGGAATTTCAGTGCGAAACATAAACCCCTTGTCTGTATTTAAAGAGATTATATTTTAAAACTCATAAAAAATCAGAAAACACATGTTTCTCACTTTGAAATTTTAGACGGAGCGGTGCATTACTAGTAGCGGCGCTGAGCACACTATGGGGGAATTCAGGTCATGTGAAATGCCAGCGGTTTAATAAACAACGCGTCTGATTTCGGATCATAAGATTCTAGGTTCGACTTCTACCTGGCTCGTGTAAATTTTATTCAAGCTCCTCAGTAATAGATGTATATTATGTAATGAACCGCACCTGAAAGCAAACGTTGGGTCTGTTTCCTTTGTTTTCCAGCATGAAATAGCAAATCGTTACAAAAAGCACCTGCTAATGTCCAATAGCGGGTTTTGTTTTCAAATTACATTTTCAGGCTTCAGACACTTTTTAATAAAACAAAAGTGTCCGGAAACTCATTAACTTTCAGGTTTGCTTGAACCTGTATTAAAAAAAGTTATCTGAAACTTCCGGGATTCCATTATCTGATGTAGCTGTCTCTAAAGTTGGACGTGATGTTAAGCAGATGTGAACTGTGCCTTTTCTCTTAAAAAAAAAAAAGTTCTTTTTTCCCCTCCACTCCAATGCTGGAGACTGTAAGCCTGTGTGAGCTCCACACTGCGTGTCCTGTACTGCTCTATTTTGTTTTGATTATCTATGTGGTGTACAGATAGAACTCAACTGCATGGGGTGAATTCCGTGTTCAGGACCAGCAGAACCTGAAAAAGTAACAGCTGACCTCGACATGATTTGAACACGCAGCCTTCTGATCTGGAGTCAGGCGCGCTACCGTTGCGCCATGAAGTCACGGTTGTCAGTGCTGTTGAATTTCCCAAAGGAGACAAATCAGCTTCACAAAAAAAAAATCTGTGAAGAGCGCAGCTCTGCGAAGAGAGTCTCTTCTTCCCAGACCACATTTTATTCTTCCTGCGCAGCTCTTGTGCAGGTGTTGTTCTCAATTACAGTTCCAGGAACACTGATTTTTTTTCTATTTTTTTTTAATTAAGTACCCCATGGTGCAACGGTAGCACGTCTGACTCTAAATCCCCAAGTTCATTTTCAAAGTATATCGGAGTCAACTGATATTGATCAGGTTCTGCTGCTACTGAACCCCCAGTCTTCACCTTAAGGTTCAATTCCTCAAGCCTTTTGACCTTATATGTCCATCCCTTCTCGTCAAAACTCGTATTTTCACAGAGTACCCTTCAGAAATCGCAGTATAGAATGAAAAAACTCCAGTAGATCTCGGCCGCTGTTGGTGATTTTCCTTTAAAAATAAATGAATCTCTGGAAATTTTACGGAGTGTATCACTTTCACTGAGACCGAGAAGTGTTAAGCTGTACATGAGTCTTTGTGGTTCGGTTGTTAACCAAAAGGGTGGTGGTTTGAGCCCTCCCAGGGACACTATGAGCCTTTTAATGTACACACCCGTCTCACTTTATCTCCACGGCCGGTCTTGTACCGCAATCAAATACAGAGCCCGTAGGAGGCAGTAAGCTCGCATATATAGCTCACTGTGTATATAATGAAGAAGCAGAGGTTAGTTTCTCATCTGCGCGTTACAGAGCCTTACGCAACTCGTACTGTACCAACAGCTAGGGTTTGATCCCTGCACGGGCTATTAGTTGAAAAGCCATTGTAAATGACGTGTAAGAGATTTATAGATACTGTAGATCAGTGGTTCTCAAACTGTGGTACGCGTACCGGCAGTGGTACGTGGAGTGCCACCAGGTGGTACGCCAAATGACCCTGGAACTGTGTAGTGTGCACTGAAAAATCGGGATGGGTTTTCATATTTTGTATTTTAATACGTGTCGAATACGCAGCCTACATACTACGATACAGTGCGTGCTAATACTTCAGTGGACACAAGAGATACTCTGTAATTCTATACCACTCTATAGGAATGCGTGCTACGGATGCAAGTGACCAATTGTATTTAAAAAAAGCTATTGTATCTCCAGCAAATAGGGAGAAAGGAGAATGTGCGTGATTTTGGAACAATGCCAACATTGTAAACACAGGAATGCATAGAAATACGTGCTACGAACGCAGGCAATCTTGTGAGCACACGAAAGCGTGATAGAAAAATATTTAAGAACTGTTCGAATTTGAGAAAAATACACCGAGCGTCTCTGTGTTTCGCTCCCATGCGCATGAAATAAAAACTTTAAATAAATACGGAAATAAAAACGGAAATGCGGAAAAAGCTTGCGGATTGCTAAAGCAGGTAAGCTACACTATTTTTGAAGAACCTTATTTACCGTTGGCAAAAGAGCTGACACGTATTATGTGTGGAAAAAAAGCTGCTAAACAGCTCGACCTGCTGCCCCCCTCCCCCTGAAAGACACAGTCATTCATAGAATTATTGAAATGAAGGACTATATCAAACGTACACTGATAGAGCGCGTTAAGATGAGCAGATGTTTTTCACTGCAATTAGATGAGTCTGTAGTTGATTTGGCCAATTTGCTCGTTTACGTTAGATACGAGTTTGAGGGTATGTCCCATGAAGACTTTCTGTTCTGTAAACCGCTACCAACAGGAACTACAGGAGAGCACATATTTCAGCTTCTGAATGAATTTATCGAAGAGAATGACCTCGACTTGATAAAATGCGTCTGAGTTTGTACAGACGGTGCTAGAGCAATGACAAGCCGACATAACGGTGCAGTTGCACGAATTAGAGAGGTTGCTCCAGAAATTAATGTACGCATTACAACATCCACCGCGAGACCTTTGCCGTCAAGAAAATGCCTGACGATTTAATATCTGTTAGACTCTGTTGTGAATTGTATCAAGGCTCGAAAAATTAATTCACATCTCCTTTGCTCAACTAAATAGGCTCACTCCTCTCACTGAAATGGTGCTTTTTTATTAGTTGTTGTTAATGTTTTTTTTTCTGTAAAATACTTTGAGAAGCCACCTTTAAAGGCGCTATATCAAATAAAGTTCATTATTATAATATTTATTATATGTATGTGTGAGTATGTGCACGTACACTCATGTTGGTCATTGAGAATTTCTGGGGTTCCTATGAGATGATGACTTGTAGGTGGTACTTGGATGCTTTGGTTGGATTAGGGATGGTACTTGGTCCAAAAAGTTTGAGAACCACTGCTGTAGATACTTTATTGATCCCATGAGGGAAATTAATAAAGCTTATCCAGCTGGCTTTTATGTTTCACACTAAATTGCGATCTTGAAACCAAAATAATTAGAAATATGGAACACAACCATTGTTCTCCCAGAAGGAAAGCTGTTTAACACTGACGTCACTCCTTTTTATTTAACCCAGATTGTGAAGACAACTCCACCCTATCAAAGGAAAATGTTGCACAAAAGTTGGAAAGGACACTCTGAATCCATCTGTACTCTATATTTGATTTCCGCGATCCGTTCAAGGCTGCTTGGTGCTTCGCAAGCAAGTCATGTTCAGGGAAGAAACTCAGCTTAGAGAACTACTGGTGCATTTTCACTCATTGAATTTGATCTTTGTACTCTCTTTTCATTCTCAGCTATAATATTTCAAAATTACAGTTTGGATTTGTTGGAAAACTTCACAGGCATTATTAAGTTAGGACTGTACAATTGTATTTTAATATCTTGGTATATTAACCTTCATTTTAATATGGATGTAACCATAAATGTTGTACTTTTGTCGTACATTTTAACTGAGGACGCACGACGACTATTATACCTTGTGATACATGCAAGACATCTGTAAACGAAGATGTAATTAGTCAAATTGGCAATTAACAGAAAACCACAATTGTATAATATTATTTCTCTATGTCGATGATCAGTTGAAGGATTTGAAGAAACTATATATTATTCCTCGATATCGATGATCAGTTGAAGGATTTGAAGAAACAGCAGCGATAGCAGGTGATTTTGGTTTTGAACCCATCTTTACACCTCAATAATCCATTTGTCCTCGAAAAAAGAAAAGACAGGCATGTTTTGAGTCTCATAATGATCATCTTCTCGATCCAAAGAAACATATAAATTTGATTCCTTCCGTAGTATTTTGGATTTTCTTACGAAGATCTCACGAAGTATTGCCAGGATCTATATTTAGCGTTCGGTAGTGATAACACTGCTGATATTGATTGAGTAGAAATCTATGATGTATTGACAACTTTATCTGAAGCGAAAAGTCCTAGAACGCTGTCTATGAAGTGTTAGGATTCATACCAAGATATACTTTTTGTTTTCAACCCAAAATGCTGCTACTTCATTAATCATTATATGAACTATACCCGTTTTGGTAGCTTCTCTGCATGATTTTTCAAAACTGAAACTAATTACAAAATTATTTAAGATCAACCATGACAAAAAATTATAAATCAGGACTAATATTAATATCAACTGATGTTACTACAGAAAAAAAGATTTAACTGAAATATTAATAAGACTATTTGTGATTATGTCACTTCTCTGCTTCAGCAAGGTCAATATAAGACTCTGAAAGTAGTAAAGCAAAACTGAACTCAAAATCATATTAGGAATTCTGAGTGATATCTCCATACAGGTAATCCAACAGAACATTGAAATATTTGAATATCATCTCTCTGTATATTACGCTGCTTTTAACCTAGAGTAAAACTATTGGATTGAAGGAATGCTAACCGCTGGGTTGAAATGTATAGTTGTTATTTGGAGAAATCTGTAAACTCGTGATCTTATATGTTTTAAAAGACAGCACAGGAAAAAACAGTGCTGATTATTTTCCGGAGACGGAGCACTGATGACCTATCCGAGCTTATCGATAAAACCCACCCAGTGGATACTCTAGCAGAACGTCAAAGAACATTCACCTTTGTATCCAAAGAAACCACAGGAACAACATCAGGTAGCACAATCAATTCCCCTTTTAAATCTTTCCTGTAAGGTATGCTATGTGAATTCATGAAGTTAATCCTCTGATCTCTTTTGAGCACGAACAAAGTATTTCTGATGGAGCGCTCTGTTCAAAGATAAGCTATTACCCCTGCCAACGATTCGGCGTGAAGAATTAAAAGTTTCACAGACAAAAGCAGCTCACCACCACAGCCAATATTAAATTTACTTGCTGGTACACTATCATGTGCACTGCCTCAAAAGTGATCTCGGCAGATGTTGTTCCCTACATAAAGCTGAACGTGCCAAAAATAATTTTTGTTGAGAAAACAAAATATTTTTTCTGCCTTGATGTTAAGCCTGTCTTTTAGAAAGTCTATCTCTAAACACCTCCCGCTGCCTAACAAAAAGTGGTTTTACTGATCGTATTGCAGGTCTTAAAACACTAACATTTGGCAGCGGTGGGATTCGAACCCACGCCCCCAGAGAGACTGGAGCCTAAATCCAGCGCCTTAGACCGCTCGGCCACGCTACCTTCCTCCCTGCCTATCTTCCTCACATTCGTGGCTTGGAAAATGCCGGGGGCTTCAGCTCTTGTCGTCGGATCTAATGATATCATGACATGTGGAAGTGACTGCACCTTCATCTTCCGAGATGCTTTCAATAGCACAAATGCTACTTTCACCGGCACAAACATAGCAATAACGAAAGAGGTGGGTTTCATCCTTTGTGCTGTTTGTAGGGGTGCAACTCTACATCGATCTACTGACTTGAAGAGCAAAAATCAAAATCCTCTGCTATTACTGTTGCTTTTTTCATAGTTTCTTTAAATCCTTCATTTGAACATAGATTTTGAAGGATATTGCTGATAATACCACATAAATTGTGGTTTTCTTGTGATCGCCAATTTTTTTCAAATACCAGCCTTTTTTACAGTTCCTTGCGTGTTTCACAAGGTATAATAGCCCCCCTCGCATCCTCAGCTAACATATTTTAAAATTACAATAGATTATACAGCATGCATGTTTACATTTATATTAAAATTAAAGTAAATATACCAGAATACATACAGTGCTAACCCAATAATTCTTGTCAGGTTCTCCAACAAATCTGCGTTGTTATTTTAACATGTTTCAGCTGAGGGTGCAACAGGAGTATAAATGAATTTTCCCGCCAGCCGTTCAAAGACCAAATTCCATGAGTGAACATTATTTTCTCAGAAGCTGCCGGTATTGGACTTTGCCGGTGGTAATGAATTATGTCCACAACTGTTGTAGTAGTTCCTTCTTGAAATTCGACACGTGCAAAGCACTTGTAATATCATAGGTGTTAAAGTTCGCTGAGTCTATTCGAGTCATGGTGTGTATCCCTGCCTATCATTGGGAGACGGGTAGCTTTTTTACACTCAGATTCCAATCTTCAATGCTTTGTGTCAGAGCTTACATAACTTTCATTTTCTCACATTTTCTGACGACTGTTCCAAAGGGGCACCCTGTCAATTCTGAATACTTTTAAAAAATCTGCCTGCATGTTTGATTATTGTCATTTCATTTCGAAAAAGTTCAATATTGATCATAACTAAAGAAAATAATGATCACGAACAAAAAAGGGATAAAGATGCGAGTCGATCTTGAATCACAGCTGGGTGACACGGTCTTCTGTTCTGATATGGTTGTACGAGAAACAGGAGGAATCGCCAATCTCCTATAGAACATAAGTTGAATCAGGAGTGAGACATTTCGTATACTCGTGCATATGTCAACACCTGACCTACATCGTAAAACTAACATTAAGTTGTCAGAGACATTCATTTATATACAAACAAGAGACAGACCAAGTAATAATTCTACATTAGTTCAGGTGGGTAAACCTGAACTAACTAACTAATAAACCTATTAATAATTCTACATTAACGTGTCCTACACTGATCAGACTAATTGACATGGTCTGATTCAGAGCCTGTGCAGTTCGTGCTAATTACAACAAGGACAGTTCTGAACCCTCATCACCGAACTGAGCACAAGTTCAGCTGTTCTCCAGTTTTGTTATGCATGGTTTTTCATTGCAATTGAGTTCAGAGCTGGAGCTGAACTCCAGACAGTACAGTGTTTTGGGTAAGTTGTCGAAATTCGCATGAGGCTGCAGACAACTTACCTAAAGTGTGTTCTATAGCTTTCAGGTGGAGTTCATTTATATAAAAGAATGTAAGTGGTACAAACGAAACAAGCCAGACGGCAGTCCAACCTACAGTATAATTTTCTGATGGAAGTCCTGACACGTTATTCATTACGCCACTGACCCTGCTATTGTAGTGCTAAAATAAAACACGTTTTCTACATTTATGTCTGTTTAAAAATTACTATCTAAAAAAGACAAAGGGTTTGTATGTCGCGCTAAAATTCCGCTTCATTTCGAATGCAAATAAAAACCATTTTGTTCCAAGAAATCATAAATTTGTCACATCCTTCATACTACTGATAAGTATACGAATAAATACTCGGAAGAAGCCGCTCAGGTATTAGAGAGATTTAAAATCGGATCGGAGGATTTAGAGTCCAGACTGCAAACCAACAGCTGACACAGGTCTTTTATAGAACCGTTTTGATTTCCTCTACTTTGTCCCCGTGACGTCACTGTCCTGCTCACAGCCGAGCCCGACACACGTCTGGTTTCTGTCGCTGGGCGCTCACCCTGCAGTCCATGCGGGTCCTGATACCCCAGTACAATGACGGGGACACTAAACTGTAATCAGGTGCCGTCCTTCAGCTGAGACGTAAAACCGAGGTCCTGAATCTCTGTGCTCATTCAGGAGAATGGTGGTGGTGGAGGGGAGTCCCCATTACCTGTAAAGCGCATTGAGTGGAGTATCCAGAACAGCGCTATATAAGTGTAAGCAATAATGATGATGATGATAATTATTATTATTATAATGTAAAATGCAATAAAAAAATCAAACTTTGATTCAAAATAGATTAATGTAAAAACTGATAAAGCTAATGCTTTTTTCAGGGCTATATCTACTTTTTTTTTAAAAAGCGAAGTCTGTCGCGATTGTGAGAGTTAGAGAATGTGTTCCAGCGGGTGCCTTCATATCATGAGCGTCAGTCTCGCCCGTAGCTGCGAGAAGGTTAAAAGCGCACAAGTGATCTGTAGACGATGTTCGGGGAAGAAATAATTCTGTTTTCCGCACAGGGAGTGAGAATGAGCTCAGCCCGGCTCCCAGCAGAATGCATTCTGGTTTGGTTACTGTTAGACTGTGCGTCTGAGGCTCTTTGGATCGCAACGTAAAAAAAACAATTGCTCACATCGTGTGACTTCCACGACAGGAAGGAAAGATATCACTTTAAAAAATCAGAACTGAAGATTTGGATCCTGGGCCTCAACTTCGAACCCCTCCAATCTGGCTTCCGTCAACTTCACAGCACAGAAACCGCCCTAGTCAAAGTCACCAACGATCTCCTAATAGCTTCTGATTCTGGTTCTCTTTCCATACTCATCCTTCTTGATCTCAGTGCTGCCTTTGACACTGTTGACCATAACACCTTGCTTTCTCGTCTTGAGACTGTGTTTGGAGTCTCTGACACTGCCCTCAAATGGTTTAAGTCTTACCTCACTGATCGCTGTCACTTTGTCTCTCTCAATGGGTACAGGTCTGAAATCGTTCTTGTCAAGTCTGGTGTCCCCCAGGGCTCAATACTGGGCCCCTTGCTCTTCAGCATTTACATGTTCCCACTTGGTCAGCTTTTAAGATCACATGGCCTCAGCTTTCATTTTTACGCTGACGATACTCAAATATACATCCATACCAAACCCGACACTGACGTGGCTGTCTCTATTCTATCTAAATTCATCTCTGACATAAAAATTTGGATGACTCAAAACTTCCTTCATCTTAACTGTGACAAGACTGAAGTCATGCTTATTGGTACCCCCCATCAACTTCGTAAAGCCAGTCCTGTAACCCTGTCTGTAGATGGCTCTGTACTTGAGCTCCAATCAAAATTGAAAAACCTTGGGGTTATATTCGATTCTGGCTTAACATTCGACCCACATGTACAGCATACTGTCAAAACATCTTTTTTTCACCTTAGAAATATCGCAAGACTACGCCCTATGCTATCATTAACTGTGGCTGAAAAGCTGATCAACATATTTGTATTCTCTCGAATTGACTACTGCAATGCTCTGCTCCCTGGGGTATCTAAATCTACTCTGAACAAGCTGCAGTATGTCCAAAATTCAGCAGCCAGAATCCTGACCAGATCTAGTGCAAGTGTTCACATTACTCCTATCCTGGAGTCCTTGCACTGGCTTCCGGTCAAATTCCGCGTAGACTTTAAAATCCTCATGCTCACCTACAAGGCTTTACATGGCTTGGCACCTCAATACCTGTCTGAACTTTTATCGCCCTACTCCCCACCTCGCAACCTCCACTCTTCAAATTCTGCCCTCCTTACTGTCCCCCAAGCCCGTCTACATTGTATGGGCGACAGGGCCTTCTCCTGCTATGCCCCCAAGCTCTGGAACTCCTTGCCCAAGGATATTAGAGAGTCACCTTCTCTAAACTCCTTCAAATCCAGACTCAAAACCCTCCTTTTCAGAAAAGCCTTTACTTAACTGCTTCCATTCTTCACCCCTCTGCTCTTCTTAATACCATCTTCCACGGTCTCCTCTATTGTTATTGTTGTATTGTTGTAATTATAATTGTGTCCTGTCTTGTGAAATTTTCTTATTTATTGTTGTAGTCTTCTTATTTATTGTTATTGTCATCCTGTAAAGCGCTTTGAGAAGCCACCTTTAAAGGCGCTATATAAAATAAAGTTTATTATTATTATTATTATTATTATCATCTTTGTCTCTCTCTCTCCTTCCTTTCTGTCTCTCTCTGTCCTGTGGTGTCCAGTCAGTGTGTCTCTCTCCTCCTCCTCTCTGTCCTGTGGTGTCCAGGCAGTGTGTCTCTCTCCTCCTCCTCCTCTCTGTCCTGTGGTGTCCAGTGGGTCAGTATTAGTGGGCTACACCCAGGTCACTCACTGCGAGTGTGATCTCAGCAGAGTCTCTGTGCTCTTGGGACACTTTACTCAGCTGTCTCTCTCTTTCTCTCCCTGTGCTGTCCCTCTCCTGCCCCCTCTCTCCCTCCTCGGACTCCAGCTGGAGGAGGTCCAATCACCACCTCCTGTGAGACAGAAGAAAAAGAAGGTGGGTAATGCTCTGATCCTCTTTTTACTCCTGTCCAGTGTCCAGTCAGTGTGTCTGTATGTACCCCTCTCTCTCAGTGCAGTGTTCATGTACTGGAGTGTCCAGTCAGTGTGTCTGTATGAACCCCTCTCTCTCTCTCAGTGCAGTGTTCATGTACTGGAGTGTCCAGTCAGTGTGTGTGTATGAACCCGTCTCTCTCTCAGTGCAGTGTTCATGTACTGGAGTGTCCAGTCCGACTCTTAACGTGACTCTCCTGTCTCTGCTTCAGAAGCGCTGGTGGGTCTTTTTAAACTCCCTGAGCTGCGTGTCGGTGGAGACAGATGATCAGGATGAGCCGATGGAGGTGGCGGAGACCGTGGGTCAGGAGAGGAAGAGCGAGGGAGAGGAGGACCAGGCTGCCGGGAAGGACAAGAAGAAGAAGAGGAGGTGCAGGTGAGCAGACAGGGAGGCGCCGCCCGGTCGTGTCTGTGATTCAAGGAGGAGTCTCCTCTTGCTGTTTGATGTCATGGTGACGTCTGTGTCTGTGTCCCTCACACCTGCAATAACAATATTCTTTCCAGGTTCCTTTCCTGGTTCTGTGCCTGCTAAGATCTGGACTGGATTGGACTGGTTCGGAGCTGAGGGACACCAGACGACTGGACTGGACAGTCCAGCTAAGATCTGGACTGGACTAGACTGGACCGGAGCTGAGGGACACCAGACTGCGCTGGACCGGAGCTGAGGGACTCCAAACTGTGCTGGACCGAAGCTGAGGGACCCCAGACTGTGCTGGACCGAAGCTGAGGGACCCTAGACTGGGATGCACTGGAGCTGAGGGACACCAGACTGGACTGGACTGGAGCTGAGGGGCCCCAGACTGGACTGCACTGGAGCTGAGGGACACCAGACTGGACTGGACTGGAGCTGAGGGGCCCCAGACTGGACTGCACTGGAGCTGAGGGGCCCCAGACTGGACTGCACTGGAGCTGAGGGGCCCCAGACTGGACTGCACTGGAGCTGAGGGGCCCCAGACTGGACTGGACCGGAGCTGAGGGGCCCCAGACTGGACTGGACTGGAGCTGCGGGACCCCAGACTGGACTGGACCGGAGCTGAGGGACCCCAGACTGGACTGGACCGGAGCTGAGGGACCCCAGTCTGTGCTGGACCGAAGCTGAGGGACCCCAGTCTGGACTGGACTGAAGCTGAGGGGCCACATTCTGGACTGGACTGAAGCTGAGGGGCCCCAGACTGGACTGAAGCTGCGGGGCCCCAGACCGGACTGGACTGAAACTGAGGGACCCCAGTCTGGACTGAAACTGAGGGACCCCAGACCCCAGTCTGGACTGAAGCTGTGGGGCCCCAGACTGGACTGTGGAAAACTTTCACATTATCTCCACCTGAGTCCTCAGACCGTCTGCATGACCTTGTATTATTAAGTATTATTTTAAGGTCCTGTGATGATCGTAAGATGGGGGGGGGGTCACTAAATAAACCCTTGACATTAATCTGTATTGTAATTTTTGTTCTTTTGTTAAGCATCAATAAAAAATTTTTAAAAAAAATCTGTTTAGCTTTTGTTTTTTTCCCTCCCCCCCCGGAACAACGAACAGAGTCTGTCCTTCTCTTTCATCCCGGAGAGTTTGTGGTTGATGGATTGAGGCCGAGAGCCCTCGTCGTCGGCGTGCCACCAGTTGGCGGGGATATAGCAGGGGGGGCATCGTGTCCAATACTCCTTGAAACGAGACAGATTTCAAGCCACCTCCGTCTGAAGAGAAGGAAGTCGACCACGAAGTCCAGGGTGTCCTAGGAAGCTCTTTAGCCATCGTTTGCCCAGCAGCCATCTCACCCTGCAGCTCCCAGCTGGCAGCCCCCTCCCCACTGGAGCCCAGCAGGTGGGAGCCTGGTCAGTACCTGGAGGGGAGACTCCTGGGAAAAACTGAGGTTGCTGCTGGGAGAGGTGTGAGTGGGGCCAGCAGGGGGCGCTCACCCTGTGGTCTGTGTGGGTCCTGATGCCCCAGTATAGTGACGGGGGACACTGGACTGAAGGCGCCGTCCTTCGGATGAGACGTCAAACCGAGGTCCTGACTCTCTGTGCTCATTTACAATCCCGGGGTGTTTCTGGAGAAGAGTAGGGGTGTTACCCCAGTGTCCTGGCCTGATTCCCCCCCTGGTCTTGTCCCATGATGGCCTCCTAATCACCCCCCCTCTCTGAACTGGCTCCATCCCTCTGCTCTCCTCCCCACTGAGAGCTGCTGTGTGCTGAGCGGACTGGAGCATCATCCAGGTGGGGCTGCACACTGGGGGGTCTGGAGGGGATCCCCCTGACCTGGGAAGAGCTCTGAGTGGAGTGTCCAGAACTGGACCGGGGACACAGACCTCTGGACTGACTGGACCGGGGACACAGACCTCTGGACTGACTGGACCGGGGACACAGACCCCATGGACTGACTGGACCGGGGACACAGACCCCATGGACTGACTGGACCGGGGACACAGACCCCATGGACTGACTGGATCAGAGTCACAGACCCCCGGACTGACTGGACCAGGAACTGCCTGGGATAAATCAGTGAATCGATCTGTCAGATCAGCCAACCCTCTGACAACCCAGCAAGCAATTAGATCAGTCAAAAATCGAGTTAGTTAATGAACAAGTTAGTTGAGTTAGTCAATGATCAATTAATCAGTCTGGGCTGTCAAATGATTTTTTAAAAGCTCTCCCTGCAAAACCAAAGTCAGCTCTCCCACTGGTTTCTGGAGCTGGTGCTGAACTAACGTCTTTCATTCATTCCCAGACTTAACAACATCCAGCACCACCACTCCTGCTCCCACAAGTCACAGTGAGTATGGCTGGAACACCACTTCAAGGGTGTGCACTGGGAACACTGGGTATCCTCTGAACACTGGGCGTGCACTGGGAACACTGGGTATCCACTGAACACTAGGCACTAGGGAACACTGGGCCAGGATGGCTTTGCTGTACCTAATCAAACTCTGTTTCTCTTTCAGACTTTAATAAAAGCAGCGCTAATTGTTCAGGTGAGAAAGTATATAACTTCATTAAGGGTCTCCGACCTCTATATGAATTAAAAATAAATTATATGCTGTTTAAAGGGGACAGCGGGGGCTGAAGTAGACAGGATGGCTGTGCAGGGCGTCATCAAACTCTGTTTCTCTTTCAGATTGTGATGCATGTTGCACTGATTGTTCAGGTGAAAAAGTATATAACTTCATTAAGGGTCTCCAGCCTCTACATAAATGAGGAATAAAAGATACGTTGTTTGCACATTGGTTAAAGGGGACAGAAAGGATACCTTTGTTGTTCCCTGATGTCGTGGGCAGAGCCCAGACACAATTATCCCTAAGTGATACTCACAATACTACATCATGCTTGTGTTACATAACGCTCATATTACATTACATTTGTATTTCCTTCAGAAAAACGCAGGATATGTTGGTGGAGACCTATTAAGGGTTTCTGAAGTCTACACTGGGCAGGTCAAACTCTTGCTCAAGATATCCTCTTCGACAGGAAGCAGGCCTGTGCAAACTGCAATGACCCAAAAGTACGACCTTTATTAAAAATGGTTAATGACGGTAGCTAGCGATTGTTAAACAAGGTAACAGATATAGAAGACAGACAAAAAAAAACACCCTAGATCAGAGAAGGACTGCTTTCCCCTCTGGGTAAGAAAGGCCGACTGCATTTCCGGGGGAGGAAAGCTGCTTTAGAGGAAACACCGGAGAAGCAGAACTCAAACACTGGGAACACTGGGTATCCTCTGAACACTGGGCGTGCACTGGGAACACTGGGTATCCTCTGAACACTGGGCGTGCACTGGGAACACTGGGTATCCTCTGAACACTGGGCGTGCACTGGGAACACTGGGTATCCTCTGAACACTAGGCGTGCACTGGGAACACTGGGTATCCTCTGAACACTAGGCGTGCACTGGGAACACTGGGTATCCACTGAACACTAGGCGTGCACTGGGAACACTGGGTATCCTCTGAACACTGGGTGTGCACTGAGAACACTGGGTATCCTCTGAACACTAGGTGTGCACTGGGAACACTGGGTATCCTCTGAACACTGGGTGTGCACTGGGAACACTGGGTGTGCACTGGGAACACTGGGTATCCTCTGAACACTGGGTGTGAACTGGGAACACTGGGTATCCTCTGAACACTGGGTGTGAACTGGGAACACTGGGTATCCTCTGAACACTGGGTGTGCACTGGGAACACTGGGTATCCTCTGAACACTAGGTGTGCACTGGGAACACTGGGTATCCTCTGAACACTGGGTGTGCACTGGGAACACTGGGTATCCTCTGAACACTGGGTGTGCACTGGGAACACTGGGTATCCTCTGAACACTGGGAGTGCACCGAGAACACTAGGTATCGGTGTATAGATGCAGCCATTCAAAATGGGTGAGGTATTTCGCGGCATACCGCGACACGCCCACCGGGGTATCACGCGGTTCAAGTGTGTCACGTGACTAACTACCCGGCGTCGCCTTGTAAAACCGCCAGGGGGAGCTTAACCTCTCATGTACAGCATTTGAGCCTTTAATTTTGAACTGTGTATTACAGCATGTTAATCATCAGTCATTAAAATGTTGGTATATTTTATGAAAGCTAGATTGCTCAGTTGGACAAAAGTACACAACCTACCTTTATCAGAAATATTTATGCATCAAAGCCTTTACTGAAGATATTACTAATAGTATTAATAATGGATGACTTTGGACAAGCTGTATACTCAAAGTATAATTTCTTTAGCACATTTGTACAAGCACTTGGAATCTGTCCAAGCCATACTTTGTCAGGCATTTTGTTTTACTTCAACGGGCATAAAACCTTCCTTGCTTTTAACAGGGCGTTTCATAATTTCTAACTACGAAAATGATTTAAAATGCGACACCTATCATTCAACTAGAGCTTAAAATATCACAAGGATCCTCAAGAGCACAGCAAAGAGTGTATTAAAAGACACTTGTATTTATCAACGCTTTCTTTTCTTATGGAACCACTTCAGAGGGGTGTTCCAGGAATCGGCACTTTAAAGAAAAAAATACACACCAGTAATCCATTTCTCCCTAAACATTGTAAGCTTCGAAGTCTTTAACTAACGTGATACCGGAGTCAACAAGCATACTTTTAGAATTTGATTAAAAGGGAATATAATATGGAATCGCGTATCTCAAGAATTTAATAACGGTATGATTATATCCGTGTACTGCGGCAGGGCTGTGTAGGGCTGTTTCCCCTGCCTGTTCATGCGAGCTGTCTTGTAGCCTACTGGTCTATGTGCGTGACTACCAACTGGCAGGTTGTGTGTTTGAATCCAGCTGGTGCTGGACTTTTCATTTTTATTTATTTATTTTTTAATCGCATAACATAAACATATTACCGTATGCAAACTGTACTGTATACAGTATGTATATGTATATTTAATGTCTTAACTGTGCCCGTTTAAGTATTGAATATTCATATCTAATTTTACCACTGAAGGGAAATCTTAGTAGCTGAGCATAAAAAAATAGGAGCATACTGTAACGCGTGTGAAGGCCATAAACGGTATTAATTTTGGAACATAAACATACAGTATATGGCTGGTCTCGGTACTTTAAAGAAAACATACACGAAACATGGTTTCATTATGAGCAGAATCGGTCTTGAGATATTTTTAACTTGATTTACAGTATTTGAGAGGTATGTCTTAACACCGATACTACAGTGCTTAAGTACTGCTCACGTATATGTTTCAAGGTTTATATTATGCATTTCATACGGTCAAATTACTTTTGAGCAACTAATAAGAACCGCGAAACGATATGCGTTTTCGTTTCGTTTTGTGCTGGGACCCGTGGATTGATTAGAGATATCAAGTACATACAAGTCATTTTTTAAATGTTGTAGTTTGTCTTGAAAAAATGTTACGAGTACATCATCTATCAACAATTACACAGGTTATGTTTCCATATTGCGGATTTTGGTTACGTAATATTATTTTCTAGATTTCACGTTGTGAATATGATGGGATGTCTGATGGGATGTTTCTAAAAATCCATCCTCTGTAAAACATCTTCTCTAGTTGTCCTGCATATGTATTCGCTAATGAAGCTGTGTGTTCTGAGCCTGGATCTCTACATTTCTGTATGAACCAGCTTAGAGGGCTAAAGACAGCTTGTGTTTAAATTGAGTGTAAGGCAATTTATGCTTCTAAAGTCATGGTCAGCATTTATTTTTGTACTGTGCTGTAAACTTGTTCTGTGCTAAGTCACATTATTTTATAGCGTTTTTATAGCGTTATCAAATACGGTGTTACTGTAGTTTACCGAGTCCCATGTCACATGGTCTGTGATTGAAACCTGTAAAACCGGTTTAATTCGTCACAGCCAGCACTCTTTAGGTGTGAGGGTCTTCTGCTCAGAATGAAACGCTAAAATGTTTGTGTATATTCTAATGGTAGTGGGGGCAGGGTGTGTGGGAACAGGTTTGGTTGAAATTGCATTGGAGATCTATGTTCTTCACACCTGAAACATTTTCTCTGAAAGCATTTTCTTCGCAGTTTAACCGATCTTGTTACAGCATGTTACAGTTTACTATTATTAACCATATTAATTTTAAGTGCTTAATGTAAAATCTTGTAAAAATATATTTTCATTGTTCAAATATACATTAAGTCTGACTATCATATAATAAGTTAAATACAAAACTAAAGAAAAAATAGGGTTAAATATAATTCAAAATATTTTGCTAACAATGTTAACTGTTTATGAATAATAAAATGTATTAACTAAGGAGTAGGATGGCACAGTTGTTAGTATGTTTTTTGTTTTGTTTCTTTTTCATAAATACAACAGTAGTACCTGATGTCTCAGTGGCTTTCAAAATTAAATTATGCATGCAAACCTGTGAACTAGAAAGATAACCAAGATATCCATCCATTATATTCCATAATATCCATGAAATATATGGCGCTGAAATATGTGTGACACAGTGGTGGCCTGACACGGTGAGGTGCCCTGGCAGCTGTATGATGCAGTGGTGGCCTGGCACAGTGAGGTGCCCTGGCAGCTGTGTGATGCAGTGGTGGCCTGGCACGGTGAGGTGCGCTGGCATATAATGAATATATTCATGTGCATCCAACACACAGTTCAGCTAGCCTGAATGAATCTCTGATGCACTTTGCGAAGTGGCAGCAGGGCTCCCAATATTGCAATATTGAAATAAAGACCTTACTCAGGTGAGAACTCTCTCTTGTGGCTTCCTTGATAGTTAAATTTCCATGACAATATATTTGATTTTGTATTGTGGTTGTTATCTATGTTTTTGGTTGGTATTATGTTTATATGGTTGTTTTTGTTGGTTGGTTGTTATTATGGTTATTAATAATATGATCTATAGTTGAAATCTGAGCCTAAATAAAAAGAAAAAGCAAGTGATTAGGTTTATGAGCAATCTAATTACTTATTCGTTTAAAACGCTATATAAAATAAAGTTTATGATTAATTTGCTGGACAGAGCGGTGAACATTATTATGCATAAGACAAAGATAACGATCCTGATCAGTTTAGAAATCTGTGTACGCTGTAAGGTTTTAACTTCTTAAACTTTTAAAATACACGTTTTGAATAGAAAGAAATCTTCTTCCTGGTACAGTATGTATAGCAAACCAGCACGTCTTTTTTCTCCAATCAGAGGGGTGTCAGATGGTGTCAGCCAATCACCATTCTGAAGCCCTACCATAATCTCTGGTATGGGGAGACCCCAGAATTCTGTCCCATAGTTTAGACAGATGATAGATACTTTTATTGATCCCGTGAGGGGAATAAAGTAAATCATTTTCATTTTAGGAAATTATTAAACACTCGGTTAAAAGCAAAGGAGATTGTCTGTTATAGTGGACATAAAAACAAGAGTTCGCTGGCATTATATCCTGGAAGACACAGACCGGCGCCAGACCGGTAAATGCTTGATGAACTAGGGATTGGACAGTTTCCAAGCGCTTGTACAATCAATGGAAATGTTCAAATAAATGTGCAAAAGAAATAAACAAAATAATCATTTATTTCTTTATCATATTGGGTAGCTAATGTCCTCTCTCTGCTAGTTAGTGGCTGTGTTTCTGCGTTGGGTAGCAACGGGTGACTGTTCTCAGGCGGAAGATGTAAACAGCTTAATGTTCGTGTTAAATAATTTTTTTAAATTAAAATTCATTCTATACAGCAATCGCATATTTGGGTACCGTTTCATAAAACTTTCATGCTTAAAATGTTTAGGGAGAAATGGAAGACTGGTGTGTATTTTTTCTTTAAACTACCAAGACCAGCCATACACAGTACAGTTTACATACATACAGTAATGTTTATGTTCCTAAATTAATATCGTTTATGACCTTCAGATGCGTTATGCTCCTCTTCTTTTTATGCTCAGCTACTAAAATTTCCCTTTAGTGGTAAAATCCATATAAATATTCAAAACTAAGCGGATTAAAATGTGCACAGTAAAGACATTAAATGATTAAATCTTTGCACTACCAACCAATGCACCACGAGTGCCCCTGTCGGTCATTTTGGCCAGCCAATCACTTGCCCTGCGGTGCCCTCCGGTGCCCCGCGGTGGCTTGTGGGTAGGTTACTGTACCGCGGGTTTTTACCGCGCATTTTGAATGGCTGCATCTGTATCTGATCTCCTCCATGAGGACTCCTTCACCGTCCTGACTCTCCCCTGTGTCTCTGATCCGGTCTCTGTCTGTCTGTGGCTCTTCTGTGAGTTTGACCTTGAGAGATCTGTAATGCGGAGTTCTCACTGGAGCAGTCCGATATGATAGTCAATAAAAGGTCCAGCAAAGTCAAAGCTGGTCGCCTGTATTCATGAAGTTTGTGGGTTTTAATGGATCCGGCCTGAGCAAGCCTGGTTCAGTTAGCAAACGGGCGGCCCACGATCGGCTTTCAACTCATTTCACAACTGCGGTCTCTCACCCTGTGTTTTGGGTTGTTTCAGAACGCCTGGAGAAAACGGACTCCGACTACTGCCTGGCGCAAACCCCACTCCCAGCCGGTAACGGTGAGATCCGAAGACCTCTTAGAACAGGACTTGTAAATATTCCCATTCCATCGTCGTCAGAAGTATGAAGTGGCTCTGCGGGTTTTTTTAAAAAACCCAGCGACGCCGAATTGTCTTCACCCGCAGCAGAGCAGGTCAAGGTTTATCCCTGCGCTGGAAGGACAGGAAAAGAGACGCGGCATTTCGGCCACGGAGCCTCCTTCGGGCGCATGAAGCCGGAAAAGACCACAGTCGAAATGTCGCGTCTCTTTCCCCTCTCTCTCGGCCGCGTGGAACGATCCCGAACCTGCTGCCTCTGCGGCCTGCGGGTGGCCGACACGGCCCCCTCCCTGACCGTTATCTCTACCTGCCGCGCGTCTTCAGCGACGATTCCCTGACCGTTATCTCTCTCTTTCAGGAACCGCAGCACGGCAGGAATGCCATTACTCCGTGATCCAGGATCCCGGGCCCGCGGGCGGAAGTAGGTTTTGCCTTCTCGCATGTAAGGGCTCGCAGGGCTCAAACGGCAGCGGCGGGGGGCGGCGAGACGCCTGTGGTGCGCGGGCTTGCTAGGTCAGTGCGAGGTGAAGTCGGGGCAGAGCCCCTGGACCACAGCCCCACCACCGGGAGCTCTGCTAAGTGGTGGGTTGGGCAATCATTACTGGATACGAGTGTCAAGTGTCGACACGAGTGTGAGCAGCGTCGTTTCGAGTGTGAACGGTGTCGACACGAGTCCTGTTGTTCAGTACAGTGTCAATACGAGAGTGAACAGTGAGTCCTGTTGGTCAGTACAGTGTCAATACGAATGCGAACAGTGTCGACACGAGTGTGAACAGTGAGTCCTGTTGATCAATAAAGTATCAATAGAAGTGTGAACGGTGAGTCCTCTTATCTGTACAGTGTCAATACGAGTGTGAACAATGAGTCCTGTTGTTCAGCAAAGTGTCAATACGAGTGTGAACGGTGAGTCCTGTTGATCAAAAAAGTATCAATATGAGTGTGAACAGTGAGTCCTGTTGTTCAGTACAGTGTCAATACGAGTGTGAACAGTGAGTCCGGTTCTGTACAGTGTCAATACGAGTGTGAACAGTGAGTCCGGTTCTGTACAGTGTTAACTCATTGAATTCCTTCTTGCTCTGCACAGTGTTAACGGGTGAGAACACGTGTTTTATTCTTTGCAGAATTAAAACAGACAGATACTGCTGTTGAATACTCCACAGTCAACAAACCCCGAGCCGCACAAAGTGAGGATCTTTTACTTCTATCTATTAAACTAGCAGAAATAAAACATCACGATATCTTCTTGCTGCTCTGTCCAGTTTTAACACAAGTGTGAACATTTGTAATAATAGTGAGTCCTGCTGTTGTGTACAGCGTGAATACAAGCGTGAACAGTGAGTCCTGTCGTCTGTACAGTGTCAATACGCCTGTGAACAGTGAGTCCTGTTGTCTGTACAGTGTCAATACGAGTGTGAACAGTGAGCCCTGTTGTTCAGTATGGTGTTAATGTAAGTCTTATCCTGTATAGTATAAGTTAACATAAGTATTGACCTGTATCCTGTTCTCTACAGACATCAACAACAGTGATGTGGAGTACGCCACCGTCAACAAACCGAGAGCAGCACAAAATGAGGACTTTTTTAACTCTTTACCACAGTATAAAACCCACAGGAGTAATGAGAATGACACTTAAAACAACAACACTGATAGTGAACAAAAGATTTTGAGCAATACACATTCTAGTCAGATTTAAATACCCACAGACCTGACCGTTGGAAGTTGTAAAAAAATGCAAATTATTTTTTTTCTGCGTGCAGGTTTTCTAAGAACTGAAGAAAGGTTAAAAACGAGAGAACGCCATTCGGTTTTTCAAGCCTGTCTGGTAGTTAGTGATTAATTGGACCCATGATTTCATCCTCCTGTATCTGCAGAGAAGCCAGGGTATCGGCATCAACAACAAGGCTGGGCAGCTTGTTCCCCACCCGCCTCTGTGTAAAGACGCGTCACCCATTCTTGGTTTTATTTTCACCTTTCACTATACGTGAAGAATTCCAAAAGGTGCACAAATGCTCTGGAGCTATTCTGTGGTTCGGCGATGTCTCTGGAGCCTTTTGTCACAGTGTGCAACTTCCCCGTGTGTCTCCCCGAACACAGGGTCTGACTGAAGGGGCACTGACCTGCAGGAATGGGAGGAGACCGAGCTGGGACGGTTCTGCCACGTCAGCGAAACTCTGGACCCCGACTTCATCTGCCAAAGAAACAGCAGCGTCAATTAACTCAGCCAGCGAGTTCAACTGTCGCCTCCCTTCTCTCCATCTCTGTGTGTCCCATCTCTTCATAACCCGTCTCCTATCAATCCTACTGTGTTTCATTTACTCTTCCTCACTCTGTCTCCTGTCCGGTTGTCTGCACTTAAAACTGAGGTATTTCCTGTGATTTCCTCTCTCTCGCTGTGTCTCCTGTCCTGTGGGTTTGTTACTGAGGGATTCTCTGTGATCTCTTCTCTCTCGCTGTGTCTCCTGTCCTGTGGGTTTGTTACTGAGGGATTCTCTGTGATCTCCTCTCTCTCGCTGTGTCTCCTGTCCTGTGTGTTTGTTACTGAGGGATTCTCTGTGATCTCCTCTCTCTCTCACTGTGTCTCCTGTCCTGTGTGTAAGTATGTTTGTTACTGAGGTATTTCCTGTGATCTCCTCTCTCTCACTGTGTCTCCTGTTCTTCAGTGTTTTAATCCTCTTAAATAATTTAGCTCATTCCTCTCTCACTCACTGCGACTCCTATCCATTCTTTGTTCAGTTCCTCTGACTTGCCTCTTGCATCAGCGCTAGCAATATCATGCATCTATTTAATTTAAAATTATTGATCTGTCACCTTGATAGTTCGATCTCTGCTACAGTTAGCATAGATGGCACAATTAAAAGGACGATGAGCTCAACATCTGTGCGCATCTAATTAACTGAACCGTACAGAACATCCTGCCTCAGCTAGTCTCTCGCTGGCGGGGTCGCCCATTGGCTAGGCCACGTCTCCAGGCAATTCTGCTGACTGGACACTGCGGGAGGGTGGGGCTGTGTTTCCGCACGAACGCCGGAAATCACTCAGGATCTCCAGAGAGACTCCTGTAGCCTTACAGCATCACAGTCACAGGCCTCAGCATTGCAACTGTATAATATCAAACGCCCAGACACCCTGAGGTGAGGCCGACCAGTCTGAAGTATTACCTGTAAACACCAGGCACACTGGAACCTGACTTCATCGTCCACTTAGCGCAGAGGTGGGGCGGACAGTCAGTTTTCTGGGGAGAAAAAAAACAACACCAGGAATTTAGCATACTGAAAGGATCATGGAGTGATGATCTGGCTGAACCCGCTTGGCTGAGGGCTCCTGGCCAGAGGACGAGGAGGCTGGGACCTCCCCTGCGCAGCGAGGAGGAGTGACCAGGGGGGGCAGCTACACAGGTGGAGACGGGGTGGGAGAGGGACGCGAGGGAGAGAGGGGGATCACGTGCAGTATTAACAGTGTTTCAGGAGAGGAGTCAGGAGTGATTGCTAAAATATCGACAGCCGAGTCTGACCGAACTACGGTGTGGCCATCCCTCTCGAACTTTCATCACAAACTCCTGTCTTCCTGCGGTGTCTCTGAGGAAGCTACCATTTTTCATTGGCTAATAAGAGGTGGAAGAGGTGTTAGTGGGACAGCAGGGGGGCGCTCACCCTGCGGTCTGATACCCCAGTATAGTGGCAGGGGACACCATACTGTAAACAGGCGCCATCCTTCGGATGAGACGTAAAACCGAGGTCCTGACTCTCTGTGGTCATTAAAAATCCCAGGGCGTCTCTCGAAAAGAGTAGGGGTGTAACCCAGGCGTCCTGGACAAATTTCCCATTGGCCCTTACCAATCATGGCCTCCTAATAACCCCCCTCTCCGAACTGGCTTCATCCCTCTGCTCTTCTCCCCACTGAGAGCTGCTGTGTGGGGAGCGTTCTGGCGCACTATGGCTGCCGTCGCATCATCCAGGTGGGGGCTGTACATTGGTGGTGGTAGTGGGATTCCCCATTCCCTGTGCAGCGCTTTGAGTGGAGTGTCCAGAAAAGCGCTATATAAGTGTAAGCAATTATTAATAAAGCCCCTCAGTAGTTGAGATCTCTGTTATATCCATCTAGAAACATGCAATCAGCATGTTATTGATGAAGCAATAGTCACAACATTATTCCACACCTCTAACCCTGCACTAGGGGGCGTGCTTCAGGCTCGGGCCAGGGTGAGAGGCGGGTTATGATGACAGTCATGCTTTCTACACCTTATACTGAGCTCAGAAATGGACCGAACGGACATCTCACGAGCAGATCCCTCCGCGTATAAGAAAGGCAACTTGTCTCGGCAAAAATACCACGGATTCACATCCGAAATATGATAAAAAGGCAAAAACCCCACACTTGGAATGCAAACGTACCCTAAAAAGGAAACACGGTTTTAAAACCAACTTGATTTTCCCCTGGAGAAACCTTTTTATGGACACATATCGCATCTATTACACATGTATAACTAAATATAAAGATAAAACTTAATATAAGAAGTCATGACATATCACACATGACGAAGTCTGGTCCAGAATAAACAGTTTACACTGACCCACCTTTATTTACCCTGGTCACTCACTTCTATTAACTGTTTAACTGGGTAACAAATGAATATTTGTTTCTATTTGGGATCTACACCTGGGAGCCCTGAAATGTTGGCCAGAGGGGAGAAGCTGATATTCAGACGTGAGAATATATTTAAAAAAAGGATCTGGTGTTGTTTTTCACCTGTCTAATCAAAGCTTGTTCAAAAATTATCTGATTATAGGACACACAAGTTTATAATCATACTCATTCCACTTTTTAAACCCGTATATATGCACAATATGAAACGTATATACACTAAATCTCACGTGTGACTCCCATAAAATACATTTCTTTAGGAAAATTAGGAACACTTATTACAATTATCAACCCCCCCATGACGAGGCAATATTTCATACCTTTGTTTCTTTGTGGGTTCAAAGTTCTGTCCTGTCGTTTCACACGTAATGTTTTGGTAGTTATCTCAATTTTCCTTTGCAACTATCTCCAAGATTATCATCAACTTTTTGTAAAACGCTATGCCCAACTGATATTTAAAGAAAGTCCTGTACCAAAACGTCTTCGTAGGGAAAGACAACTTTTTTTCCTTACGTTAGTTGCTACACGCTTACTCATAAAATCCATTCACCGACTTTAAAAAAAAAGTTTCGTTTTTTATTGTGGTTCACTGACATTTCTGTCACAATTCTGAGGGACCCCAAATAAAATTCACTTGCCGGTATAAAGACGCCGGCGAGGTTAAGACAGGTATCGAGCCACCTGCGTATCTAACGGACGTTTAAATAAAATGGCGTGTAATGTTGCGAAGGGCTACTGTTTTTTTATAGTTTGTCGATTGTAGGGGACGTGGGCCGCGACAGAAATACTGGTCGGAGTAGGAAAAGGTTTATTGATGGTTTATTGTACCGCAACGGTCACAATTGACTCACCAGCAAAGATGGCGCCGAGGCCACATCGACTCCCTCCCGCCCTGCCTCGCACCGAAGCTCGAGCTGCGGAGCGCGACGCCAAACCGCCGGTCCGCGGGCACGGGCGCCGGACATAGACGTCATAACCCCTTCCGAGGCGCAGGAATTATAGATCACTGTAGTTTCTTCTGGACCCGGGTTAGGGACAGTGTGCCCTCCGTGAGAGTCTTCTGAGGAAGCCAGTGTCTCATGGGTGTCCAGGCTGAGTACCATCTGTCCATCACAGGACACACAGACACACACACTCACACATCCTGGACAGGACACCAGTCCATCACAGGACACACCCACACTCACTCACACACCCTGGACAGGACACCAGTCCATCACAGGACACACACACACTCACACACCCTGGACAGGACACCAGTCCATCACAGGACACACACACCCTGGATAGGACAGCAGTCCATCACAGGACACACACACCAGGTCCAGTTTTCCCAGAAGCCAATTAGCCCAAAAGCCTGTCTTTGGACCCGGAGAACACAGGGAGACCATGCAGACTCCACACAGACAGTCCCCCCCGGGTCCAGACCCGAGCCCGGAGCCCCCCCGCGCTGAACCCCTCCGTACAGACGGCCGCACACAGCTCCGTTGTTCCCGATTCCCGAGGTGATCTGTTAAAAGAAGCCGGTGTGTTGCCTCCAGGTGAGGCCCGCGGCCCGACGCCGGTGGTGGCGGTGGTGGCGGCGGCAGAGAACGCGGCGCCGGTGCCGACGACGAGCAGGGAGCCCCCCCCCCCGTGAGCCCCTCGACGTAGGGGGCCGCGGCCCGCCCCAGCGACAGCGCCCCCCGATCCGGCAGGCGGCCGGTCTCCCGCAGGGAGAAGACGATGAAGCAGCTGGGGAAAGTGTCTTCCGTCCGAGGTAGGAGCAGCAGGGCTGGGCGTTTTGTTGGAGCGAAGTCCCCCTCCAGATAACCCATGAACCCCGTCTCTACTGTCACTCCAGTCAGGACAGGAGGCTCTTCTGTACACAGAAGGGGGTGGGGGTGGGGAACAAGCTGCCCAGCCCTGTAGTTGAAGCCGATACCCTGGCTTCTCTCCAGACACAGCTGGGTGAGCTCCTCCAGTCAGGACAGGAGGCTCTACTGTACACAGAAGGGGGTGGGGGTGGGGAACAAGCTGCCCAGACCTGTGGTTGAAGCCGATACCCCGGCTTCTCTCCAGACACAGCTGGGTGAGCTCCTCCAGTCAGGACAGGAGGCTCTACTGTACACAGAGAGTGGTGGGGGTGGGGAACAAGCCGCCCAGCCCTGTGGTTGAAGCCGATACCCTGGCTTCTCTCTAGACACAGCTGGGTGAGCTCCTCCAGTCAGGACAGGAGGCTCTACTGTACACAGAGGGTGGTGGAGGTGGGGAACAAGCTGCCCAGACCTGTGGTTTAAGCCGATACCCTGGCTTCTCTCCAGACACAGCTGGGTGAGCTCCTCCAGTCAGGACAGGGGGCTCTACTGTACACAGAGGGTGGGGGGGGTGTGGAACAACTCCTTTGTTCGGAGCCTTGGGGCATTCTTGTTGTGAAAGGTGCTATATAAAAAACCTGAATTGAAATTGAATCTTACAGATTTGGGTTTTTCGGAGATCTTGTCAGAGATCTTGTCTGACATGCCCGTTTCAAAAACGTAACGACACTCCTCACGCCCGAGCGCCGCCGGTCTGTGACGTAACGTATCCTTACACAACCATGACGGTTTCATCATGGACAGCACGAAAGCCCGAAAAGTGGTTGACGTTTTAATTTGGCAACGCCACGATGGATCCCAGTTTTTTTTTTATCTTGGAGGCCAAAGAGGACAAAAAAGGAAACGTCCGGAGTGGATCGATGGTCATCTCTGCGGTTGTTCTGATGTTCTGGAAAAAACAAAACAAAAAAAAACGGCTCGCTTGCCCGGTCGTGTAGTGTTTCCACACCCCACGCAAATCAACTTCTCTTCGCCCCCGGGTGCTCGTCGCCCGCCGCACCCCTCTCACGTGATAGGGGCTTCCCCCGGCTGTGACGTACTTACCCTACCCCCTTCGGCCAACGTCATACCGAAGGTCGCGCTTCGGGCCGCGGCGATGTTGACGGACTGTCTTGTAGCTGATAAGGGTTTAAATTTCGACTTAAGGAGTTGGCCATCGTTATATTTCACGAGGTATAATACGGGGGGAAAAAGAACATTTATATTTATCAACCTACCAGTAATACTGGGTGGATGTCACGTTCCCCAAAGTTCAGTGCCTCTCTCTAATAAAGTAGAAACGCGACATTAAACTCCGTTCGAAACGGGAGAATTCACCAGGACACGATACAACTGACGTCCGGAAAAGAAAAAAAGAACTCCTATTCCCATTTGTAATGACCCCGTCGTGTTTTTCCCGGTGTACGCTTCTCTTTCGGAGACCGTTTCTCTCTGGTGTTGTTTTGCTGTTGGAATAAATGCCGAGGTGACCCTTCTGTGTGGAGTCTGCGTGTTCTCTCCAGCGGGTTGTTTCCTCCACCGCAGGGGCTGGTCGAACCGGGGTCTCCCAATCGTCACAGAAGTGTGTGTCGTTTTGGGTGGTGCATCGGGGATACTGCGCCCCGAGGGGGTGGCCTCTCACCTTACTCCGGATGAAGGGAGAAGACCTGTACCTTCACGAGTCCGGGTTCTGAAAACTTCTTCTGACAGTTCAAAACGTTTCGAAGAGACTACAGCGCTACCCTGTTTTCCATTTCTATCATGTATTATTATACAGTCATAAGTATCTGTCCTGATCACAGAGTCCCCCTCTCACTGCCAGGACTGAAGCCCAGTGCAGCACGAATAATAATAATAATTAATAAGTCTGGACCCTCCACTCAGAGCTCTTCCCAGGTCAGGGGGATCCCCTCCAGCCCCCCCAGTGTGCAGCCCCCACCTGGATGATGCTCCAGTCCGCTCAGCACACAGCAGCTCTCAGTGGGGAGGAGAACAGAGGGATGGAGCCAGTTCAGAGAGGGGGGTGATAAGGAGGCCATGATGGGTAAAGACCAGGGGGGGAATCAGGCCAGGACACTGGGGTAACACCCCTACTCTTCTCCAGAGACACCCCGGGATTGTTAATGAGCACAGAGAGTCAGGACCTCGGTTTGACGTCTCATCCGAAGGACAGCGCCTGTTTACAGTCCAGTGTCCCCCGTCACTATACTGGGGCATCAGGACCCACACAGACCGCAGGGTGAGAGCGCCCCCTGCTGGCCCCACTAACACCTCTCCCAGCAGCAACCTTAGTTCTTATTGTCAAGAAGGAAAGAATATTAGGAACATGAAAAGGCTGAATGTCTTAAAAAACATTTTATTGATGCTTTACAAAAGTCCAGTCCAGTCTGGTGTCCCTCAGCTCCAGTCCAGTCCAGTCTGGGGCCCCTCAGCTCCAGTCCAGTCTGGTGTCCCTCAGCTCCAGTGCAGTCCAGACTGGGGTCCCTCAGCTTCGGTCCAGTCCAGTCTGGGGTCCCTCAGCTTCAGTCCAGCACAGTCTGGGGTCCCTCAGCTTCGGTCCAGCACAGTCTGGTGTCCCTCAGCTTCGGCCCAGCACAGACTGGGGTCCCTCAGCTTCAGTCCAGTCCAGTCTGGGGTCCCTCAGCTTCAGTCCAGCACAGTCTGGTGTCCCTCAGCTTCGGCCCAGCACAGACTGGGGTCCCTCAGCTTCGGTCCAGCACAGACTGGGGTCCCTCAGCTTCGGTCCAGCACAGACTGGGGTCCCTCAGCTTCGGTCCAGCACAGTCTGGGGTCCCTCAGCTTCAGTCCAGACTGGGGTCCCTCAGCTTCGGTCCAGCACAGACTGGGGTCCCTCAGCTTCGGTCCAGCACAGTCTGGGGTCCCTCAGCTCCAGTCCAGTCCAGTCTGGGGCCCCTCAGCTCCAGTCCAGTCCAGTCTGGGGCCCCTTAGCTCCAGTCCAGTCCAGTCTGGTGTCCCTCAGCTCCAGTCCAGTCCAGTCTGGGGTCCCTCAGCTTCGGTCCAGCACAGACTGGGGTCCCTCAGCTTCGGTCCAGCACAGTCTGGTGTCCCTCAGCTTCGGTCCAGCACAGTCTGGTGTCCCTCAGCTTCGGTCCAGACTGGGGTCCCTCAGCTTCGGTCCAGCACAGTCTGGGGTCCCTCAGCTTCGGTCCAGCACAGACTGGGGTCCCTCAGCTTCGGTCCAGCACAGTCTGGTGTCCCTCAGCTTCAGTCCAGACTGGGGTCCCTCAGCTTCGGTCCAGCACAGTCTGGGGTCCCTCAGCTCCAGTCCAGTCCAGTCTGGTGTCTCTCAGCTCCGGTCCAGTCCAGTCTGGTGTCCCTAGGCTCCTGTCCAGTCCCGTCTGGTGTCCCTCAGCTCCAGTCCAGTCCAGTCCAGTCCAGTCCAGTCCAGTCCAGATCTTAGCCGGCACAGAACCAGGAAAGGAACCTGGAAAGAATATTGTTATTGCAGGTGTGAGGGACACAGACACAGACGTCACCATGACATCAAACAGCAAGAGGAGACTCCTCCTTGAATCACAGACACGACCAGGCGGCGCCCCCCTGTCTGCTCACCTGCACCTCCTCTTCCTCCTCTTGTCCTTCCCGGCAGCCAGCTCCTCCTCTCCCTCGCTCTTCCTCTCCTGAGCTACGGTCGCCACCTCCATCGGCTCGTGCTGGTCTTCTGTCTCCACCGACACGCAGCTCAGGGAGTTAAGAAGGGCGCACCAGCGCTTCTGAAGCAGAGACAGGAGAGTCACGTTAAGAGTCGGACTGGACACTCCAGTACATGAACACTGCACTGAGAGAGAGAGGGGTTCATACAGACACACTGACTGGACACTCCAGGACATGAACACTGCACAGAGAGAGAGAGAGGGGTTCACACAGACACACTGACTGGACACTCCAGTACATGAACACTGCACTGAGAGAGAGAGGGGTTCATACAGACACACTGACTGGACACTCCAGTACATGAACACTGCACTGAGAGAGAGAGAGGGGTTCATACAGACACACTGACTGGACACTCCAGGACATGAACACTGCACTGAGAGAGAGAGAGAGGGGTTCATACAGACACACTGACTGGACACTCCAGTACATGAACACTGCACTGAGAGAGAGAGGGGTTCATACAGACACACTGACTGGACACTCCAGTACATGAACACTGCACTGAGAGAGAGGGGTTCACACAGACACACTGACTGACTGGACACTCCAGTACATGAACACTGCACTGAGAGAGAGAGGGGTTCATACAGACACACTGACTGGACACTCCAGTACATGAACACTGCACTGAGAGAGAGAGGGGTTCATACACACACACTGACTGGACACTCCAGTACATGAACACTGCACTGAGAGAGAGAGAGAGAGAGGGGTTCACACAGACACACTGACTGGACACTCCAGGACATGAACACTGCACTGAGAGAAAGAGGGGTTCATACACACACACTGACTGGACACTCCAGGACATGAACACTGCACTGAGAGAGAGAGAGGGGTTCATACAGACACACTGACTGGACACTCCAGTACATGAACACTGCACTGAGAGAGAGAGAGAGGGGTTCATACAGACACACTGACTGGACACTCCAGGACATGAACACTGCACTGAGAGAGAGAGGGGTTCATACAGACACACTGACTGGACACTCCAGGACATGAACACTGCACTGAGAGAGAGAGGGGTTCATACAGACACACTGACTGGACACTCCAGGACATGAACACTGCACTGAGAGAGAGAGGGGTTCATACAGACACACCGACTGGACACTCCAGGACATGAACACTGCACTGAGAGAGAGAGAAGGGTTCATACAGACACTGGACACTGGACAGGAGTAAAGAGAGGATCAGAGCATCACCCACCTTCTTTTTCTTCTGTCTCACAGGAGGTGGTGATTGGACCTCCTCCAGCTGGAGTCCGAGGAGGGAGAGAGGGGGCAGGAGAGGGACAGCACAGGGAGAGAAAGACAGAGACAGGTGAGTCAAGTGTCCCAAGAGTACAGAGACTCTGCTGAGATCACACTCGCAGGGAGTGAGCCTGGGTGTAGCCCACTAATACCGACCCACTGGACACCACAGGACAGAGAGGAGGAGGAGGAGAGAGACACACTGCCTGGACACCACAGGACAGAGAGGAGGAGGAGGAGAGAGACACACTGCCTGGACACCACAGGACAGAGAGGAGGAGGAGAGAGACACACTGAGGACAGAGAGGTGGAGGAGAGAGACACTGACAGACAGGGCTGAAAGAGAGAGAGACAGAGAGGCAGGGACAGGCAGACAGCAGGCCGAGAGAGACACTGACAGACAGGGCTGAAAGAGAGAGAGACAGAGAGGCAGGGACAGGCAGACAGCAGGCCGAGAGAGACACTGACAGACAGGGCTGAAAGAGAGAGAGACAGAGAGGCAGGGACAGACAGAAAGCAGGCCGAGAGAGAGACACTGACAGACAGGGCTGAAAGAGAGAGAGACACTGAGACCCAGGGACAGACAAGACGGCGAAACTCCACCACAGACAGGACAGGGGGCAGGGTGGGACCAGCACTGACCTCCTTCCTCTCTCCTGTCGGAGGAGCTGTCTCCACCTCCTCTTCCTCCTGCAAGTCAAGAGACAGGCTGAGAGAGAGACGGGCTGGCGGGACATCGGCGAACAGAGCTGAAGGCAGAGAGCCGTGGAGACAGGCCCAGCTGGGACAACGCAGGACAGACAGAGAGCAGGGAGACACAGGGAGGGAGACCCAGCTGGGACAACGCAGGACAGACAGAGAGCAGGGAGACACACGGAGAGACACAGGGAGAGAGACAGGGAGAGAGGGACAAACACAGAGACTCAGACAGAAGGACAGAAAGACAGAAAGAGAGAAGTACAGACGGACAAAAAGACAGAGAAAAGGACAGATGGACTGATGGACAGAAAGAGAGAAAAGGACAGAAAGACAGATGGACTGAAGGACAGATGGACAGAGAAAAGAACAGAAAGTCAGAAGGACAGATGGACAGAGAAAAGAACAGAAAGACAGAAGGACAGTGAAAGGGACAGATGGACAGAAGGAAAGATGGACAGAGAAAAGGACAGAAGGACAGAGGGACAGATGGACAGACAGACAGATGGACGGACAGACAGATGGACAGAGAAAAGAACAGAAAGTCAGAAGGACAGATGGAAAGAGAAAAGAACAGAAAGACAGAAGGACAGTGAAAGGGACAGATGGACAGAAGGAAAGATGGACAGAGAAAAGGACAGAAGGACAGATGGATAGAAAGATAGAAGGATAGACGGACAGACGGACAGAAAGACAGAAGGACAGATGGACAGAGAAAAGAACAGAAAGTCAGAAGGACAGATGGAAAGAGAAAAGAACAGAAAGACAGAAGGACAGTGAAAGGGACAGATGGACAGAAGGAAAGATGGACAGAGAAAAGGACAGAAGGACAGATGGATAGAAAGATAGAAGGATAGAAGGACAGACAGACAGAAAGACAGACGGACAGATGGACAGAGAAAAGAACAGAAAGTCAGAAGGACAGATGGACAGAGAAAAGAACAGAAAGACAGAAGGACAGTGAAAGGGACAGATGGACAGAAGGAAAGATGGACAGAGAAAAGGACAGCAGGACAGATGGACAGAAGGACAGACAGACAGACAGACAGACGGATGGACAGACAGACAGACAGACGGACAGACAGACAGATGGACAGACAGACAGACAGACGGACAGACAGACAGACAGATGGACAGATGGACAGACGGACAGACAGACAGACAGACAGACAGACAGACAGATGGACGGACAGACAAACGGACAGAAGGACAGACGGACAGACTCTCCCCCACTTGCCTCGTCAGACATCTCCGCCTCTCTCCTTGCCCTCCGCACCGGGGAGCCCCAGGCGGGGCCTGGCGGGGCCGGGCGGGCGATGGGGGGCAGGACGGGTGGGGGCAGGGGCAGGGGCACCGCCCCGGGCAGCAGGGGGGGCTCGAGGGGCATGGCGGCGAGGAAGGGGGGGCGGCGGGGCGGGGCGGTCAGGGGCCGGAGGGGGCAGGAGGGGGGGGCCGGGGGCGGGGAGCGGAGGGGGCTCTCGGGCGAGGACGGGGGGGACACCGAGCGGAACGAGCCGGGCGAGCCCGAGCGGGACGAGCCGGGCGACTCTGGGAGCTCCAGATGCAGCTCGGCCGCCCTCTCCAGCTTCTGGACGAGCTCGGGGAGACACGAAGACACCTCGGGATTCTGTCCAGCGGGGAGAGGGGGAGACACAACGCAGGGGGGATGAGACTACGCCTGGACAGGTGAGTGTGGACAGTGAGAGTGTGGACAGGTGAGTGTGGACAGTGTGTCCAGTGAGAGTGTGGACAGGTGAGTGTGGACAGTGTGTCCAGTGAGAGTCTGGACAGGTGAGTGTGGACAGTGTGTCCAGTGAGAGTCTGGACAGGTGAGTGTCTCCAGTGTGTCCAGTGAGAGTCTGGACAGGTGGGTGTGTCTCTACAGTGTGTCCATTAAGAGTCTGGACAGGCGAGTGTGTCCAGTGTGTCCAGTAAGAGTGTGGACAGGTGTGTCCAACAGTAAGAAGCTGTCTTACCCTGTAACCCAGCTCAGGGGTGTTAGGGGGTGCTCTGTCTCCTCCCCAGATCTCACCTTCAGGCCTGCTGAAATGCCGGACCACTAGGAGACGCTGGAAACGAGGACACAAGACAGAGGTCAGGTCCACAGAGCTCACTCAATCACTACAGCAAGCAGAGACCTCTCGGCCATCAGGACTGTGGGGGTCAGTGTGGGGAGCTGTAGGGTATCGGGAGTTTAGGGGTCAGTGTGGGGAGCTGTAGGGTATCGGGAGTTTAGGGGTCAGAGTGGGGAGCTGTAGGGTATCGGGAGTTTAGGGGTCAGTGTGGGGAGCTGTAGGGTATCGGGAGTTTAGGGGTCAGTGTGGGGAGCTGTAGGGTATCGGGAGTTTAGGGGTCAGTGTGGGGAGCTGTAGGGTATCGGGAGTTTAGGGGTCAGTGTGGGGAGCTGTAGGGTATCGGGAGTTTAGGGGTCAGTGTGGGGAGCTGTGGGGTATCGGGAGTTTAGGGGTCAGTGTGGGGAGCTGTAGGGTAGATGTGGGGCACCGGGCCCACCACAGGGCGGCCGGTCCAGTCTCGCGGAAGGCGACCGGGTCAGACTTACGGAAAAGCACCGGGACTTGGGCCGGGACCTCTCCCGCTGCCAGTCCGGGTTCGGCCTGACCGGTGTGACCTGTGAAGACGCCAGACAGCCCATCTCTGAGACAGCTCTAACCACACAGCCCAGCCCAGTCGTGTCGAGACTAGGGGCCTTGGGCAGTCTCTACAGTGTGTCCAGTGAAAGTGTGGACAGGTGAGTGTGTACAGTGTGTCCAGTGAGAGTGTGGACAGGTGAGTGTGTACAGTGTGTCCAGTGAGAGTCTGGACAGATGAGTGTGTCTCTACAGTGTGTACAGTAAGAGTCTGGACAGGTGAGTGTGTACAGTGTGTCCAGTGAGAGTCTGGACAGGTGAGTCTCTACAGTGTGTCCAGTGAGAGTCTGGACAGGTGAGTGTGTCCAGTGTGTCCAGTGAGAGTCTGGACAGGCGAGTGTGTCCAGTGTGTCCAGTAAAAGTCTGGACAGGCGAGTGTGTCCAGTGTGTCCAGTAAGAGTCTGGACAGGTGAGTCTCTACAGTGTGTCCAGTGAGAGTCTGGACAGGTGAGTGTGTCCAGTGTGTCCAGTGAGAGTCTGGACAGGTGAGTGTGTCCAGTGAGAGTCTGGACAGGTGAGTGTGTACAGTGTGTCCAGTAAGAGTCTGGACAGGCGAGTGTGTCCAGTGTGTCCAGTGAGAGTCTGGACAGGTGAGTGTGTCCAGTGTGTCCAGTGAGAGTCTGGACAGGTGAGTGTGTACAGTGTGTCCAGTAAGAGTCTGGACAGGCGAGTGTGTCCAGTGTGTCCAGTGAGAGTCTGGACAGGTGAGTGTGTACAGTGTGTCCAGTGAGAGTCATGACAGGTGAGTGTGTACAGTGTGTCCAGTGAAAGTCTGGACAGGTGAGTCTCTACAGTGTGTCCAGGAAGAGTCTGGACAGGTGAGTGTGTACAGTGTGTCCAGTAAGAGTCCGGACAGGTGAGTGTGTCCAGTGTGTCCAGTGAGAGTGAGGACAGGTGAGTGTGTACAGTGTGTCCAGTGAGAGTCTGGACAGGTGAGTGTGTCCAGTGTGTCCAGGAAGAGTCTGGGACGTCCAGAGGCAATCTGTACTCTCAGAAGGGCCATAATGGACCCGCGACCCTGTCTCTTGAGCCGAGGCATGTCCTCAGTCAAGATCACCACTGGAAGTGTCTCTCCTCGTCTGGAGGTGTTACCGTGAGACCTGGTCTGTCAAGCGCTTTGCGCTGCTATGTGTATGAAAGGTGCTCTATCAGTGAAGTTTATTATTATTATTATTATAATACAGCGAGCGCTGCTGGGGGCGGAGAGGCCAGTCGGAGGAGGGCTGGACACTGGACGCTGGATGGTGGGCGGGAGGGGTGGACTTACGACGCCTCGCCGGGCCCGGGTCCTGCTGCGACCGCGCACGGCCGTGCGGCATCTCTGTCGGTCCATCATCCTGCCGAGACAAGCAGAGTCACAGAGGGGAGGGGAGGGGGCGGAGCCACACCGCTGGGCGGCTTGTTCCCCACCCCCGCCCCCCTCTGTGTACAGAAGAGCCCCCTGTCCTGACTGGAGGACCTCACCCAGCTGTGTCCTGAGAGAAGCCAGGGTATCGGCTTCAACCACACGGACTGGGCGGCCTGTTCCCCACCCCCACCACCCTCTGTGTAGAGGTGCAGCTCCTCTCAATATCTTTTTACAGCACGATCACACCCATAAGAGTGGAGTAACGGTAAAAAAAAAACAACTTATTTCTCCACTTATTTTGTTATTTCTTGCCAGCGGCGCTTTTGACTGACTTACCGATTTCACGGGGATACTGAAGAGCGATTCTGTTTATTAAGCGCTATATAGTTCTTTCCTCCTCCTCTCTCTTCACTCCTCTGAGCTCACGGGGCTCCGGCGCCGCCCCCCGCTAGAATCCGCCGCTCTGTGACGTCAGGCGGCTCATTGTGACGCCCCCGTGACGTCGCCCCCGACGCGCTCACGGCTCGGCCGCGAAACAAAAATGGCCGCCATTTTTCGCGGTTGTTTTTTTTGGGGGGGCGGACATTTTATTTTTCCAACTCTCGGCGGCCAGCCGGGTGTCCCTGTACGACCCCGGTAGTCGCCACCTCGGACAGGCAGGGGAAACGGGTCCAGCTGTTTCCGGCCCAAGGGTGACAAAAGCTGCACTTGAATTTAAAGACAAAATCACGTCGAGGGCGCATTCAGCACCCCCACGTCCAACACGGGTTTCCGTGGGGTGGGGTTCAGTGAAAGTAGCACCCCCCCCGACCCCCAAGTCGAAGAAAGACCAACCTCCACCCCCCTCTAGCGCCCAAGGGCGGACATTTCGGGCCACGCCACGTCCAAAAAACACGGGTCCCCCCCGTCCTGCGGGGAAAAGAGACGCCATTTTCTTTTCCGAGCGCTGCGTGGGACCTCACGACCCCCCCCCAAAAAAAAAACGGGCTTCGCAGACGAGGAAAACCGGGCACGTCGACCTCTCTACAACACCACCCGGCCGTTTCTGTTTCAGACCGTGGGAAAAAAAATAAATAAATAAAATTTCGCCCCTCACCGACCGCCGCGCAAAAAAACACAACTTCACGCTACAGAAACGGGCTGTGTGTGTGGGGGGGGGGGACACGGGAAAAAAATAAAACCTGCGTGTTTTCGGCAGAGTAAGCTCAGCGGGGAAACTCCCTGAATCTCGGGGTTGCTTCTTGAACCCCGAAAACGACCTTTTCTCTCTCTCTCTCGTTTTCTTGTTGTCTGGGACGTTCACGAACTCCGCCGCGTCAGTGCGATTCCCAGCGGGACGTGAACATAACCCCCCCGTGGGGCCACAGCGCCCCCGTGTGGCCGAGAGGACCACCACCCGCAGGGCTGAGCTTTTACTGCCGTGTCCCGCTTTCACTCTGGCGATGAAGGAGGGAATCAAGGAGGAGAATTAATATTGTGATCCACCAGTCCATCACAGGACACACACACACCCTGGACAGGACAGCAGTCCATCACTGGACACACACACCCTGGACAGGACACCAGTCCATCACAGGATGTTCAGTGCCTCTCTCTAATAAAGTAGAAACGCGACATTAAACTCCGTTCGAAACGGGAGAAATCACCAGGACACGATACACCTTGCTCCGGACGATGGGAGAAGACCTGTACCTTCACGAGTCCGGGTTCTGAAAACTTCTTCTGACAGTTCAAAACGTTTCGAAGAGACTACAGCGCTACCCTGTTTTCCATTTCTATCGTGTGTTATTATACAGTCATAAGTATCTGTCCTGATCACAGAGTCCCCCTCTCACTGCCAGTACTGAAGCCCAGTGCAGCACGAATAATAATAATAATTAATAAGTCTGGACCCTCCCCTCAGAGCTCTTCCCAGGTCAGGGGGATCCCCTCCAGCCCCCCCAGTGTGCAGCCCCCACCTGGATGATGCTCCAGTCCGCTCAGCACACAGCAGCTCTCAGTGGGGAGGAGAGCAGAGGGATGGAGCCAGTTCAGAGAGGGGGGGGTGATTAGGAGGCCATGATGGGTCAAGACCAGGGGGGGAATCAGGCCAGGACACTGGGGTAACACCCCTACTCTTCTCCAGAGACACCCCGGGATTGTTAATGAGCACAGAGAGTCAGGACCTCGGTTTGACGGCGCCTGTTTACAGTCCAGTGTCCCCCGTCACTATACTGGGGCATCAGGACCCCCACAGACCGCAGGGTGAGAGCGCCCCCTGCTGGCCCCACTCACACCTCTCCCAGCAGCAGCCTTGGGGGGGGGGGGAGGGAAAAAACCAAAAGCTAAACAGATTTTTTTTAATTTTTTTTTTATTGATCCTTAACAAAACAATAAAAATTACAAGCTTCAGTCCAGTCCAGTCTGGTGTCTCTCAGCTGCGGTCCAGTCCAGTCTGGGGCCCCTCAGCTCCAGTCCAGTCTGGTGTCTCTCAGCTCCAGTCCAGTCCAGACTGGGGTCCCTCAGCTCCAGTGCAGTCCAGACTGGGGTCCCTCAGCTTCGGTCCAGCACAGACTGGGGTCCCTCAGCTTCGGTCCAGACTGGGGTCCCTCAGCTTTGGTCCAGCACAGTCTGGGGTCCCTCAGCTTCGGTCCAGCACAGACTGGGGTCCCTCAGCTTCGGTCCAGCACAGTCTGGTGTCCCTAAGCTTCGGCCCAGCACAGACTGGGGTCCCTCAGCTTCGGTCCAGCACAGTCTGGGGTCCCTCAGCTTCGGTCCAGACTGGGGTCCCTCAGCTTCGGTCCAGCACAGTCTGGGGTCCCTCAGCTCCAGTCCAGTCCAGTCTGGTGTCTCTCAGCTCCGGTCCAGTCCAGTCTGGTGTCCCTAGGCTCCTGTCCACTTCCGTCTGGTGTCCCTCAGCTCCAGTCCAGTCCAGTCCAGTCCAGTCCAGTCCAGTCCAGATCTTATCAGGCACAGAACCAGGAAAGGAACCTGGAAAGAATATTGTTATTGCAGGTGTGAGGGACACAGACACAGACGTCACCATGACATCAAACAGCAAGAGGAGACTCCTCCTTGAATCACAGACACGACCAGGCGGCGCCCCCCTGTCTGCTCACCTGCACCTCCTCTTCCTCCTCTTGTCCTTCCCGGCAGCCAGCTCCTCCTCTCCCTCGCTCTTCCTCTCCTGAGCTACGGTCTCCTTCGGCTCGTCCTGGTCTTCTGGCTCCACCGACACGCAGCTCAGGGAGTTAAGAAGGGCACACCAGCGCTTCTGAAGCAGAGACAGGAGAGTCACGTTAAGAGTCGGACTGGACACTCCAGTACATGAACACTGCACTGAGAGAGAGAGGGGTTCACACAGACACACTGACTGGACACTCCAGTACATGAACACTGCACTGAGAGAGAGAGGGGTTCACACAGACACACTGACTGGACACTCCAGTACATGAACACTGCACTGAGAGAGAGAGGGGTTCATACAGACACACTGACTGGACACTCCAGGACATGAACACTGCACTGAGAGAGAGAGAGAGGGGTTCATACAGACACACTGACTGGACACTCCAGGACATGAACACTGCACTGAGAGAGAGAGGGGTTCATACAGACACACTGACTGGACACTCCAGGACATGAACACTGCACTGAGAGAGAGAGGGGTTCATACACACACACTGATTGGACACTGGACAGGAGTAAAGAGAGGATCAGAGCATCACCCACCTTCTTTTTCTTCTGTCTCACAGGAGGTGGTGATTGGACCTCCTCCAGCTGGAGTCCGAGGAGGGAGAGAGGGGGCAGGAGAGGGACAGCACAGGGAGAGAAAGAGAGAGACAGGTGAGTCAAGTGTCCCAAGAGCACAGAGACTCTGCTGAGATCACACTCGCAGGGAGTGAGCCTGGGTGTAGCCCACTAATACTGACCCACTGGACACCACAGGACAGAGAGGAGGAGGAGGAGAGAGACACACTGCCTGGACACCACAGGACAGAGAGGAGGAGGAGAGAGACACACTGAGGACAGAGAGGAGGAGGAGAGAGACACTGACAGACAGGGCTGAAAGAGAGAGAGACACTGAGACCCAGGGACAGGGAGACAGCAGGCCGAGAGAGAGACACTGACAGACAGGGCTGAAAGAGAGAGAGACAGAGAGGCAGGGACAGACAGACAGCAGGCCGAGAGAGAGACACTGACAGACAGGGCTGAAAGAGAGAGAGACACTGAGACCCAGGGACAGACAAGACGGCGAAACTCCACCACAGACAGGACAGGGGGCAGGGTGGGACCAGCACTGACCTCCTTCCTCTCTCCTGCCGGAAGAGCTGTCTCCACCTCCTCTTCCTCCTGCAAGTCAAGAGACAGGCTGAGAGAGAGACGGGCTGGCGGGACATCGGCGAACAGAGCTGAAGGCAGAGAGCCGGGGAGACAGGCCCAGCTGGGACAACGCAGGACAGACAGAGAGCAGGGAGACACAGGGAGAGAGACCCAGCTGGGACAACGCAGGACAGACAGAGAGCAGGGAGACACAGGGAGAGAGACAGGGAGAGAGGGACAAACACAGAGACTCAGACAGAAGGACAGAAAGACAGAAAGAGCGAAGTACAGACGGACAAAAAGACAGAGAAAAGGACAGATGGACTGATGGACAGAAAGAGAGAAAAGGACAGAAAGACAGATGGACTGAAGGACAGATGGACAGAGAAAAGAACAGAAAGTCAGAAGGACAGATGGACAGAGAAAAGAACAGAAAGACAGAAGGACAGTGAAAGGGACAGATGGACAGAAGGAAAGATGGACAGAGAAAAGGACAGAAGGACAGACGGACAGAAAGACAGACGGACAGAAAGAGATGGACAGAAGGACAGATGGACAGAGAAAAGAACAGAAAGTCAGAAGGACAGATGGACAGAGAAAAGAACAGAAAGACAGAAGGACAGTGAAAGGGACAGATGGACAGAAGGAAAGATGGACAGAGAAAAGGACAGAAGGACAGACGGACAGATGGACAGACAGACAGATGGACGGACAGACAGATGGACAGAGAAAAGAACAGAAAGTCAGAAGGACAGATGGAAAGAGAAAAGAACAGAAAGACAGAAGGACAGTGAAAGGGACAGATGGACAGAAGGAAAGATAGAGAAAAGGACAGCAGGACAGATGGACAGACAGACAGACAGATGGACAGACGGACAGACAGACAGACAGACAGACAGACAGACGGATGGACAGACAGACAGACAGACAGACAGACGGACAGATGGACAGACAGACAGACAGACAGACAGACGGACAGACGGACAGACAGACGGACAGATGGACAGACAGACAAACAGACAGACAGACGGATGGACAGACAGACGGACAGACGGACAGAAGGACAGATGGACAGACAGACGGACGGACAGAAGGACAGACGGATGGACAGACAGACAGACAGACGGACAGACGGACAGACGGACAGACGGACAGACGGACAGACAGACAGACAGACAGACAGACAGATGGACGGACAGACAGACAGACGGACAGACTCTGCCCCACTTGCCTCGTCAGACATCTCCGCCTCTCTCCTTGCCCTCCGCACTGGGGAGCCCCAGGCGGGGCCTGGAGGGGCCGGGCGGGCGATGGGGGGCAGGACGGGTGGGGGCAGGGGCAGGGGCACCGCCCCGGGCAGCAGGGGGGGCTCGAGGGGCATGGCGGCGAGGAAGGGGGGGCGGCGGGGCGGGGCGGTCAGGGGCCGGAGGGGGCCGGAGGGGGGGGCCGGGGGCGGGGGGCGGAGGGGGCTCTCGGGCGAGGACGGGGGGGACACCGAGCGGAACGAGCCGGGCGAGCCCGAGCGGGACGAGCCGGGCGACTCTGGGAGCTCCAGATGCAGCTCGGCCGCCCTCTCCAGCTTCTGGACGAGCTCGGGGAGACACGAAGACACCTCGGGATTCTGTCCAGCGGGGAGAGGGGGAGACACAACGCAGGGGGGATGAGACTACGCCTGGACAGGTGAGTGTGGACAGTGAGAGTGTGGACAGGTGAGTGTAGACAGTGTGTCCAGTGAGAGTGTGGACAGGTGAGTGTGTACAGTGTGTCCAGTAAGAGTCTGGACAGGTGAGTGTGTCCAGTGTGTCCAGTGAGAGTGTGGACAGGTGAGTGTGCAGTAAGAGTCTGGACAGGTGAGTGTGTCCAGTGTGTCCAGTGAGAGTCTGGACAGGTGAGAGTGTACAGTGTGTCCAGTGAGAGTGTGGACAGGTGAGTCTCTACAGTGTGTCCAGTGAGAGTCTGGACAGGTGAGTGTGTCCAGTGTGTCCAGTGAGAGTCTGGACAGGTGAGTGTGTACAGTGTGTCCAGAAAGAGTCTGGACAGGTGAGTGTGTACAGTGTGTCCAGTGAGAGTCTGGACAGGTGAGTGTGTCCAGTGTGTCCAGTGAGAGTCTGGACAGGTGAGTGTGTACAGTGTGTCCAGTGAGAGTGTGGACAGGCGAGTCTGTACAGTGTGTCCAGTGAGAGTGTGGACAGGTGAGTGTGGACAGTAAGAGTCTGGACAGGTGAGTGTGTACAGTGTGTCCAGCAAGAGTCTGGACAGGTGAGTGTGTCCAGTGTGTCCAGTAAGAGTCCGGACAGGCGAGTGTGGACAGTGTGTCCAGTAAGAGTGTGGACAGGTGTGTCCAACAGTAAGAAGCTGTCTTACCCTGTAACCCAGCTCAGGGGTGTTAGGGGGTGCTCTGTCTCCTCCCCAGATCTCACCTTCAGGTCTTGAGAAATGACGGACCACTAGGAGACGCTGGAAACGAGGACACAAGACAGAGGTCAGGTCCACAGAGCTCACTCAATCACTACAGCAAGCAGAGACCTCTCGGCCATCAGGACTGTGGGGGTCAGAGTGGGGAGCTGTAGGGTATCGGGAGTTTAGGGGTCAGTGTGGGGAGCTGTAGGGTATCGGGAGTTTAGGGGTCAGTGTGGGGAGCTGTAGGGTATCGGGAGTTTAGGGGTCAGTGTGGGGAGCTGTAGGGTATCGGGAGTTTAGGGGTCAGTGTGGGGAGCTGTAGGGTATCGGGAGTTTAGGGGTCAGAGTGGGGAGCTGTAGGGTATCGGGAGTTTAGGGGTCAGTGTGGGGAGCTGTAGGGTATCGGGAGTTTAGGGGTCAGTGTGGGGAGCTGTAGGGTATCGGGAGTTTAGGGGTCAGTGTGGGGAGCTGTAGGGTAGATGTGGGGCACCGGGCCCACCACAGGGCGGCCGGTCCAGTCTCGCGGAAGGCGACCGGGTCAGACTTACGGAAAAGCACCGGGATTTGGGCCGGGACCTCTCCCGCTGCCAGTCCGGGTTCGGCCTGACCGGTGTGACCTGTGAAGACGCCAAAAAGCCCATCTCCGAGACAGCTCTGACCACATAGCCCAGCCCAGGCCTTGGGCAGTCTCTACAGTGTGTCCAGTGAGAGTGTGGACAGGTGAGTGTGTACAGTGTGTCCAGTGAGAGTCTGGACAGGTGAGTCTCTACAGTCTGTCCAGTGAGAGTGTGGACAGGTGAGTGTGTACAGTGTGTCCAGTGAGAGTCTGGACAGGTGAGTGTGTACAGTGTGTCCAGTGAGAGTGTGGACAGGTGAGTGTGTACAGTGTGTCCAGTGAGAGTGTGGACAGGTGAGTGTGTACAGTGTTTCCAGTGAGAGTCTGGACAGGTGAGTGTGTCCAGTGTGTCCAGAAAGAGTCTGGACAGGTGAGTCTCTACAGTCTGTCCAGTGAGAGTCTGGACAGGTGAGTGTGTACAGTGTGTCCAGTGAAAGTGTGGACAGGTGAGTGTGTACAGTGTGTCCAGTGAGAGTGTGGACAGGTGAGTGTGTACAGTGTGTCCAGTAAGAGTCTGGACAGGTGAGTCTCTACAGTGTGTCCAGGAAGAGTCTGGGACGTTCAGAGGCAATCTGTGCTCTCAGAAGGCCATAATGGACCTGCAGCTTGGTTTTCCTCGGACCCGCGACCCTGTCTCTTGAGCCGAGGCGTGTCCTCAGTCAAGATCACCACTGGAAGTGTCTCTCCTCGTCTGGAGGTGTTACCGTGAGACCTGGTCTGTCAAGCGCTTTGCGCTGCTATGTGTGTGAAAGGTGCTCTATCAGTGAAGTTTATTATTATTATTATTATAATACAGCGAGCGCTGCTGGGGGCGGAGAGGCCAGTCGGAGGAGGGCTGGACGCTGGACGCTGGACGGCGGGCGGGAGGGGTGGACTTACGACGCCTCGCCGGGCCCGGGTCCTGCTGCGACCGCGCACGGCCGTGCGGCATCTCTGTCGGTCCATCGTCCTGCCGAGACAAGCAGAGTCACAGAGGGGAGGGGAGGGGGCGGAACCACACAGCTGGGCGGCTTGTTCCCCACCCCCGCCCCCCTCTGTGTACAGAAGAGCCTCCTGTCCTGACTGGAGGACCTCACCCAGCTGTGTATGGAGAGAAGCCAGGGTATCAGCTTTGTTCCACACCCCTACCACCCTCGGTGTACAGAAGAGCCTCCTGTCCTGACTGGAGGAGCTCACCCAGCTGTGTCTGGAGAGGAGCCAGGGTATCAGCTTTGTTCCACACCCCCGCCACCCTCTGTGTACAGAAGAGCCTCCTGTCCTGACTGGAGGAGCTCACCCAGCTCTGTCTGGAGAGAAGCCAGGGTATCGGCTTCAACCACAGGGCTGGGCAGCTTGTTCCCCACCCCCACCACTCTCTGTGTAGAGGTGCACCTCCTCTCAATATCTTTTTACAGCACGATCACACCCATAAGAGTTGAGTAACGGTAAAAAAAAACAACTTATTTCTCCACTTATTTTGTTATTTCTCGCCAGCGGCGCTTTTGACTGACTTACCGATTTCACGGGGATTCTGAAGAGCGATTCTGAAGCTGAAACTAACGATCTAAGTCGAAGTAACTTTATTGGAAGAAACACGTGTTTAGAAAGGACTATATAGCGCTTTCCTCCTCTTCTTCTCTCTTCACTCCTCTGAGCTCACGGGGCTCCGGCGCCGCCCCCCCCCCGCTAGAATCCGCCGCTCTGTGACGTCAGGCGGCTCATTGTGACGCCTCCGTGACGTCGCCCCAAACGCGCTCACGGCTCGGCCACGAAACAAAAATGGCCGACATTTTTCACGGTTGCTGTTTTTTTTTGGGTGGACATTTTATTTTTCCAACTCTCGGCGGCCAGCCGGGTGTCCCTGTACGACCCCGGTAGTCGCCACCTCGGACAGGCAGGGGAAACGGGTCCAGGTGTTTCCGGCCAAAGGGTTACAAAAGCTGCACTTGAATTTAAAGACAAAATCACGTCGAGGGCGCATTCAGCACCCCCACGTCCAACACGGGTTTCCGTGGGGTTTGGTTCAGTGAAATTAGCACCCCCCCCCCCGACCCCCAAATCAAAGAAAGACCAACCTCCACCCCCCTCTAGCGCCCAAGGGCGTAAATTTCGGGCCACGCCACGTCCAAAAAACACAGGTCCCCCCCCCCGTCCTGCGGGGAAAAGAAACGCCATTTTCTTTTCCGAGCGCTGCGTGGGACCTCACGACCCCCCCCCCCCAAAAAACGGGCTTCGCAAACGAGGAAAACCAGGCACGTCGACCTCTCTACAACACCACCCGGTTGTTTCTGTTTCAGACCGTGGGAAAAAAATAAATAAAATTTCGCCCCTCACCGACCGCTGCGCAAAAAAACACAACTTCACGCTACAGGAACGGCCTGTGTGAGGGGGGACACGGGATAAAAATAAAACCTGCGTGTTTTCGGCAGAGTAAGCTCAGCGGGGAAACTCCCTGAATCTCGGGGTTGCTTCTTGAACCCCGAAAACGACCTTTTTTCTCTCTCTCGTTTTCTTGGTGTCTGGGACGTTCACGAACTCCGCCGCATCGGTGCGATTCCCAGCGGGACTTGAACATAACCCCCCCCCCCCCGTGGGGCCACAGCGCCCCCGTGTGGCCGAGAGGACCACCACCCGCAGGGCTGAGCTTTTACTGCCGTGTCCCGCTTTCACTCTGGCGATGAAGGAGGGAATCAAGGAGGATAATTAATATTGTGATCCACCAGTCCATCACAGGACACACACACACCCTGGACAGGACACCACTCCTTCACAGGATACCAGTCCATCACAGCCAGTGTCTCATGGGTGTCCAGGCTGGGTACCATCTGTCCATCACAGGACACACAGACACACACACTCACACACCCTGGACAGGACACCAGTCCATCACAGGACACACACACATATTATATTTCGCAAGGTATAATACGGGGGGAAAAAAAACATTTATATTTATCAACCTACTAGTAATACTGGGTGGATGTCACGTTCCCCAAAGTTCAGTGCCTCTCTCTAATAAAGCAGAAACGCGACATTGAAATCACCAGGACACGATACACCTTGCTCTGGACGATGGGAGAAGACCTGTACCTTCACGAGTCCGGGTTGTGAAAACTTCTTCTGACAGTTCAAAACGTTTCGAAGAGACTACAGCGCTACCCTGTGTTCCATTTCTATCGTGTATTATTATACAGTCATAAGTATCTGTCCTGATCACAGAGTCCCCCTCTCACTACCAGTACTGAAGCCCAGTGCAGCACGAATAATAATAATAATTAATAAGTCTGGACCCTCCACTCAGAGCTCTTCCCAGGTCAGGGGGATCCCCTCCAGCCCCCCCAGTGTGCAGCCCCCACCTGGATGATGCTCCAGTCCGCTCAGCACACAGCAGCTCTCAGTGGGGAGGAGAGCAGAGGGATGGAGCCAGTTCAGAGAGGGGGGGTGATAAGGAGGCCATGATGGGTAAAGACCATGGGGGGAATCAGGCCAGGACACTGGGGTAACACCCCTACTCTTCTCCAGAGACACCCCGGGATTGTAAATGAGCACAGAGAGTCAGGACCTCGGTTTGACGTCTCATCCGAAGGACAGCGCCTGTTTACAGTCCAGTGTCCCCCCTCACTATACTGGGGCATCAGGACCCACACAGACCGCAGGGTGAGCGCCCCCTGCTGGCCCTACTAACACCTCTCCCAGCAGCAACCTCAGTTTTTCCCAGGAGTCTCCCCTCCAGGTACTGACCAGGCTCCCACCTGCTGGGCTCCAGTGGGGAGGGGGCTGCCAGCTGGGAGCTGCAGGGTGAGATGGCTGCTGGGCAAACGATGGCTAAAGAGCTTCCTAGGACACCCTGGACTTCGTGGTCGACTTCCTTCTCTTCAGACGGAGGTGGCTTGAAATCTGTCTCGTTTCAAGGAGTATTGGACACGATGCCCCCCCTGCTATATCCCCGCCAACTGGTGGCACGCCGACGACGAGGGCTCTCGGCCTCAATCCATCAACCACAAACTCTCCGGGATGAAAGAGAAGGACAGACTCTGTTCGTTCGTTTTGGTGGGGGGGGAGGGAAAAAACCAAAAGCTAAACAGATTTTTTTTAAACCATTTTAATGATGCTTAACAAAAGAACAAAAATTACAATACAGATTAATGTCAAGGGGTTATTTAGTGACCCCCCCCCCATCTTACGATCATCACAGGACCTTAAAATAATACTTAATAATACAAGGTCATGCAGACGGTCTGAGGACTCAGGTGGAGATAATGTGAAAGTTTTCCACAGTCCAGTCTGGGGTCCCTCAGCATCAGTCCAGACTGGGGTCTGGGGTCCCTCAGTTTCAGTCCAGACTGGGGTCCCTCAGCATCAGTCCAGTCCGGTCTGGGGCCCCTCAGCTTCAGTCCAGACTGGGGTCTGGGGTCCCTCAGCATCAGTCCAGACTGGGGTCCCTCAGCTTCAGTCCAGTCCAGTCTGGGGCCCCTCAGCTTCAGTCCAGTATGGGGCCCCTCAGCTTCAGTCCAGTCCAGTCTGGTGTCCCTCAGCTCCAGTCCAGTCTGGTGTCCCTCAGCTCCAGTGCAGTCCAGACTGGGGTCCCTCAGCTTCGGTCCAGCACAGACTGGGGTCCCTCAGCTTTGGTCCAGTCCAGTCTGGGGCCCCTCAGCTCCGGTCCAGTCCAGTCTGGGGTCCCTCAGCTTCAGTCCAGCACAGTCTGGGGTCCCTCAGCTTCAGTCCAGCACAGAATGGGGTCCCTCAGCTTCGGTCCAGCACAGTCTGAGGTCCCTCAGCTTCGGTCCAGCACAGTCTGGGGTCCCTCAGCTTCAGTCCAGCACAGAACGGGGTCCCTCAGCTTCAGTCCAGCACAGTCTGGGGTCCCTCAGCTTCGGTCCAGCACAGTCTGGGGTCCCTCAGCTTCGGTCCAGCACAGTCTGGTGTCTCTCAGCTCCGGTCCAGTCCAGTCCAGTCGAGTCCAGTCCAGATCTTAGCAGGCACAGAACCAGGAAGGGAACCTGGAAAGAATATTGTTATTGCAGGTGTGAGGGACACAGACACAGACGTCACCATGACATCAAACAGCAAGAGGAGACTCTTCCTTGAATCACAGACACGACCGGGCGGCGCCCCCCTGTCTGCTCACCTGCACCTCCTCTTCTTCTTCTTGTCCTTCCCGGCAGCCTGCTCCTCCTCTCCCTCGCTCTTCCTCTCCTGACCCACGGTCTCCACCGCCTCCATCGGCTCGTCCTGATCACCTGTCTCCACCGACACGCAGCTCAGGGAGTTTAAAAAGACGCACCAGCGCTTCTGAAGCAGAGACAGGAGAGTCACGTTAAGAGTCGGACTGGACACTCCAGGACATGAACACTGCACTGAGAGAGAGACGGGTTCATACAGACACACAACTGGACACTCCAGTACATGAACACTGCACTTAGAGAGAGAGGGGTTCATACAGACACACTGACTGGACACTCCAGTACATGAACACTGCACTGAGAGAGAGAGAGAGGGGTTCACACAGACACACTGACTGGACACTCCAGTACATGAACACTGCACTGAGAGAGAGGGGTTCATACAGACACACTGACTGGACACTCCAGTACATGAACAGTACATGAACACTGCACTGAGAGAGAGGGGTTCATACAGATACACTGACTGGACACTCCAGTACATGAACACTGCACTGAGAGAGAGAGGGGGCAGGACCTCCTCCAGCTGGAGTCCGAGGAGGGAGAGAGGGGGCAGGAGAGGGACAGCACAGGGAAAGGAAGAGAGAGACAGGTGAGTCAAGTGTCCCAAGAGCACAGAGACTCTGCTGAGATCACACTCGGGGTGAGTGAGCCTGGGTGTAGCCCACTAATACTGACCCACTGGACACCACAGGACAGAGAGGAGGAGGAGTAGAGAGACACACTGCCTGGACACCACAGGACAGAGAGGAGGAGGAGAGAGACACACTGACTGGACACCACAGGACAGAGAGGAGGAGGAGAGAGACACACTGAGGACAGAGAGGAGGAGAGAGACACTGACAGACAGGGCTGAAAGAGAGAGAGACACTGAGACCCAGGGACAGACAAGACGGCAAACTCCACCACAGACAGGACAGGAGGCAGGGTGGGACCAGCACTGACCTCCTTCCTCTCTCCTGCCGGAGGAGCTGTCTCCACCTCCTCTTCCTCCTGCAAGTCAAGAGACAGGCTGAGAGAGAGACGGGCTGGTGGGACATCGGCGAACAGAGCTGAAGGCAGAGAGCCGGGGAGACAGGCCCAGCTGGGACAACGCAGGACAGACAGAGTGACAGACAGAAAGGAAGGAGAGAGAGAGACAAAGATGAAGGCACAGAAAGACAGCTGGCAAAGAGAAAGATTGAGATTGAGGGACAAACAAACCGAGAGGGAGAGAGGAAGGAGAGAGAGAGAGACAGAGATCGAGGGACAGACAGACTGACAGACGGGGCTGAAAGAGAGAGACAGAGAGGCAGGGACAGACAGACAGCAGGGTGAGAGAGACAGAGATTGAGGGACAATAATTTGGTTTCGAAATTTATTCTGAAAATTTACAATCATTCACTCCTGAAAAATATCGAGTTCAAATTATACATTATGTACAATATTGTAATCAACATATGGCTAATCATCAAAAATAGAAAAAAACTGTACTGGGGGACACAGCTGGCTGTGCTGTTCTGGACAGAACACACTGAGGTCCAGTTTCCACCTCCTGCAGGATCAAACAGCACCTCCACTGGCTCTCCAGTGAACGGAGGGACAGACAGAGAGGCTTCAGGCTGCAGGGTGACAGTGTCTCTGTGAGCTGAAAGACAATCAGGACAGAGGATGATAGAAGAACACACTCTGTCAAGAATATAGAGCCCTCTAGTGACCCTACTGTAGACCTGCTTACCACCCACAGTGACGATCACATTGCTGATACTGCTTCCCTTAAGGTCCCTCACTGTGTAGTTGCCCTGATCAGCTGGAGTGAGGGAGCGGAGTGTCAGAGAGCTGTTCTGCACTGACACTCACTGTTCGTACCTGGGGCCAGGGAGCCCTGCGCTGCTCAGTAAGACTATACGAGACTGGACAGATCCTGCAGGATCAAACAGCACCTCCACTGGACCAGCAGTGTGGAGGGAGAGAGACAGAGAGGCACCAGGTTGCAGGCTATGGACTTCTGCGTGAGCTGAAAAGGGACAGGTAGAAACATGTTGAATATTTAGTTTTACAATAATACCTTGAGTTTGGACTGCGATCACCTTCATTTTGTATTTCAGCTCTGAAAATGCAATTTAAAAAATGCACGCCCCAGTCATGTTAGGTTCAAGTTACAGTTGCATCACAACTCAATACATTTGCAATTCACTTCAAATGTTGTTTTTGTTTGACCCAGTCTGTCCTCACCTAAAGGAGATACTTACTTTTAACACCTTTTATTTCTTCTGGGAGGTTAACTGGCTCTGAGATAATTGTTCCTGGTGTTTGTGTTGTGTATGCCTTGCAATGGAGGGGTGAGAAATAATGGACTTATTACATTATAATGAATAATAATTGCTTACACTTATATAGTGCTTTTCTGGACACTCCACTCAAAGCGCTTTGCAGGACATGGGGACTCCCCTCCACCACCACCAATGTGCAGCATCCACCTGGATGATGCGACGGCAGCCATAGTGCACCAGAACGCTCCCCACACACCAGCTCTCAGTGGGGAGGAGAGCAGAGTAATGAAGCCAATTCATAAATGGGGGTTATTAGGAGGCCATGATTGGTAAGGGTCAATGGGAAATTTGGCCAGGACATTGGGGTAAAACCCCTACTCTTTTCGAGAAACACCCTGGGATTTTTAATGACCACAGAGAGTCAGGACCTCGGTTTTACGTCTCATCCGAAGGACGGCGCCAGTTTACAGTCCAGTGTCCCCATCACTAGACTGGGGCATTAGGACCCACACAGACCGCAAGGTGAGCACCCCCTGCTGGCCCCATTAACACCTCTTCCAGCAGCCACCTTAGTTATTATTGTCGAGAAAGAAAGAATATTAGGAACATGAAAAGGCTGAATGTCTTAAATGCATTTTTTATACTGAAACAGAGAGGCACACACACGTCATTACAAACGCACACCCGCACAGAGACGTCCTCAAGCGCCTTGTTCACAATTATGGGCTCCAACAGGAACAAAAAACGCCAGCCTGACAACTCGAGCATTCAAACCAAGAACCCAAACGTTGGCAGCCTGTGCAGAAAAGCATAAAGAACCACAAGCCTTCTCTTTTGGGAGGAAAAGCACACAGTCCCTCTCTCACACTCCTGATTTCCTTAAATAGCTCATTCTTCATCTCTGGCTCCTACATACAGTATAGCCGCACTCAGTCTGCTTTGAATAAGCCATAAATCCAAGATTTGTTTAATCTGTTCCTCTTGTCTAGGCCTAGAGCTGCTTTTCATAAAAGAGCTGTTTGCATAAATAGCTAGGGTTACAGCTGAAGACACCAGCTTCATCCCCCAGTGTGTTGTACGTCGGGAGCAAGAGAAGAGGGCCAGGCCGTGCCTTTTCATAGATTTTTCTTCTGAAAAGTCGGGTTCTCGGAGGCAGATTTAGCCCCTCATGCAGTGTAGAGAGATAGACACGCCCGCGCTCACAGTTAGAGCTGCACCTTCACACAGAGTCAGACCCGCACAGACACGTCCTCTTGTTTAAACAAATACACAAACCTGACGGTGCTCACAGCGATCCAGACACACACACACACACACACACACACACACACACACACACACACACACACACACACACACACACACGCGACATCAGCAGTCACTCTCGCACACTGGACCCCAGCTCAGTCCTCACCTCCAGCTCCTGCGAACCGCTTCGAAAAAACTGCATTAAGAAAATTAGGTTGCGTTCCGGTAGCAGGCCATCCTGGGCACCAGTGTGAGTTACACACTCATTTGTAAAAGCCCTTCCGCATCGTCGGGCATGCTTCACAGTGCTGGACCTGGGGTGTGGGTGCTGTCTGTGTGGAGTTTGCATGTTCTCTCCCTGGTCTGTGGGGGTTTCCTCCAGGTGCTCCAGTTTCCACCCACAGTCCAGGGACAGGCTGCCACTTTCACTGGGCAGTGCACCGTCGCCGTGGCAGCATGGTGGGTCGGATCTGATTTCAGTCTTTATTTCCTTTTTTAGAGATCCTGTAACCAGGACCTGTTCACTGCCACGACGGACAGGGAAGCACGTCATCACTGGACATCCTCTTACCTCCTGTGGCAAAGGGCAGCTGATGAAGCTTTGTGCTCGCCGGATCATGGCAATCGCCACTCCACCCTGATCCTGGCTCAGCACAGGGCACCTGGGTTCACTCCCTTCAGACTAAAGAGACTCAGTTTCTTCAATCTGTCAGTGTGAGACACCCCCTTCAGACTAAAGAGACTCAGTTTCTTCAATCTGTCAGTGTGAGACACCCCCTTCAGACTAAAGAGACTCAGTTCCTCCGGCCTGTCAGTGTGAGACACTCCCTTCAGACTAAAGAGACTCAGTTTCTTCAATCTGTCAGTGTGGGACGCCTACACCAGCTTCGAACGCCTGTACACAATACCGCGGACCGCCTGCCAGACCAAATTCTGGGCTTACAGCAAACCACCCATTACATACACCGGTGTCTTCCCCGGGCCAGAGGAATTCAGGAACTCACGTTTACTCCGTCATCTCAGGCGATTCTCGCAGGGAGCAGAGATTTCCCAATCGATCAGAGAGAGTCGGGACTTTTTTTTTTTTAAAAAGAGGAGTCCTTACCTCTTAGTAATGTGAGCGCTGACCGCCTCTCCTGCGGATGGGAAGTTCTGCGCCTTCTGGAGCATCCGCCGACTACGCCAAATTTGTTGTAACAGAAGGAATAAGGTTCTGGATCCTGAGATGAAGTAAAACAGATGAGTGTATTGCATGCAAGGAACAATAAAGCCGAAGTCTTGTTTCAAGCAAGAAACAACAAAACCGAAGTATTGTTCGATGTGCCGGTACAAACGTTTAGGTTATATAGTCCTTCCTTGCTGCTTCAGACGTCATTCGGTGTTATGGTAAAGGGGGGGGTCATGGTATTTGGCCACTTAAGAGACCCTGGCCAAATGGTCAGTTTAAGATTATGCCCCCTCGCATCTGGAATCCTTATCAGTTAACCCCCTTTCCTGCCATAAACCCCTGTTGCTTAGAAGTCTAATTTTCAGGCAGAACTGACTTAAGTTAACCCTTCTTACATCTTGTCTCTTACTTCAGCCCTCTTCCATTTGCTAGTTCAAAGTTGTACAACCCATTTGTATCTGGTAAGCGGCGCAGTCGTCGTGCACAAAGAACGCTTTGAAAAGCGTCAAAGGCAAGTCATTCCGAGTTGGTCGTTTGTTTTCCGTTCAGACGCGACATGCTGAAATGATCTCTCGGCTCCTCGGTTGTCATTTCTGCTCCGTAAAGGGATCACAGCACGCGTCGGCTTCCAGCATGCTGGGTCGGGACACGATGCCGGGGGTTGGAGAGAGCGATGTCTTCCTCGTTAGTATAGTGGCAAGTATCCCCGCCTGTCACGCGGGAGACCGGGGTTCGATTCCCCGACGGGGAGTAGCTTTTCTTTCACCTCCTTAGAGAAATGACTGCCTTTCACTTCTCTGTTTTCTTTCACAGCGTCGTGCACCTTTTCATTGCTCTCGCTTTCAGAGCCTCCGCACGGCACACGACTCGACATCAGGAAGCACATTGAAGTGAAAGCAGGAAGCGCTGCGACATGCACTGTGCAGATCCCGCCACACTAAGAGGTGAGTGGGTCTGTTCGATGCACAAAGAACGCTTTGAGAAGCGTCAAAGGCAAGTCATTCCGTGTTGGTCGTTTGTGTTTTCCGTTCAGACGCGAAATGCTGAAATGATCTCTCGGCTCCTCGGTTGTCATTTCTGCTCCGTAAAGGAATCACAGCACGCGTCGGCTTCCAGCACGGTGGGTCGGGACACGATGCCGGGGGTCGGAGAGAGCGATGTCTTCCTCGTTAGTATAGGACCTGTCACCTGTCCCCACCTGTCACGCGGGAGACTGGGGTGCATCAGGACGCGCCTTGAAGTGAAAGCAGGATGCGCTGTGACATGCACTGTGCAGATCCCGCCACACTAAGAGGTGGGTCCAGTGGGTCTGTTCGATCACAGCGCTAGGCGAATCCCCAATCCCCTTTTGTGCCTGGCGACAAAAGATGTCTGTTTCCGCCCGGTTTCGAACCGGGGACCTTTCGCGTGTGAGGCGAACGTGATAACCACTACACTACGGAAACGGTGGTAAGACGTGCCCAGCGGCCCAGCGCTGAGCTTCGCCAATGCGATTTAGCTGCTTCCAGTGCCTTTATTGGAGTGCGCTGATGGACCGTGCTCTCTCTCCAGAGACCAGCACGCCTGTCATGGACGGAGCAGGAAAGGCGGCGCCACATTCTACAGCCCTCTCCACGCAATCGACGAAATCGGGCTACTGAAGTGGAGAAAATCGCCTCTCCAGAAAGTGCAAATATCATCTTGGAGACTATAAATCCTATTGCCGAAGGTCAGCCCTGTCTACCAGAGTAACCCTCCCACAGCGATGATCAGCTCGTCTCACACGCGAGAAGTTTCGGTTGGAAACAAGCGCCCCCTCTTCTCGCACGTTTTGCACGTTCGAGTAGTTTTAATGCGGCTCTTTCGTACACGGTGCTGATCTTTTGGAAAGCAGGAGGCAAAACCGAGTCGAACCGCCTGGGTGAAAACCAGGAACCCTAACCGCTAGACTATATGGCAGCGAACAACCATGCTGTTCCCGGCATCATGCAAGCAAACTACATAAATATGAGAAAACACGCAAGAGAGTTGTCACTCAGAGTGTCGAAGGGTCGATGTATACTGGGGCTCAGTTGAAATGCAACGTCAGGACTTTTCCGAATTATGTCACACGAAGAGAGCACAGCCCTTTCCGCCCTGCCGCGTGTGTCTCGGTAACTCGCTGTGATCGTATAGTGGTCAGTACTTTGCGTTGTGGCCGCAACAACCCCGGTTCGAATCCGGGTCACGGCAGAATAGGGGCGTCTGCTTTTACTACTCGCACGAATGAAGGCAAAAAAAAGCCAATCGATGTGAACGAACGGCGCTTTACAGAGGAGTACTGCCTGACTGGATCGGTGATGAACGACAGAGGCCACTCCGACCTCTTCTCAGTTTTCTTCAATGACTTACTAAGGATCTTCTTCACATTCGCCCATGCAGGGGAAGCCAGTTACACCAAAGCAAACGCAGGAAAGTGCATTTCAAGCAGAGACCAGGAGGGACTTGTTTACACCGAGAGTGGGCGGAGAATGGAACAATGCGCCCAGCCCTGTTGCTGGAGCCGATTCTTGATGAGCTCTTGGGCTCACTAAGAGGCCCCCGCTGGATGCTAATCTTTCTGTTGTTCTTGCAGGTCCTGCGCTGCTTTTGAGCCGACAGAGCTCGTCCTGGTCTGTCGGCACAGCCCAATTGCAAATGATCGGCTCCGCATACAGAAGGAACGTGCGTTTGGTACAAGAGTGCACGAAGGCACCGGAAATACATTGGGAACAAATGACCGGTCGCTCAAGACCTCTGTGAAGTACAGGAGCGTGCAAAACGAGGCTGTTTCCGCCCGGTCTCGAACCGGGGACCTTTCGCGTGTTAGGCGAACGTGATAGCCGCTACACTACGGAAACCTGTAGGGACTGCTGCTGGTGTCTCGCTTGCGTTTCGGGCTGAGAAAGGGACGCGTCACTTTAGGCAGGGGGCGCTGGAGAGAGGAACAAAGGGCGCGATGAAACAAAATGCCGAAACCCAGGATCGAACCAGGGATCTTTAGATCTTCAGTCTAACGCTCTCCCAGCTGAGCTATTTCGGCGGTGCAAAGAGCACACAGCCACCTGCTCCAGCCTTCCTGTGTTGCGGCATGAGCGCACCAAGAGGAGCGGGAGAGTGTTGCAGGAACGTCACTCAGAAGGAAAGGAACATGTGACCGGTCGTTCAAGTGAAGTACAGGAGCATACAAAACGAGGCTGTTTCGAACCGGGGATTTTTCGCGTGTGACGCAAACGTGATAACCGCTGCACTACGGAAACGGTGAGAAAAGGGCCCCCCCGGCAGTGAGTATTCAACCTTATTGCATTACTGCTCCCAACCAGTTGATATCAAATTAATTCCTAAGGGTTATGTACTTGTTTTGAGTATCTCATGTAGAAGTTGTAAACAAGTTCAATTACGAAACGGTCTAAATGAATGATATAAAGAACTTATGTCCTCTTGATATGTGTAACTCTTTGTAACTGAATGAATTTATATCTTTTGTATTCTGATAACCCTTACGATAAGATCTGTTAGGTTTGCATGCATATTCTATATATTAACAAATGTATCCTCGTGTATTAGTACCTGTGTGTGCGTTGTTTGAGTTATGTCGCATGGTTGGATTCTAAGACCATTAAAATAATCAATTTTGTGATTTACTGCCACAAAATAATTGTCCCAGTAAATGCCCAAACCCCTACAGAACTGGTGCCTCGTGAGAGAACACTACAACAGTGTGTGATATCCTGTTCCAGCCTGAGGAGCAGACAGCGAGCCTGTCTCTTAATAATACTAATAATACAGTGTGTGATTCCCTGCCCCAGCCAGAGGAACAGACAGTGAGCCTGTCTCTCAATAATAATACAGTGTGTGATCTCCTGTCCCAGCCTGGGAAACAGTGAGTCAGCCTCTCAATAATTATAATACAGTGTGATCTACTGTCCCAGCCAGAGGAACACACAGTGAGCCTGTATCTAAATAATAATAATACAGTGCGTGATCTCCTGTACTAGCCTGAGGAACAGACAGCGAGCCTGTCTCTCAATAATGATAACCTAGTGTGGAATGTCCTGTCCCAGTCTGAAGGACAAACAGTGAGCATGTCCCTCAGTAATAATAGAATAGTGTGTGATCTCCAGTCCCAGCAGGAGGAACAGACAGTGAGTCTGTATCTCAATACTAATAATACAGTGTGTGATCTGCTGTCCAAGCCTGGGGAACACTGAGGCTGTCTCTCAATACTAATAATACAGTGTGTGATATCCTGCCCCAGCCTGAGGAACAGTGAACCAGATACTCAATAATAATAATACAGTGTGTGATCTCCTGTCTCAGCCTGGGGAACACTGAGCCTGTCTCTCAATACTAATTATACAGTGTGTCATTTCCTGCCCCAGTCAGAGGAACAGACAGTGAGCCCGTCTCTCAATAATAATAATACAGTGTGTGATCTCCTTTCCCAACCTGAGGAACAGACAGGAGTGAGCCAGTCTCTCAATAATAAAAAAGCAGATTATGACCTGCTGTCCCAGCCTAAGGAACAGTCAGGAAAGAGCAGGTCTCTCTATAATAATAATACAGTTTGTGATCTCCTGTCCCAGCCTGAGGAACAGTGAGCTTGTCTCTCAATAATAATAATACAGAGTATGACCTCCTGTCCCAGCCTGGGGAACAGTGAGCTTGTCTCTCAATAATAATAATACAGTGTGTCATTTCCTGTCCCAGCCTGAGGAACAGTGAGCTTGTCTCTCAATAATAATAATAATACAGTTTGAACTCCTGTCCCAGCCTGAGGAACAGTGAGCCTGTCTCTCAATCATAAAAATACAATGTGTTATCTCCTTTCCCGGCCTGGGGA